>NC_077234.1:120320385-120647051 GCF_027887165.1 Monodelphis domestica | reverse complement strand
CCGGGGCCTGGAGTAAATTACTTAGGGCTTAGGCTAGATATCTCACCCTATCCTCTCTCTGATTTTCTTACTTCACTCATCCTATATTTTGTAAATAAATTGTAAATAAATTTCTTTGGAATAAGTTAAATTCCTGGAGACCCTATTCTTAAATAATTCATTTCAACTTTTTATATGATTAACCCTTTTCCCCCTTACACCCCATAAGTAGCTTGTAGCTTCTTTTTTTCCCCAAGGCTCCTTATGGAATTGTGAAGTTCTCTTTCTTTCCTCAGTATATTTAGTTTGTCTTTGGCTCCTGGTACAGACATAAATAACAGTCACTGTTAGTATAGGGAAACTACTAAGGCACTGAGAAATATAAAACTTCTGGACTTTTTGAAATTTGATAGGCCTCCTGAAGGTCAAAGGTGAATAGGGAAGAAGACAGAAGACAAAATCTCTCTTCTTCACTTCCCAAGGGACTCCTTTTTAAGGATTTGGCTGGAACTGCTAACCAGATGTCAAATTCCCAGATTCCATCTCATTTTTTTTAACAAGACCCCATAGGGTATGTATGAATCTCCTGTGCCATTATCAAATACATTCTCTAAATCACTCTATTTCTTCCAATGGTCCAAGATATGACACTCATTTTCCACTTGATTATTTAAATTTGACAGATATAGTTCCATGCCTTTGAATGATTGGTAAGTAGAAATCTTAGAGAGGTTTAGAACTTGTTATTACCTAGCTCATACTTTGGATTTATTCAATCAAAATAGCTTAAGCCTCTACAGTGGTTAGAAATGCATGGCTTAAAGGCATGATAATAAAAGAAAGGAATAATTATTTCATATTCTAGAATGCTTTTGACTTGAACACCTTGGGGGACCTCTACAAACTAGTTTATGGGGTCAATTACTAGTTTATTACTAACCTTTGTTTACAAATAATGGCAGAAACTGTATACATTTAGCAATATCTGAAAATCTTGCTTCTGGTTTGCAAATATCACTGATTGCATTAGGTTAAATTTAGTTGATTATGAGCTCCTTGATATGGTAGCATAATAAACTGATATGGGCAGTCCTTTTACAGTTTTCTTTTTTCACTCACATACATTTAACTCCAGTTCCACTCTAATCTTTAAGTTCACTTCCCATTTCTAAAACTTATTGGGGAAGATGGAGGAGTGAACCAAAGCTGCTCTGTTTCACCACAAGAATCCTTGTTGACCAGGATTAAAATATTGTCACAAAATAAATACAGGAGCTAAAGAAAGAACAAGGGGACAGAATGAAACAACTCTCAAGAAAAGAAAAACAAAAAAAGGTAGGCAGAGATCATCTGGAGAACTTGGGTGAGAGGTAAGCAGAACCAGAAAAGGCTGTGGTAAGGAGGGAAGAGCAAGCCAAGATCAATCCAACTTCCTGACCCCTTTCACCTCACATCTATAGTCCCAGGTTCTGAACATACACCCAAGGTAACATTAAGACGCTAAGATCATTCCTGGACAAATAGTGGCATAAGTCAGTCCACATCCCTTGAAGTCTCAAACCTGTGGAGAAGTCCAAAGTCCTAGTCCAGGGTAGTCTGGGCTGAAGTGGACCAATCTGTGTGGACCTAGAGTGAAGCCGGGATTTCCAGTATGGGCTTGGAATAAATACATAGTACATAGTTTAGGGTGAATGATAGTACTAAGTACTAAGTCTTTAAGCCATCAACACTTCAAGGTTCAATTGAATAAGTAGGGGGTGGGCCCTCAGCCCTCAGACACAGAATATAAGCTGAGAATAACATCTAACAAGGACTAAAGATCAAGAGAATACCCCCAACTTCCAAGAAACCAGAGCCTACCTATAATTAGATAGGAAAAAATGAAAAAAAAAATTCTAAACAACTTAAATCTAAAGAATCTTTATGGAGACAGAGTAAGACAAAGATAGAAGGGGACAAGGAAAGCAAAGGAAACACATGAAAAGTCCAAAAAGATATGTATTTGACACAAATTGTCTAATAGCTCAAAAATATTGCAAAAACCTATTAAGAGAGGCAGAGGAAAAGTGGGGAAGAAAAATGAAAGTTATGCAAGGAGAAAGGAAAGTGATGCAAGAAGAAATGGGCCAATTATAAAAGGAGAACCAAAAACTGACAGAGGAAAAATAAGTCTTAATCAGAATTGGCCATATAAAAACTAATGATTTCATGAGAAATCAAGAAACAATAAAGCAGAATCAAAGGAATGAAAAAACAGAGGAAAACATGAAATATCTTATTGACCTAGAAAATAGATTTAGGAGAGAAAATTTGAGAATTTTTGGAGTACCTGAAAGTCATGATCATATTACAAGAAATTATTAACGATAACTGCCCAGAGATCCTCAAACAAGAAAATAAAATTGAAATTGAAAGAATTCACAGATCACCTCCAGACAGAAATCTTCAAAGGAAAACTTCCAGGAATGTAATAGTTAAATTCAAGAGCCATCAAGCTAAGGAGAAAATTCTTAATGCAGGGAAAGAAAGCATTCAGATACCACGGAGCTACAATCAGGACCACACAGGACCTAGCAGCTTCTATGTTAGAGTATTGAAAGGGATTGAATATGATATTCAAGAAAGAAAAAGATTTTGGTATCAACCTAGGGTCACCTATCCAGCAAAACTAAGTATATTGTTTTGGGTGGAGGGATGGGCATTCACTAAGATAGAAGATTTCTAAGCATTCCTGAGGAATAAGCCCATCCAAAACAAAAAAAATAAATAAATAAATAAGTCCAAACACTAGACAGAAGGGAAGTCCAAAATGATAAATAAGAAAAAGAAAATTTAAGGGACTCAATGAGGTAAAAATGTTTATATGTATACATGGAAAGAAGGTTTCTGTAATTCTTAATAATCACTCAGTAGTAGAGAAGATAGAAGGAATTTACATAGAAAAAGGGTGGAGAAGTAAGCTTATTATGATGATATGATGTATATGATGATATGGTATATATGTAAATGTGATAATATGAAAAGATATGTATATATGGTATGATATGTATGCATATGAATGATATATAAAAATCACAATCAAGGGCTGATAGAAGGTTGTACCTAGTAAAAGGGAAGGGAGAGATAAAATGGGGGTAAATTATATAACATAAAGAGGTATGAAAAATCATTACAGAGAGGGGAGAATAAGGATGGTGATAGGCAATGCTTACACTTTACTCTCATCTTAACTGGTTCAGAGAAGGAACAATAGGCATACTCAATGATATATAGAGTTCTATCTTACTCTACTTAGTGGGATATACAATTCTATATTACCCTACAGAGAAGTAGAAGGGGAATAAGACAAGGGAAGATAGAGGTAATTAGAGGAAGGGGGAAGTAGAGAGGTGACAAAAAAGCAAAAATACTGATGAGGCACAGAGGGAAAGGAAATAGGAATGATCTAAATGGGATAATAGGATGAAGTGCAATACATTGTTAATAATCATAAATTTGAATGTGAATGGAATGAACTCTCCCATTAAACAGAAGGGGATAGCAGAGTGGATTAAAAACCAAAATCCCACTATATGCTGTTTATAAGAAAAGCTTTTGAAGAAGGGTGACATACACAGATTTAAGGTAAAAGGCTGCAGCAAAATTTATTAAGCATCTTCTAAAGTAAAAAATGCAGGAGTAGCAATTATGATACCAGACAAAGTCAAAGTAGAAATTGATCTAATTAAAAGAGGTAAGAAATTATATTTTGTTAAAAGGTACTATAAACAATGAATAAATATAATTATTAAATATTTATGCAAAAATGGTATAAGTATTTGGATTTCTAAAGGAGAAATTAAAGGAGATTAAGGAAGAAATAGCTAGTAAGGCCATAGTAATTGGGGATTTCAACCTTCCTCTTTCTAAACTAGATAGATTCAACCAAAAAATAAATAAGATAGAAGTAAGGGAAGTGATTGAAATGTTACAAAAATTATAGTTAATAGATATCTGGAAAAAATATAACAGGGATAAAAAGGAATATACCTTCTTCTTAGCAATATATGGAAGATATACAAAGATTGACCATTTACCAAGGCATAGAAATACTATAAAATGCAGAAATAATAACAATAAATAATAAATGTAAAATTTTCAGAACATAATGTGATAAGATTATAATTAACCAAGGGCTATGGAAAGGTGAATTTAAAATTAATTGGAAACTAATGTAAATCTTCAAAATTGGTGGGTCAAAAAAATCATAGAAACAATTGCGGACTTTATTAAAGACAATGACAACAAGGAGACAACATATCAAAATATATGTAATAGAATTAAAGCATTAATCAGGGGAAAATTTCTATCTCTGAGTGCATATAGCAACAAAATCTAGAGGGAGAAGATTAATGAAATGGGCTTGTAATTAAAAAAAATTAGAAAAAGAACAAATTAAAAATCCCCAGATAAAAACTAAATTGGAAATCCTAAAAAACGAAAGGGGAAGATGATCAAATTGGAAGGAAAAGAACTATTGAAATAATAAATAAGAGTAGGAGCTGGTATTTTGAAAAAAAACAAATAAAATAGATAAAGTGCTGGTTAATCAAATAAAAAAGAAAGAAGAGAATCAAATCAACAATATCAAAGATGAAAAGGGTGATCTTACATCTAATGAAGAGGAAATTAAGGTAATTATTAAAAACTATTTTGATTAACTATATCACAATAAGTATGACAATCTAGGTGAAATGGGTTAATATTTACAAAAATACAAATTGGCTACATTAACAAAAGAGGAAATAAAATACTTAAATAATCCAGTTTCAGAAAAAGAAATTAAATAAGAAATCGGGATTCACAAGTGAACTCTAGCAAATATTTAACAAAAAATTAATCCCAATACTATACAAATTATTTGACCAAAAGAAGGAGTCTTACCAAATTATTTTTATGACACAAATATGGGACTGATTCCCAACCCAGGAAGACCAAAAACAGAGAAAGAGAACTATAGACTAATTTCCTTAATTGATATAGATGAAAAAAATCTTAAATAAAATACTAGCAAAAAGACTTCAGCAAGTTATCACCAGAATTATTTATTATGACCAGGTGGGATTTATACTGGAATGGAGGAATTGTTTCATATTAGGAAAACCATCCACATAACTAATCATATTAATAATCAAACCAAAAAAGATCAAACAATTATCTCAATATTGTACTGGAAACCTTAGAGGTACCAATTAGAGAAGAAAAAGAATTTGAAGAGATTAAACTAGCCAGTGAGGAAACTAAACTATCACTCTTTGTAGAACATATGATGGTATACTTAAATAATCCTAGAAAGCCAACTAAATGGTTAGTGGAAATAATTAACAAATTTAGCAAAGTTGCAGGGTACAAGATAAATGCAAATAAATAATTAGCATTTCCATATATTTCTAACAAAACTCTGCAGAAGGACATAGAAAAAGAAACTCGATTTAAAATCTGTCTAGATAACATAAAATATATAGGAATCCATCTAACTAGACAAACACAGGGATTATGTGATCACAACTACAAAACACTTGTCACACAATTAAACCTGGATCTAAATGATTGGAAAAACATTAATTGCTCATGGGTAGAATGAAATATAATAAAAATGGAAATGGCAATAATACCCAAATTAATTTACTTATTCAGTGCCATATCTATAAAACTACCAAAAAACTTTTTTAGAGCATTAGAAAAAAGTATAACAAAGTTTGTCTGGAAGAATAAAATATCAAGAATATCAAGGGAAATACTGGGAAAAAAATGTGATGGATAGGGCCCAGTAGTACCGGATCTTAAACTCTACTATACAGCAGTGGTCATCAGAACAATATGGTACTGGCTAAGAGACAGAAGGGTGGATCAATAGAACAGGATAGATATAAATGATCTCTGCAAGAAACCAGCACTGGGGGCAGGAACTTACTATTTAACAAAAAGTGCTGGGAAAATTAGAAAACAGTATGGGAAATATCAGGTCTAGATAAACATCTCATGTCCTATACCAAGATAAATTCAAATTGGGTAAGTGACTTAAATATAGGGAATGGAATCATGAATAAAGTAGGTGAACATAGACTAGTATACCAGTCAGATCTCTGGGAAAGGAAGGAACTAAAACCAAGGAAGAGATGGAGAACATTACAAAATGTAAAATGAATGATTTTGATTACATTAAATTAAATAGGTTTTGTATAAAGAAAATCAATGTAACCAAACTTAGAAGGAAAACAAAAAAAAAACTGGGAAAATCTTTATAACAAAATTCTATGACAAAGGTTTATTTTCCCAAATATATAAGGAACTAAGTAAAATTTACAAAAAAATCAAGCCATTCCCCAATTGACAAATAGTCAAAGAATGTAAATAGGCAGTTCTTAGATGAAGAAATCAAAACTATCAATAATCACATGAAAAGTTGCTCTAAATCCCTCTGGTTTAGATAAATGTAAATAAAAGCAATTCTGATGTATCACCTTACACTTATCAGATTTGCCTATATGGCTGGAAAGAAAAGTGATAATGTTGGAGGGGATGTGACAAAAAAAATGGGACACTAATGCATTGCTGGTGGAATTGTGAATTGATTGAAACATTTTGAAAGACAATTTGGAATTGTGTTTAAAGGGCTTTAAAAGAATGTCTGCCCTTTGATCTAGTCATACCGCTGCTGCGTTTATACCCCAATGAGATAATAATGAAAAATACTTGTAGTATAATACTAGCTAGACTTAGTAGAAAAATACTAGCTATACTTAAAAAGTTTATAAAAAGAGGAAATTTAACAAATCCTGACTATACTGGGAGTAATCTATATCATTTTAATTTAAACTATAATTTATTGTTTATGATGAAAACCTATACAACCTAAAAATACCTTTTGACTTATTGGCTCCAGGTTTTTAGAACTAAAACTTAGATTACTGGTTTTCCTTTCTGTGAGTATAACTTTAAAACTTTTGAGTGCCTCTTTGGCCACTGATTTCCAGATATGGTTTTACTTGTTAATTATCTGTCCTCTTTGAAAATTGTTTTGACTTTGATGCCTTTCTAACATTTTAACAAATCTTCACGAATTTTTTGTTGGTTCCCGGGAAAGACATGGCAAATGGGGAAGAATGAGAGATGCTTATTCTCTCCCCTAACCATGTGAGTCCTGTTTTAACTAATGGACCAGGGATGCTTTGTGGATATTAATTTAAGAACATTTTTGAAATGTACAAAAAATGTTTATATGTTATTTGGTCAATTTGGAAAATGAACAAAAAATATAAAAAATATGTACATGAAAAAATATTTATAGCCATGATCTTTGCGGTGGCAAAAATTTGGAAAAGACTTGCCCGTCGATTGGGGAGTTTTTTAACTTATTGTGGTATCTGATGGTGATGGAAAACTATTGTGTTAAAAGGAATAATGAACTGGAGGGTTTGTATGTGAACTGGAAACACCTCAAAAAATTGTAGCAAAATGAAAAGAACAGAAACAGGAGAATATTGTACACAGAGACTAAAGCTTTGTGGCACAATTGAATGGAATAGACTTCTCTATAAGTAGCAATGCAATGATCCAGGACAATCTAGAGGAACTTGGGAGAAATGATGCTTTTAACATACAAAGAAAGAATTGTGGGAGTAGAAATGTAGAAGAATAATTTATGATCAATCATGTGGTTAAATGGGATATGATTGGGGTATTGGCATTAAATGATCATTCTGTTGTAAATATGAATAACATGGAAAGAGTTTTGAACAATGCTATATTTAAAACCCAGTGGGATTGTTTATCAGCTCCAGGAGTGGAGAGGGACAAGGAGTGGGAAAAATCAGGAATCATGTAGCCATGAAAAAATATTCTAAATAAATAAATGAATTATTTTTTTAAAAAGTTTATTGGGTAAGGCTTCTCCAAGTTACTCTCAATCCCCGTGTCTATATCTGTGAGATGGGCATCTCTACTTAAGCAGTTTGAATGAGCAAGGAATTATATATATCCAGTAAGACAAAGGATAATTAAGATTCTCTCTTTGTAATGATGCCCTCTGAACCCTCAGGCCTTATCATTTGCCCTATTAATACATTCTCCAGAACTACAGACAGTACTCTCTGATCTGCCTGTGCACCTTAAAGAGCCCTGAGCCTTGCCATCTACTCTGACAGAGAATCCTAAAAAGCCCCAAATTTCCTTATCTAATTCCTAGCTGAACCTTCTTATACATGTTATCTCTCTTAGTTAGAATGTAAGCCCCTGGGGGAGCAGAGGCTCTCTTCCTTCTCCATTTGTATCCTTAGTGTTGAGGACAGTGATTAATGCATGTATTTTTTTTCTTTCAGTATTCATTAATTCATTCATCATTGACATAGGGCATCATGGAAAGCAGGGTCTTTCTAAAGCTTTGAATAATTCAAGGGACAATAGAAATTCAGAACTGAAGGTAATTAATTTGTAATGCCTGATGAATGATGATTGCTCACCATCAGTAGATATTATGGTAGGTCCATTCTCTATCCTGTGCTTTCTATTTCATAAGCTACTCTCTCATATGGGCAGAAGCTGTCAATTTAAGTTTGTGAAATAAACTGATGCAGTCTTAACTGTACAATCTTTGTCTTGGATTAAAAATATGAAATTTAATTCAGTCAAGAAACACCTTTTGAGGATGCTAATATGAAAATCACATAGGTGATTGCCACCTTATCTGTTAGTAAATCTCCCAAATAGCAGTGCTATGACACCTAGAAGAATTTAGTAAAATTAGAATCAATATTCACACTATTAATGATCAAGACTATTACATCCAGTTCTGGAATTTTAGTATTATCATGAATATAGCATATTTCTGTTGAAAGTTCTCTAATTTGCTTTGAGAATAAATGAATTAGTGAAAATACATCTAACACTTAACTACCTAAAAGGAATTGTGTTTAAATGTTGAGGACACTAATACAAACATAAAGAAAATCCTTTCCCTACAGGAGTATATGCTCTAAAACAAGGAGATATTACTCTTAGGAGAGTACTGAGTAGCCAAGAGTGATTCAGTTCAGAAAGTTACAGAAATGGTGAGTAGGAATAATCAGGGAATAACTGCATAGTTCCAGACAAGAGTTGGCAGTGATCTCAAAGGTCATCTAGACCAACCCATCCACAGAAAGATTTTTTTACTATAACATACTCAACAAGAGATAGTCCATTCTCTGATGATAGACCCACAAGAAGGTCCTTGTCTAGTTAGTCCATTGAACTTTAATTGTTAGGAAGTTTTCCTTTATATTAATCTTGATTTTTTTATATTCAGCTTCCATTGACTGCTTCAAGTAGTAACTGTTAAATCTGAAATCTAACAGAAAAATTTAATATCTTTATCTCATGATAATCTTTCAAATATTTGAATGCAGCTATCATTTCTGAGGATTTTTTCTTCTCTAGGCTAAAAAGGTCCAGTTCCTTCAGGTCATCTTGTATCTTGATTTAGTGAATTCACAGTCCTGGTCACCTTCAACCAGACTTTCCCCCCTTGACCAAAATTCTTCTTATGCTATGATATCCCAAGTAAAATACTATATTCTAGATCAGTGGTGTCAAAAACATGACCTATGAGATATAACTCAGAACCCTCTAAAGTACAGTCTGACCAAGATGAATATGTAGCTTCTGTGTAATTTTAATGTATTGATTTATTAACATGAAGAGAAATAAATCTATGGTTTCCTAAGTCAATATGTGGTTCTCCAGGATCAGTATGTACAGTTGAGTAGCCATCATTTCCTCTTTAGTTGGAATTCACTTCTCTAGTTTCTGATGAGGGGAATATAGAGTGGCACACCATCCCCTGACCCTCATTCCTGAAAACTAATAATCAATGATTGGTTTATTTATGCACATACACACACACTTACACTGTTTGGCTGAGCAAGGAAATGGCATTATATTCTAGCAAGACAAAGAATTGTTGGGACTTATTTCCTTGCAAGGATACCTCTTGAATCACCAGTCCTTACCACTTGCCCTATTATTATGCTCTCTAGACCTACAGACAGTATTTTCTGATCTGATTTCAAAAAAAAGCCTCAACCTTCCTTATCCATTTTTTCAGCTGAACCTTCTTATACAATGTGAGTCTCTCTAGTCTCATATCACACTACTGACTCTTATTGAGTTTTCAGTTTACTAAAACTCCTATACCTTTTCAGAATTCTGTTGCTTGGTCATCTTGGTTATGTCCAACTCTATCTGATGACACTGGGATTTTCTTGGCAAAAGTAAGGCTCTCATTTTCAATTTCCTTCTCCCACATGTTAAGGAAACTGAGGTAAATGAGGTTAAACAACTTGCCTTGGATCACACAGCTAGTATTTATCTGGGGTCAGATTTAAACTCAGCATTCCCTGACCCAAGGAAGTCCGTTATTCACTGTGGCACCCAACTTCCCAGAATAACTTATGCCTGAACATGCCTTCCCCATCTTATATGTTTTTTAAATCTTTATCTTATATCTTAGAAACAATATTGTGTGCTGGTTCCAAGGCAGAAGAGTGGTAAGGGTAAGGCTATGGGGGTTAAATGACTTGTCAAGGATCACACAATTAAGGAGTGTCTGAAGCCCTGTTTGAACCCAAGACCTCCCATCAATTCACTGAGGCAGGCAGATGCCCCCATCTTATATTTTTGAAGTTAATTTTTTTGCATCCCAATGTATGATTTTATATTAATCTAAATTGAATTTCATTTTATTAGATTCAGCTCAATATTTTGGCATGCCAGTCTCCATTTGGATCCTCACTCTGTTATCCAATGTATTTGTTATTCCTAATATATCCACAAATTTCATAAGCAAGGTCAGCTATGCCTTTATTTAGTCATTGATAAGATGTTAAAAGAGTACAGATGTCTCTTACACACTACATTAAGGGTTACCAATCTATCTCAAGCAGGTTAAATCTAGCCTATTTGTTGTTGGAAAGATAAGAGTATTTTTAATTTAAAAAAAGCAGACAAAAAACTCATTCATTTTTAGCTCACAAGCCATATGGTCAGTCAGACAATTCATATTTTTAAGCACCCACTGTGTGTCAGGCACTGTACTAAGCCATGGGGAAAAAAAAGCAGATTGCAGAAAGATGGCTGAAGGTTTCCAGCTCCTGCAATAAAAGCCTCTTAAACTACTGTCCTTAACTACTTTTTGCTTCTAGTCATTCAACCAGTTCTGAATCAAATCAAATGTATTCACATCTAATCCATTTTTCTCCATCTTCTCCACAAGAATATTACAAGATAGTTTGTCAAAAGCAATGATAAAATCTAGGTAAACTACAAGCATAGCAGTTCCTTTATCTTCTAATTTAGAGATCCTATAAAAAAAAAGAATTAGTTTATCCTGGCATGATCTGGCTATTTGTAATTACTACTTCTTTTTATAGATCTTTGCTCAGCATAGCTTTAATGATTTTTCCTAGAATTTTTCCCAGGCAACAAAGTTGAGCACACAGGCTTAGTCTGAAAAATTGTTTTCAGATTTTGTTATCTTTTTTTAAAAATTAGGACAAAATTTTCTCCTCTCCATTACTGTAGTGTACTTCTCATTATCAATGATCTTTTTTATATCTCTGAAAATGACTCAGTATTCATATTTACCTATTCCTCAGTGGAACAATTTTTCTGGAACAGATGACTTGATTTCATAAAGGGAATGTCAGATGATCTTTTGTTATCATCTTACTTATTTTGAGTATAAATTTCTTGTCAATCATTTTTGTTCTGTCATTTTTAGTGTAAGGTTCATTTTACTTGGCAGAGAAAACAGAAGAAAAGCAAAATTTAGGCATTTTTGTCTTTTCTCTTGTCAGTTATCATAAATCCATCTACTCCAATCAAAGGTATTCTTCTTTATTTGACCTTCTTTTTCTGCCAGTATAGATGCAATAGCAAAGAAAGATAGAAAAAACTCCTCTTTTTTGCTGTATTTAGCTTCCCTTGTTGCCAATAGGTCAAGTAGCATGACAGAACCTTTTTTTAATAGACCCATACCAGGCTCAGATTTATCTACTCACCTTGTTTCCTTTTCAGCACATTTATTTTTGAAATATGACTTGTTTGAGGAGTTCCCTGTGCATCAACATCAGTCTCCTCAGTCAAATTCTATTTTCCTTTTTTATGGGAATAATTTCCTTTTATATCTTTAGAATTTCATTTTTGAGATTCTACTATCTCTTGTGGGCTAACTCCCCTATAGTTTGTAGTATTTGATTCCATTGGATTCTACTTCACAATTTACTGAGCCCTTTGAAAACTGCTTTGCCAAAAGCTATGATTCATCCCATATTACAAGTGGATTTGTTCTCCTCTCATAAAATCTTGGATAGAGGACTGGCATGCCACCTACTCTTCCCTCCCATCCATTCAAGACTCCCATCATTTCCAAACCAGTAACCAGTTCTGCCTTGTTAGAGAAAATTAGATCAAGAATACATTTTCCCTTTGTTGATTCCTCCATATTTTCAAGGATGAAATTATCTCTAAGACAATTCAAAAAGATAACAGGTGTTCCACTTTTGGCAGAGAGAGCTTCAGCAAATGACCCCTATATCACATCTCTGTGCCAGGTTTACGATCTTTTCCCAAAGCTCCTCATCATTTTCCTCCTTCTATTTAGATAGTATGTCATAAAACCCAATAACAAAATTAGTTCTACTTTTCTTTTAAGAGGCCTTCATCTAAGTATACTACATATCATTTCCTCCTTCTGATTTTTAAAAATTTCTTCATAATAATGTCTTTTAAATATATAATGATATTTTATTCCCTTTTCTCTATTCCATTTCTTAAAATAAAGTATACCAATGCAGAGTCTTGGTCAAGTTCAGGATTTCATCCTGTCAAGTCTTAGAGATATGTGTTCAAATTTTTCTTCATATATTAGGACCTTTTTCCCGCCTAATCTTTGGACACTTGTATATTGACATTTGAGGCCATGGTTTTTACTACTGTCTTCTCTCACATATTTTATCCTCTATAAGATTACAGTTATCTTAACTGCTATTTTTCAGTTTTTATATTTATTCCTTGCAGTATTTAAAGGGACATATATGGGCAATATCTTCTCTCTCACCTTTTAGGAATTCCTTCCTTCTAGAAATAATGCCAGTATTGATTTGACCATGCCAGAAATGGGAGGGAGGGAGAGGTGTGAATAAGTAAAGTGGCAAAGCAGCTACTAAGGTTTCTGAGAAAATGTCTTAGAAACAAAGAATGCAATGATTTATGGCTAGGAAGTCCATCTGAAATAGTAGTAACCAATCAAAAAATCAGTTTTTGTAACATTCCTAGTGTTAGGGGTAAAAATTAGGGGTTATTCACTGAATATATTACAATAGTAGTCACTAGTGGTCACCAGGGAGTAATTCAATTCCAATAAAATGCTCATGCCAGTTTTGGATTTTTATGGTGGTTTAATTACAATAGAGGGAAGGAATTAAGAAGAAAAGAGAGAAAAAGGTATAAGTTTTCTCTGGCCTAGCCTAAGCCAAGGGAAGTTCAGAGAACTCAGCCATGAGGCCTCCTAAGAAGATTAAAACTTGCTCAGCTTCCATGAGGTCTACCCTGAGATGAGGGGCCTCCTAAGAAGATAGTGCTTTAGGAGGTAAAGGAAAGGAAGAAAGGAGGAATCAGCCATTGAGGTCCTGAGGGAAGATGCCTCACCTAACCCACACTACAGAGCTTCTCCCAATCACCTCAATGGCAAGCCGCAGCCCCCAAACTGCCAAGGCACCCAGCATGCTGCCACAAGCCACCTAAGCCAGAGAGAGAGAGCCATGTATCCATGAGAGAGACCGGAGAGAGGAAGTGATATGAAATATATAGACCGTTCTTTACATCACTTCCTGAATCTCACATCAGCCCAGGGGGTCTGTCAGTTGTTTCTTATTTGTCACTTGCTAGCACTTGTCTGTCATAGGCTATCCTCCTCAACACTTAATATTTAAGTAGGGGTGTATACATTCCTGGTTGCTAGGATTTTAAAGACTAATCAAGGTAGAGAAATTCTAAAATTCACACTAGAAAACTTACTGACATTGGATCATAGGACCATATATTTAAAGCTAGAAAGGATTTTCAAGAGCATTTAAATCCCCCATTTTACAGAGGAAGAACGTGGGGTTGAGATAGATAACATTACTTGTCCAAGGTTGCACAAGGCAGCTAGGTGACTCAGTGGACAGAGTGCTGGGCCTGGAGTCTAAAAGTCCTGGGTTCAAATCCAACATCATACACTAATAGATGTATCATCCTTGTCAAGTTGCTTAACCTCTATTTGTCTTAATACATTGCAGAAAGAATGGCAAACCACTACAGTATCTTTGCCAAGAAAACTCTCTATAGGATCACGAAGAGTACAACATAACCGAATGATTCAACAATAACAAAATGCTTGTGTAGTTAATATGTGGCAGAGGCAAGATTTGAATCCCTGCGGTAGAGGGTGCTCCACTGATGTAATTTTAATTACAAAGTCTTCTTTCATGTTCTAGGATGGCAGATATATTCAACCTCATATCAGTAGTACATGTGAGGATTTATTTTTCTTGTTTTTTTTTTTTAATCTGGAACCTGTTTTCCACAAAGACTATTGGTCAAGAAGCTGTGGAATTTTTGTTGTTGCTCATTCAAATCTGACTCTTTGTGACTCCATTTGGGATTTACTTGGCAAAGTTATTGGAGTGGTTTTCCATTTCCTTCTCCAGTTCATTTTATAGATGAAGAAACTGAGGCAAACAAGGTGAAATGATTTGTCCAGGTCATACAGTAATGAATATCTGAGGAGAAATCTAAACCCCTGTAGATTAGTCTTCCTGATTACAAGTGCAATGCCCAGTTCATTCTGCCACCTAGCTGCCCTTCAGTTGTGGAATAGCCGGTCATAAATTAAATTGGCAAACAACCACAAATGAAATTATTGGGTTGGAAATTATGATGAATGTAAACTGTGGGTCCAAAAAAGGGCAAAAAGAGAAAATCTTTCAGGAGCAGATCAAATAGGAACTAGATGAGAAGCATTTAGCTTGGAGTCCATTAACTTTTAAAAAATATTTTAATAACTACTCATGTATTTATATATTTGTAGTTTTGTATATTTATAATCATACATATATGTATTCATTTACAAGCATGACTCTGACAATAGAGCCATGGGTTTCACCAGACTTCCAAAGAAGTCCATTACTCAAAAACAGATTAAGAACTTTGACAAGGGGTAATTTGTCTTTTTCATAGGGAGGAATTCACTTCACTTCCTCATTGAGGCTGATGAAGTGAAGCTATGGGTTCCTTATATCATAGAAAACATGGTTTCACATCAAGCTGACAAGCATTGAGCCTGGCAGCTAGGTGGCATAGTAGATAGAGTGACAGGCCAGGAGTCAGGGATCTGAGTGTTCCTGAGTTCAAATCTTGGCTCAGAAACTTTCTAGCTGTGTTATTCTAGGCAGGCTTCTTAGTTTCGGTTCCTCGTTTGAAACATGAGCTGAAGGAAGTAGCCAACCACCCCAGTATCATTGCCAAGAAAACCCCCAAAGGGGTCACGAAGAACCAGACACAGATGAAAAATAACTGATATCATCCCAAACATTAAGGATGAAAAGAAAAGCAAAAAACATTATCCCTGAACTCAAAAAAGATCACATTCTAATGGGAGAGATAGCAAATGAATAACTCTTAATTTATGAGATATAACTGGTGTAAATGAACAGTTTTCTCAGAGGGAAGGCCATAGCTATAGAAGGCTTTTAGCTAACAATCTCTGTATTAATACCATTAGTACAACTGGTTCTATTCTACTGATGCTATTTTACCCTCAGATACTATTCCTTAAATTGCTCTATTTCGTATAATGAAGACTTGTTTAAGAATCTGAAGCTTATTATTTTTTTTATCCTGTATCCAGGATTTCTTAGGTGTTGACAAATGTTACACCTTCTGATAAAATTCTTGTTCCTATAGTACAATTAGGAACTACTCTATTTGACTGCAGATTATTATGTTCTGTAAGAAGGTCATTTAAGTTCATCCATTTCCAAATAATTAGAGAAGTAGCTTATTTAAACCTGAACTTTCTAGGGGTATCTAACCTTGAGTTGCTATTGAAGAATCATTGCATGCCATCTGGAATTTCTTATTTCCCCTTTATTTTTAAACTTTTTAGATTCATTATCTTTTAACTTTAAACTTCTTTAGGAAACTCCATGAAGCATCTGAACTAAAAGTCATTACAAAAGATTAATGTGTGTCTTGGACTGCAGGGATTACTTTATAGAAAAGCAGGGCAGAAATCCACAGGCAAGAAAATTTGCTATTTTAGCTCTAATGATGAGCAATATTTGGTGTTATCTTCATTCAAGTATAAAAGATAAATACATCTCCAATGGAATTCAAAGGGGAAGGTAAATTGACTTGGTTTTGCATTCACTTAATAACAAAGAATCCTATTTCTGATAATGATAATAATATTTAATCTTAAGGAAACAAAGCAGATGCAATTAGGTAGCTTAGTGGATTCAGATCCAGGCCTTGAGATGGGAGGTCCTAGGTTCAAATTTGGCCTCAGACTCTTCCTAGCTATGTGAACCTGGCCAATTCACTTAACCCCCATTACCTAACCCTTAACACTCTTCTACCTTAGAACCAATATACAGTATTGATTCTAAGATGGAAGGATAGGATTTGAAGAAAAAAGGAATCATTTCAAAGAATCATTAATTTTACTGAAAATAATCTTAGACATAATACAGTCAATCTCATATTTTCTAATAAAGAAACTGAGGAAAAAATTAAATGATTTAACAAATCTCTATAGATTTTTAATATGATAATCAGATACAAACTCCATATTTTCTAACTTATTCTCCTTTACTTTTCTAATTGCCTCACACTTCCCTCAGACAACATAATTCTTTAAAAGATCTTCAAAGGTACATCAAAATGAATACTGCCACAGGTGTAGATTTATACTCTTTTATTGCTTTAGTGTACAATTATGAAAGCTAAAATATAAATGAAAAATGCAAGAAAAGTCTGCATATTTTAAATCATTTAGATTGTATTGATTTTGAAGTCACTTTTATAAATATTGTTCCAAGGGCAACAATTGGGCAATTTTCTGTGAAACTTCAAAGGTAAAAATGTAATATAAAAAGTACAGAGCATGGAGAAAGACTGTTAACATTTAGAGGTTGATGTTTTCTATTGATCTGACTATAACCAAATTCTGCATCTAATTCTTCCCTAAATTCCTTTCCTATTACCTGGCTTAGAAGCATTCCAAAATACAGTCTAGAACAGTACAGATATCCAATATTTATAAGAGTTGATATAATAGAAATGAAATAATTTTAAAAGTAGTGGAAAAGTTTCACCTATCAGAATTACTTAATGGTGGGAATTCATTTTATTTTATGAAAAATAATGTATCTTTATAATTACATATTAATACATTTATTTTTTATTGATTATAAACTGTAAGAAAGGTTTGTATTATTTCCTTTCACATTCATTTCCCCATGTTTCTGATTCTTCACAGCAATTAACCGCCATACCACTGCAAGATACAATTCCTACAATATCTGGGTCCTTGCATACATACAAAATCAGCTCCATTGTCTTGACACTCTAACAAAGGAGTTCTTAAGTATTTAATGTCATGGACCCCTTTCATAGCCTGCTAAGCCTTATGGATCTTTCCTCAGATTACTGTTTTTAAATGCATAAAATAACACATATAAGATCACAAAATTAATGAATTATGTTGAAACACAGTTTTGAAAGTATGTTTTTAAAAAAGATGTCCATGATCAACATGTTAAGAATTCCTACTTTAATTGCATGAATGATGATCTATGAGTGAACAGCTTTCTGAGTTTTTGATATGAGAATATTTAATATCTATACAAATGACCATTAAAAGAGAATGTCTCATTTTCATTGCTAACACTGAATCATATCCTTGAAAACAAATTTCACATTATATTTAGAGTAATATTCAAACCATAGGTGGCCAAATAAATAAAACTTTACCACAAGTGTTATGGACTAATGAAAGTATTTCCACTTTAGAGATGAAAATCATGAGGACACAGCTGGGGAAATGAATATACAATATTCAAAACATTAGATTGTGTTTAAGGTCAGATTTGTTTCTCATTTGCCAGGCTGTATCATTGTCCTTCTACCTCCTGAAAAAAGAAATTAGGAACTACTGACTTAGTATGGCTTAGAATTATAAAAGAAAATTTATTTCAGGTATTGATATGGATTTCTGGTAGTAATATATCATTGTAAGAGGTAACCAATGACCTATTAGAAAAGAAAAAAAAAAACTATTCCTTTTCTTTTCTACACAATATCCTTCCTTCCTTCCTTCCTTCCTTCCTTCCTTCCTTCCTTCCTTCCTTCCTTCCTTCCTTCCTTCCTTCCTTCCTTCCTTCCTTCCTTCCTTTGTTCATTACCTCCCTCTCTATCTCTCTTTGTTTATTCATTTGTTTCATTTGGCACACAGATCTCATAGTAAGGAAATTACCTCTACTTATCCAAGATGGCACCTTCTCTGGAATTCAGCCTTAGGGAGTTACATTGCAATAAAAATGATTTGTCCAATGTCACATAGTCAATATGTATCTGATGTAAGATTTGAATAAAAGTCTTCCTGTCTTCAGTACTAATTCTCCATCACGATGCTGCTCTAAAACATCTAAAATGGCACAGACATAAAGTAAATGCATATTAATTCAGTGATTTTTTTATAATTTTATTCAACAAAATATTATATTGTATCTACTTTATATTTGGTACTGTACTAGCATAATGTGGAATTTTTGCTCTCATAGGGTTTTAAATTATTAGAAAGAGAAAACATATGATGAAAAAGACTATCCATCACCATAAAAGGAATTGATGGAATGAGAATATAGATTGAAGTATGACATTCTTCAGTTTATTTCCTCCATTAATTTTTCTTTCTTATAAGTGATATGTATCGTCTTTCACAACATCATAAATATGGAAATATGTATTGAATAATAACACATATACAACCTATATCATATTACCAACCATCTTGGGGAAGAGTGGGAGGGAGAGAACCTGGAGTACAAAACATCAGAAAGGGATTATTAAAATAATATTTACATGTTAAAAAAGAGAAATAATCAACAAAAGACCAAAGATACAAAATAGTATCCAATAAATATCATATATAAAATATTGCCCTGTAGAAAGGAATCAATTATATCTAGCTCATTAAAAGATAGGCTTTCACTTGGATTTAAATGATGAAATAAATTGTATAGGTTTACTTTAAAGGGACAGAAGTATATACAGAAATATTTTTAAAGCAGATTCTAAAGATTATAATGCACACTTAAGGAATGCTATATAATTTATGGAATATATATGTATATATATAGTCATACTGAATAATAAAGCTGAAAAAAGAGAGGTTTGAGGACATATTTTAGAGCATTTATTATAGAAAGGTTAATCTTAAAGTAATGTGTAATATTGGTGAGGAAGGATGAGAAAGAGAGTGGAAACAGAAGAGAGTGAAGGCACTGCAGTAGTTCAGGCATGAGGTGATTAAATATTAAATTATGTGGTTGTTTTGAGAACACAAAAGAATGCAAGGATGAAAGAGACTCTATGACAATTCCAACATAGAATATGTCCCTTGCTGTTTTTTGACTTTTCTTTGTGCTTTTTTTTCCTTTCTAGTTTTAAGGAAGTAAGAATGGTTTTATAATTGCATTGACTTTCTACTTTCAGGTATACCACAAGATAAATAGTAGATGCCCACATTGGAAGAACTGAATAAATCCCAGCAACTTGTAATATGAATCAGCATTTGAATTTGTTTCAATGACATAGTATTTTTGGCAAAATTGTATAATTTTTTCCTTCTATTAACTTGGAAATTTTCCCTTTCCTACCTTGGCTGGGAGTCCTCAACAATTCATCTTGTGGTAACTCACACATAATGTATCTACCTGGTTCCACCTGTGTTATTACTTACAGCATCTAGGAAGGAATCATATAAAATTATGGCATACAGCATATTTTAAGAGAATGAATTCCTATTTCAAATGAACCAAGAAATTCAAGAATTTGTTTCCCTAATCTGTCTATAGAGAAAAAAATCAATATTAAAGAAAAATGACTAGAGCAAAACAAACATTTATGGATTAATGTCTAAAAAAGCAATAAAGTGGATTTTTCAACTGTGCCTTTAATGATTTATTCAAAAACTATTATGAATCTTTTGTCCATGATGAAATCTAACATATGTATATATATATATATATATATATATATATCTCCATATATGTATATCTGAATCCCATGTAAAGATTGTTGCAGTGCAGGAAGCACTGAGGAGTTCTGATGAAAGGATTCTTTCCTCTCTGACTTGTTAAACTAAAATATAAAATGATCATTTATATAGTGTCTACTATGTGCCAGGCCCTGTGATAAGCACTTTACAAATATTACTGCATTTTATTGTTACAACAACCCTGTGAAACAGGTGCTATTATTATTCTCATTTTGGATTTGAGAAAACTGAAGCAAAAAGAAGCGATGCACAGGATTTCACAACTGGTAAATATGGAATTCACTTCCTGATTCTAGACCTAGGGATCTATATACTGCACTACCTATATGCCACTATATATAGGATTTATGAAAAAAATGAAGTTCATATTCTACTATACAGACATATACATGCATATATATTATGTATATAAAGTTTGTACACTAAAATATAACCCACCTAATCATGACAACTGCCAAAGTGCATGGGGAACTCCCTGTCATCCTTTCTAATACATGACTTCTCTCTGTTCAACATTCATTATCTTATGAATAGTTTCCAGTTCTGAGGGAGGCTAGCCTCTAAAAAGAGGGATTAGGCTTTAATTTCCTTTTTCTTATCTCTCACTAGTATCCTAGATCTCTACCTCACAGCTTCAAACCTGGAGGGTCATGGATCCTTAAAATTTTAAGTTTATTTTACATGTAAAGTCTCCCTTCTAAGGAAGAATTTAAAGGACAGTACTCTATGTGATGAATGTAAATCAAGGACAGGAAGGTATTTATTTCATCTGTGCAAAAAAAAATACTTACCACAAAGAGTTTATTAACAAAAATTTAAAACATAAAACAGAAGCGTACTTCATAATCACTATCATTCTCTCACAGTATATTGAAACTAAAAACTAACAAAATCTAAAGTATTTGGTGGGAGTGTGGAATAGACATTTTACATTTTATCTCCATCTTGCACGGTCCAAATATTTCATTATGGTCTCTATCCTCTTACAAGTGTAGCCAGGTTTAAGGTTCATCCACTAGCCATTTGATTTCTCCTCTAAGATGCACCAAAGAAGTTTTGAGTCTTCTACCAGGAACTGAGGTTTCAGAAGCTCTTGTTCCCTTGAACTCATGAAGGTAGTGGCCTCCTAGGCTAGAAATGTAAATTTGAAATTTTCTGTTTGGTCTTCTCCATTTATTCATGAAACACAAACCAAAGAGGGAACTAAGTTTTCTGGAGTCAATTTAAAGCCTTCATAGACCTTAGATAGGTCATGTAATTTAGCTTCCATGATTTAAAGCTTCCATGACCAGATGAAAGAAGGGAGGCATCCCTGACTGTCCTTTATGTACAAGCTTGAATTATCATGACACAATTTGCAAGCCAGAAGAGAAGAGAGGGTCCTAAGGATGGACCAATCCTATTCTAAGGTCCTCTTAATCAGTAGTCTGTCCATACTTAGTGGCCATTAAAGGAAATATTTCATCATCTTAAAAAATTAAATCCTCTCAGTTTTGAACCACAAATATAATTGGAGTTCCCAGAAAGTTTCCAGGGAGCTCTAGCATATGCTCAATTGGATGACCCCTTAGGCTCTTGTCCTACAAGTTCTATGCAGCATAACCCCATGACTTACTAACTAAAGGTCTATTTCCATATATTCTATATTAAGTATGTCAATGAAATTATGTTATTGATTGTATTAGCTGTTTATGTTTTAGAAAAAAAAATCCTATCTTAGTAGAAAGAGGGTTTGAAGTTGGGAAGCCCTGAGTTCAAATGCCACTGATTCCTACTTAATGTATCTTTTCTACTGTTTACAGTTCTTTGTGCATCTTTGTCACTGTCTCTTTCTCTCTCATATATTTACAGATTTAAAGATAATCAATAGTCTAAATTAGTGTGTTTTCTCCTGATTATGCTTTCTATGCCCAACCTTAGTGCCTTAATAACCATTTGTAATCTGTCATTGTTCTTTGTCAGTGTGCCTCACTATTCAAAATGAAAAATTCTATAATAAATGATCCCATCTATGTAAATGGATGTTTTATAATAGATAACGACTTGGTATGTGAATATTCATCTTCAAGGTGTTTTTTTTTTTCTTTTTAACTACAATACTATCATTAACAGGATGGTCTAGATTAAATCCCCATCTATTTCACAGGGTAGATAAGATTCAAGTGATAGATACCCCTGAGCTAGTGTTATGGGTCTAAATCAAAGATGATAACTTAATTCATCTTGGGAGACACATTGCAACTTACCAAAAAGAAAGAAATACTTCATATTGTCAAGGAGGTTATTAAACTACTCACTGTATTCGTCTTTTCCACATCAGTTAACTAACTCTACTGTTTCATCAAACTCTTTCTTATAATCAAGAAAGATAAGGTTTGACCCAGAGATCTGTAAGATCACTTCTATCGCTAAGCCCCTGACTGATCCTATGAACACATTTCCTATTATGGCTTCTCTTACACCACTAAATGACAGATAAGTGTCTGCATTCTTTTGGACTACTTATACTCAATAAACCCTTTCCTATTCTCCAGGATCCTTGAATGATATTTAGATAATGTAAAAACGCTTTCACAGTAAGTCATACTCTTCATCATATGCCCCTGCAGGAGTAACAGCTGAGAGTGGACTTGAACTTTTTTATAATATACATTGCTGTCTATTTCTCAGCTCTACCACAACTTGTTATTCCTCCTCTTGATCTCCCTCTCATTCTGTATGAAATGAGGGTGTTGGATTCCAGCCTCTAGTTTCCATACTCTTTAAACAAATAATAAAGATGGTGACCTGCTCATTTTAACTATAATGATAATTCTTGTCAACACATGTAACCCTTATTTCTGTTAATTATTCCATGTGATTTTTCTAAACAAATTTTTGGCCAGGGCTACTTGATTCCATTGACTAGCCACCCTGGCCTCTGTTCTCATGAGGGCATATTCCTAGTATCCTGCATTTACTTAGGACAAACTGTTAACCTCACATCCTTATTTATATAATTTTGCAAATCAATTTCCTACTTCCTACCCCCAATTCCCAGTAGGAAATGGGTAATTGGCCAGTTCATTTAGTAGAAAGAACATTGGAGATGCCATCAGGAAGATAATATACTGAGTAGAAGGCAAAATAATTAAATCCTATGTAGGCAGTTCCTTTTTCAGGTACCAAAACATAGTCAGTCTCTCACTCCCATTCCCATGACTTTTCATACAGCATTAATATTCAGCTCTCTTCCAGTCACTGTTGAGAGTATGTGAGCACCTGCAGAAGTTTTCTTTTCTCAATCTGTTTTAAACCCCTAAATGGCACTAAAGAGAAACAAGCTCAGGCACCACCAAAAGACTCTTCCTCTGCTTGTGTTCCAATCAGTGTTCTTAACTTGAAATATACTCAATTGGACTCTTTCTTTCAATCAGCAATGGGCAGTCTCGGTCATCATTTTCTGTTGAGTAGGATATATTTGTGACTTTATTATTCTGATCTTTGGCTTCTCCTTTCTCTCTTACTAATCTGGCGACTAATCTAATGCATCAAATTGGAGTCTTTTGAAGTAATGATGTATCTCTAACTCAGGTTGAAAAATCCATATTTTATAGTTCTATCAAGTATATCAGCAACAGGCAATAAACAAATATCCCCAATGCACCCCCCAAATTCCATTGGTTTATAGTTTCTCAGCTCTAGTCTTCAAATTTTTGAAAAACCAATATATGATAGTGAGCTTATAGAAAGCCATACATTCTTCCTATCTCCATTTCAGTTAGCATTTATACTTCTGATTGGCTTCCAAACAGGTCCTCTAAGCACATTTATCTGAGAAGTTTTCAATCATGTACCAGTACCTACATATATGTGTGTTTATGTACATATATATCATCACCAATACATATATAAGGTAATACTTTTATAGTTCTGAGACTATATCTATATATCCATGATGGTGAACCTAAGGAATACATGACAAAAAGGGGCATGTAGAACCCTTTCTATGGGCACATGAACCATTGATAGTCAGTTACTAAAAAGGCAGAGGGTCTCAGGTGAACTCTTACCCTACCCCTCTCTACCACACCAAGGACATCTTTTCACTTATGGACTCTATATTTCTCTACCCCTCTATCCAGCAACCCAATGGGAACACTTTCTCCCTCCCCTGTCTGGGGTAAGGGGTGGTGGTGGAGCACAGCACTTGGTCTCTGGGGGGGGGGTGAAGGGGAGGGGCACAGCAAGCAGTCTCTAAAAGGTTCATCATAACTAATATATATATTAGTAGTAGTCTCTCGGTAACTGAGAATGATGATTATCTTTGTGCATTTTCATCTATGATAGATGAGTGTGCACAAAGACACTTGTGCTTGAAGGAGATTTAAGTGGAAAAGTTGATGCACAGAGACAGTCCCACTCTCTCAGTGTTGGAAGCCTAGGTCCATTGGCATGAAAAGTCATTACACCTGGAGACTTCCTCAGCTGCATTGGATGGCCATGTTGTCCTTTGTGCTCCAACATGCCCTAAGCACTCCACAGTGCTTTGCTGCATCGCCCTCTCAGCCGTTGAACCTTCTTAGCTGAAGCAATCTTCACATGCTGGGTGAGCAAAGCCCTGGTTCACCAGGGGTTGATGACCAGATGGCTACCCTCACAAGGTTTAGCCAGCCTGTCAAAGCCGTTGCCCGGGGTGAGGCCGCTGCTGCATGCTAGCAGCTACTGGGAACCACAAGTGAGAGCTGGGTGTCAGGTGAGGGTCAAAGGTTGGAGAGCTGTCCTAGGAGGGCATAACAAGCCCTCCATACCAGAGATACTACTCCTCCCTGAGCAACCCATACACCCCATACATAAATATATATATATATTGTTATTGATATATGTATATATGTTATTGTTATTGTTTATATATATATATAGACATATATATAGTTGTTGAGAAATATGACTTTTCCCCTTTTTTGGATTTTCTTGGCAAAGATACTGGAATGACTTGCCATTTCTTCACATACATATAAACACATATAGATATATATTATATAGTCACACCAATGTAAAATGTGTTCATATATACATATATGTATGTATATGCAAACATACAGCCATCTATCTATATATTGATATCTATATCTGCTCTGTTAAATTTTATCTGAACTGGAGTTCTTTATCATTTTGAATTTATTTCCTAGATGCCTAGTATATTAATTTTGAAATAATAGAGGCTTAATCAATTAATTTATAATAGAACAGTTTATGCTAGTACTAGTTAATCTACAGTTTCCTTAAAACTTCACATATTTTGGATTTGTTGCATTTGGTAGCAAATATTTTATTAACACAAGTCCTCTCAAATTCAAAGTATTTCCATCATTACCCTGAGAGGGAAAGGCATAGTTAGAAGATAATTCATTCTTCCATTTTTCTCAAATCATAAGACTATTATCTTAGTTCTGGAGTTTATTTCCTTTCTTCTAGACTATTACATTAGCCTCCTAATTAGCCTACCAGCCCCATTTCTTTGATCTATCTTCCAAGTAGTTGTCATAGTTATTTCTAATCTATAAGTCTGACCAAGCCACTCCCCCATTCAACAAAATGAGTCTCTATTACTTCTAAAATAGATTAAAAACTCCTCTGCTTAAAAACTTTTTAAACCCTAGCTTCAGCTTACTATTCTAGCCTTACATGTATGATACTTTAATACAGTCTACAGTCAATTCAAAATAGTTCTTTTTGCTGTTCCTCACATATAATATTCCATCTTTGCAATTAATACTTTTGCACAGGCATGGAGTGCACTCCTTTCTTATTTCTTCCTATCAAGTTCTTTTATTTCCTTCAAATTTTGGTTCATTCATATCAGTTTACATGAAGCATTTACTTATCTCCACATCACCCCCTCTCCTCCAAACCCTTACAAACTGATGTGACTCATACACACAAATCTAGTATTTATGTCAAGGAGAAGGAAAAACATTAAGAGGAGGAGAAATACACACACACACATATATAAATGTTTCAGGAATAACTAGCTGTTATCCACTTTTGATATCTACTTTTTCCCCTACTCTTACTTGTGTCTCAAAGTAGCTATGCAATGCACAGCAGTCACATCCTGGAAAAACATCTGACTGGGTAACGTGACAAAAAAGGGAAATAATAAATCCTGGAAGGGATGTGTAAAAATCAAGACACTAATGCACTGCTGATAGAGGTGTGATTTGATATAATCATTAAGGAGAGTGATCTGGAACCATTCCATTGACCCAACAATTCTACTACTAGCTCTTTATGTCCCCAAAAAATTAAAGATAGGAGAAAAGAATCTACCTGTACAAAAAAAAAAATATACCAACTCTTTTTGGAGTAGTTAAGAATTGGGAACTAAAGAGAAGTCCATCAATTGGGGAAGGGCTGAATAAGTTGTGATTTATGCTGAAATACCATTGTGTCTTAAGAAATGACAAATAAGATGTGACAAAAAATGTAGAAGGACTTATATGAAGTAATTCAAAGTGAAGTGAGCAGGACCAGGAGAATGTTTTTACACAGTAATAACAATATTGTATGATCATCTGTGAATGACATAAATATTATGAAAAAGGCAATGCTCCAGGACAAGTCCAAGAGACTCATGACAAAAAAGGATATCCACCACCATTGAAGGAACAGATGAAGTCAAAATGCATAATGAAACATACCATTCTTCAATTTATTTCTTAATTTTTTCTAGTGAAAGCAATATTTCCTTTCACCATATGACAAACATGAAAATATGTATTATATAATAATATACGTACAACTTGTATTGCCTGTTTTCTAAGGGTTGGAGAAGGGGTAAGAAGGAAAAAGAAAAATGGATTCCAAATGTTACAAATAAATAATAAGTCATTAGACTGACATGTAATCTGGAAAAAATAAAATAAAAAAAAAGTAACCACCTCAGTGGGCTGACTAACCAAGGCTGAGCATAACTGATAGTCTTCAAACTCATCAGAGTTAGGTGTCTACCCAAGCATGTGAAGACTTGCCCCAGAAGAATGAGTGATTGAGAACAATTTCTTGCATTAAGGTGGCTGAAGCAGGTATTGTGGAGTGCTAAGAGTTTGGACAGACATCAAAGAGCCAAAGTCATCCATTTCATCCTGGACTTTCATTAGTCCTGACTTTTGTGTTGCCACTGAACTTTGATGATTCTGGAAGAGAGAGTCAGGCTAAAGACTTTATGCAATTTTGCTTCACTTCAACCCAGTTCACATGAGTCAAGATATCACTCTGGGATGTCATTTGTCCTCTTAGAAACAAAGGACAAAAAACAATTTTGGATATATATTCATGAAATCATATTGTTTTGCTTAATATCTGTAATTTAGTCAGGCTCAACTAAAAAGAAAGTAGTACAATGCTGTATGCTAGCCAAAGGGCTTAAGACTGAATGATTGTACCCTTTCACCTTTTAACATTAGTAAATGTTAATTGAGTAACACCTAAATGTATGAACCAAAAGAAGTAGTTATTTGTGCATAAATAAGGACACTGTATAACTGTTTTGAGCCAAACTGAACCTGGATACCCTACTTACTAGTTTTTTTTTTTTCAGGTGAATTATCATATATTTTGAGAACTATTTAGATGGAGGTATAAAACAGTGTTATGAAAAATCAAATATTTTATGTGGGGTTATCTGTAACATTGCTCATATGGCTACTTGAGAACTGGTTTTTTTTGTTTTTTTTTTTTAGTTCTAAGCATAACTCTCTGAATTTGCCCGTCCACCAGCCCAAGATAATTTCTTAGTAATAGCACATATCATACAACAAAATAAAAACCCATGTAGTAAATCTCACCTTTTTTTTTTCCTAAAAAGATAGGAGATGTGCGATGTCAAATATCTAGTAAATAAAAGGGTGCCATCTTTGCAAAGTATTCTATATTGTTGTTATAATTAATTAAATTATCAAAGGTAATGGATATAGAACATGATGCTGTCTCCCTTTTTGCTTTTATCACTTGTTCTTATATAAACGTATAATATATTCATTTTTGAAAGAGTCTGTCAGGCATAATTAGAGTGGGTGTTACTGCTGAGGACAAAAAAGCTCTGTTGATATAGGAGGATCAACAGAGAGCTAGACAGAAGTAGAGCATATGAAAAAAAAATGAGGTTTGAGGATGTTTTAAATAGGTTGGTTAGATGGTTTTTGTATCCTCTTCATGGTTCTAGTGCTTCAATTAAAGTGATCAAAGCTACTCAGGCTCTGTGGTTGCTGTTCAATTCACTGTATTACTTCACAGAATATCATGGGTTTTTCTCAACGTAGCTCACTTCCTATTTCAAATAGAGTGAAAAACACTCTCAGAAACTAATGTTTGCAGGAACACCATTACAGAGCCCCAGGGCACATATTGGCTAATTGATATCTCCTTTATAGATTTTTTTTTCTTATAAGATTTTTTTTCCCTTCTCTCTGAGATTCTGAACACTAGTATATTCCTTACCCTTCAGTGAAATAGTGTTATGTGATACCTTCCATCAAGGATGCTTTAACACTTCAATATAAGAAGCAATCTTACTTCAGAACTCATCACTCAAATGTAACTACTTTCTCCAAAGTTATCAGTGATCTCTTAATTTGTAATTTTGATAGTCTTTCTCAGGACTCATCCTTCCCGTCACTGCTGAACAATCTTTCTTTCTAGATATTCTTTTCCCCTTGGATTTCTTGACATTCCTCTTTCTTGACTCTTCTCCTTGTCAGACTACTTTTTCCTATTTTTCCTAACTCCCTTATTTCTCAAGAGCCACAGCACAGTGCCTAAATGTGAGCACTCTCCAAGGCTCTGTCCTGGGCTGAGTCTTCATTTCTTATCCTTCTATTTTCTCTCCTTTGATGACCTCAAGAGATCCCCATAAATTTAATTATTATTCTATGTACTAACTGGAAAAAAATTTTTATATGTGATTAGAGTCTCTGCCCTGATTTTAAAAATCTAGTTCTCTGCCCTGAGCTGAAGAACAATTTGCCTTATGGCCATTTTAAATTCAATGTTACAGAGATTTCACCAATTTAATCTGTCAAAAGAGAACTCATTAAGTTAAGTGACTTGCCCAAGGCCACAGAACCAGCAAGTGTCTGAGGGCAGATTTGAACCCTCCCTACAGCAGGCCTGGTGCTCTAACCAATGTGCTACCTAGCTGTTCCTAGAATTTAAGTTTCTTGATAATAGAGGTTTTGATGTGCTTTGTATTCGTATCCTGAACACTAAGCAAAATATAGATACTCAAGAAATTCTTGATTGATGCTAAGGATTGAAAAGCTCAAGACATATACTCTTTCTTTTGAACCTTACAAAAACCATAAGGAGAGTTTTAGAAAGGTTAAGCTCTTTATTTAGGCGTATAAGGTGGGATTTGAACCCAGACTCTCTTGTCTGAGTACATGGTGTATTTTCCGTGGCCATTTAATTGCCTTGCAAAGATAAACAATGTTTTACATATATGTGATAAATGATATATTAATGTTTCATAAGAATTATTTATGGGAAGATGACTTTACTGCATTGCTCAAGACTATATTTCATAGAACACTCCCAACTTCATTTTGTATTCCAGAACAGCAATTTTTATATAGGAGCTACAGATGGATCGTGAGGTGTTCTGTTCCACACACGTGAGTGGTCTAGCCATTGAATTTTGTGCAACATCATACTAATTCAAAGTGGCAGGATGCATTTGGGGACTTTTGTTGGTACCAATTTTTTTTCTGAATTTTCAAGGTTCTCACCTTATATTGAAAGAATTATTAGGGTAAAAAAGCAAACAAAAACATATTGTCTGTATAACGTGCAAGTATGCACACATATGTGCTAATTCCAAGTTCTCTAGTCCATATTCGAGGTGGACAGCTTCAATATTATACTTTAATACTACCTTTCATTTAATGTGGAGCTTGAAGAAACAGGGATGTGATGGGGTCTCCTAATTTTTTCATATTACTAGATACATTGACCTTTCTGATTTGTTAGTGTGAATCAACATATCATTGAAAAATATGATGTTTGAGCAACAGTATTCAGTGACATTTGCATTCTCAATGGAAGTCAGGCTGAATTTATGAATTTCCTAGTGTATAGTAGAACACGAGCTCATTGTCTTTCAGGAACATCAGTGGTTCTTGACACTGAATCGCTTGAAAAGTGATTTCTGATTATTTGCATATTCATCCACGTAAGAATACGTGGATATATCAGATGTGCGGTCATTTGGTCATTTCCATACAGAGTTTCCAGGACAATGTCCTCTCTGAGGGCAGGGACTGTTCTATGCTTTCTTTGTAGCTCCAGTATGTAGTATAATGCCCAGAACATAGTAGGTGCTTTATATATAAGTATATATTAAAGTCACTGATAATTTTTGCATACTTTGTTACATTAAGCACTCATATAATTTTGTTCAAGATGGAGCACAGTTCTTCTTCATATTGGTGATGTCACATAGCATTTTAAAGCCTTTTACAACTCCATATGAAATAGTCATTTGTAGAATATATACATGTATATGTGTGTATATATATATATATATATATATATATATATGATGTAGCCTTAGGATATTGTAAACATTTTGGGGTAAAGTAAATAGTGACTACCAGATTCCTATTTTGCTACTGGTTCAAATATCATTTTCCTTTTTTGTCATATTAGCCAGGCAGATAAGTTGCTACCTCAGGGTGATTTTAATTTGCATTTCTATATTTAATAGTGACTTCAAGTATTTTGTATGACTAAAGATACTTTCATTTATGGAATCATTTTATAAGTTGTAAAGTACCTGGCACATGTCAAATGTAATTTTTATTGCACATGAGCAGCAAATGTCTGCTCTATCATGGTCATGTCTTTTCTCACCTTTCAACCAGTGTTATTAGCTAGTTTTTCTAGGTACACTCTGGTGGAGGCCTTGTCAATATTGGGAAACAGAGTAGATAGAAAAGAAGATAGGAAAGAGGAGAGATGCTAGTTAGCTAAGATTATTAGCGGGAGAATCCAGAGTTTGCACAATGATAACAAGGTGAGGGACTCCATCAACGAGAGGGCAAGAATCTATACTTTTTCAGAGAAAGTTGGCAAGGATTACGAGGACTGTCCTATTTAAAAAAAGGAAGACATATATGCTTCATAGAGAGAGATGATCATTAAGTAGATAATTTAAAATCATTTTCACATTACCAAAAAAACCTTAATTAAACATGGTCAGTGATAATTCATGGAGTATGACATGAAATTAACTATATTGACTATGATATGTTTATAAAACATTATTAGATCAGTTACTATTTGGAATTTGAGCACAGTAATGTGGTAGAAAGAACATTGTATTTAAATTATAAGAAATGGATTCATATACTATCTTTGCTACTTATTACCTATGTGACATTGAGTGGGCATCCTCCCTTGGTCTCAATTTTTTAATTTATTTTGAAGGTTTGGACAAGATGGCTTCCATAGTCTCTTGCAACTCTATTTCTGTGATTCATGATTGAGTATTTTAATCTTTTCTGTGCTCCTTACTCTCCATATGATTTAGATAATTTACATAGTTTCTCTGAACCTCTTTTTATATGAAAAATTAAAGTGCTCAATGGACAAAGGAAAATTTTTTTTCAGTAAGCCTCTTTGCGAGGATCCAAAATACAATATTTATTTGTATTTAAGTCTTTTAAATTCTCCAAACATTTGCCATTTTAGGTTTACTTTTTATGCATGAAAAATATCTTTGAATTTGAACTATTTATGAATGTTAGATAAGGATTTGAAATAAAATGAAGTTAGTTTATTCAGGATCAAATAAATTAATGACCACTATTTTATGTTACCTTACCTACTATTTGATATTTGAAGTGATTATTTTGAAACTTTAAAACATTAAATTCATTCACATGCCCTGTGAACTTGGATTATTAATGAAATGAAATAAATGGACAATACATAGTCATGATATTAAAAATAATATGCCAAAAAAGGCCTTTAGTTAAAAAGTGTCATGAAGAACAATCATACTAGAATCATATATTCACTACATGGATTTAGGTTTTCATTCTTCATTTTTGTTGTAAAATTTGTCTTTTAAAGTATATGTTTATATTTCAATGATGAAACTATGCAGAAGCCTGGAGCAATATTAAAAACAATTAATGAAAGAAGAGTAGGAAGATCTGGGTATTAATTTTAGCTTTTCCCTAATTATCTGTATGGCCTTTAAGTCATTATCCCTCTCAGCCTCAGTTTCATTTTTCTGTAAAAATGGGGATATTTACCACATTGCCTAAAATTACAAGACTGCTGAAAATGTCAAATGAGATAATTTGTATACAAGTGCCTCATAGACTGTGAAGTACTACCAATCTTATGAATTGTTCTATTGAAAAGTGATGCTGCTAGAAAAGATCAGTGTCCTCACTTTAAAAGAATAATGCCTTTAATAAGAGTTCTTTCTACTGTGCATGAAATTAATGACTATGCATGCATAGGAGGAGGTATTTTCAAGTGTTGGTGGTCTTTATGATTTTACTTCTTAGTATTATGTTTTTATGTACTTCAGGATCAAATTATTACCTCCAGTGCCTACTGTACTATAAGGCTATATTTTAGGTACTTTGGGAAATTATATTGAAATGGTACCAAAGTCTGTCATTTACTTTATTATAATAGTATGTTACTAATTGGTACCCAAGAACATAATTGAGAAAAGCAAGTACTATCTGAAATTAACAGAGTAAGCACTGACTCAATGCTTCCTATTATTTTTTTTTGTCTAATCTCTCTACTCTTTTAGAGGAAAGTTGCTTCTTGAACATTTAACCGTTTTCATACATGATGAATCCAATTAGAGAATTGAAAATCATTTGAATAATTTCAGTCATGATAGGCATTTCTCTTTTACTATCTTAGTTTTCCTTAAATTTCTGAAAAAAAGGGCAGAAAATCTCTTTTTAAGATTAACTATCTCAAAAAACTTGTGATTATTCATGGCCATCTGGATGTTTGGGCCAAGATTGTGTGTGTATGTGTGTATGTGAACTGTACTTTTCTCTGAGTTTTTTGTTTGATTTTTTGCATATTGCATGTGGACATCATCTCTGTGATAATAGATAAAGAAATTCATTTATTTACCTATAGACATTGGGCTAGGGAAAACTATTCACCATAATGGTGGTCAATTAATTAATTAAAAGCCAGATCCATAGAACACTGAATAGTTTAAAATTTATCCAGGTAAAAGAATCATATAAGAGCCTTAAGCATAGGAGGAGAAAAAAGGCAATTACAGAAGCTTTAATACAAATGGGTTCTCATCACGAGGAAAAAGACAAGACTAGCTAGTTGAACTGTAAATAAAAGGTTAAAAGAGGATGAGTAGCAAAGCAGACTTGATCTTGAAATACTGTGTTGGGGATTCAGGACATATCTTGTCATCTTTTCCTCCATGACAAATTGGTCCCTGAGTCTGATGTGAGATTGAATCTATGGGTCAGGGTTAAGCAGTCCCAGATGCAGGGCAAGGATGAACCTTGGAAAATTATTAGACTCATTTGTAATTAATTATCATTCCTCAGTATCACTACAACCATGTCCATCAGTTGCATATAGCCTATGACAAAAAATATAGACAAGTTCTTAGAACCATTTAGCTTATTTTTTTACATGTGATTCTGAATGCTCCTGTATATCAAAGGGAATTTAAATTTCTCTGCTAGTGTAAAATGCATGTGCTTTAAAGGTAGATATAATAACATCTGGTGTATATGTATATGTGTATTTATATATCAGGTTAAAGTTTATAAAATGACATGTATTATCTCAGGTGATTCACACACACACAAAACAAATTCTACCATATGACCTTGGGCAAGTTAACTTTACTTTGGGGGTTAAAATTTCCTTAATCTGTTATATCATTAGATTATATTGATCCTAAGGTCCCTTTTACCTCCAAAGTTATGATCTACCAAATATCTCTGTCAAGTGAGGAATGCATATTTTATCATATCCATCTACAATTGAGGAAACAAGTCTATAAATGTTTTGGGACTTGCCACTGAAAACTGAAAGTAACCAATCTGTGAGGCCATGAGCCAATGGCAGAGAAGAGAGTCTTCTTGACCTCCCTGATGATATCTGGTAACCCTGGGAGATGACTGAAATGTAATATATCTTTTCTTCAGATGGTGGAGCTAAACTAGTCATCATTACACCTGGAACTGAAATTTAGAACTAAATGAAATTTAAGGGGGCATTTCATTCTTCATTTTGTAGAGGAAATTGAGGCTCAGAAAGACTGATTAAGTTGTCCACTTTCAAACAGCTAGTAAATATGAGGAATGATTTGAACCCAGGGCTTCCTGACTTCAGGGACATCATTTATCCCCTAATGCCTACATTATGGAGATGAGTAAACCTAAAAATATGAAGCCCTTGATTTCTGGGTGAAGAGGGAACTTGAACAATGTTTGGTGATGAAAATGTTCTGCCCTATAATTGTGAGCCTAAGAAACATGGATGATTAAATCACTACAATAAAGTCCCATTTCCTTTCTATTATTGCCAGGCTTGGTAAGCTCTACAGGACTGAGGGAGGTATATTCTATTCTTGAAGGTTGTTTCACTCTGTCTTCTTGTTGGTTTTTCTTTTCCCTCCTGTAATTGTTTTGTGGTAATATTTTAAACTTGATCAGCGAGAATTTTGGGGAGAAACAGAGCTGCCAGTCTAGTTACTCCTCCATCTTGGCTCCACTGGGAGGTAGTATTCTAGAGCAACACTATTGAACATCAATTGTGGATTAGATTAGATCTAGAGAAGTTGAGGTTCTCAACTCAAAATATGTGATCCTGGAAATCTGACTCATACTATGGGAATAATTTTCCTGGGTTAGAGGCAAGACCAAACTGAAAAAGAATCGAACAGCATATAGTTGTGGTTTCATAATATCACTCTGATAATTCTATATATTTATATTTATATAATCTTGTTGAAATGATTTGTAGTTAAAGTGCCAGAAATAAAGTTGCTTCATTCTTCAAGTCTGGTAGAGGATGCTCCTAGCTTTCATAAATGAATTATAAAATATTAAAAGAGCCGTTCTTTTGAAGACTTTTGATAGAACAAAGAAAAATTGCACTATTGGGCATAACCATGAGGTATGTACCAAAACAAGTTACATAATTTAACCATCTCATTGAACACTAATAAAACTCTAATAAAAACAGAGCATCACTGATATTAATTCACATAAAAATTAATGATAAGTACATAATCATCAATTCAATTAATAGGGAATAGAACCTAATTACTAAATAATCTTTATGAAATATAGTTGTTTCCATTATTTTTGCTTCTTTATATTCATTATATAAATTGAGGAAAAAAAGAAATCTAATTATGTTTCCTGGGAAACAGCTATAATTCAGTGGTGAGACAAAACAAGGTGAAATATGCATATCCAGCCCCATTCTCTGAACCATAGTGAATCTCTGAGCTTCTACATAGGCTTATATAAATCTGGAAGTCACTTTTTATTGTCCTCTTAATTTTGCCGTTTCTTTTAGCTAGAAGAATCACCAACCAAAAATGCAACTTAGGAAGTTTTTTTGTCACATTTCTGTGATTTCAGAAGATGTACTCTTCTCTCTATAGATATAGAAGGAGAAATTTGGTGTTAAAAGTTTGTATAAGAGATCATTGTTGGTTATAAAAGATATAGTTCTTACTCTATTTTCTGGAATAACTACTTCTTTCTAGATGAATTAGAATTGCTTTTTCTATCACTATTTTTTTTCTTTTCTTCTATAACTATATTGTCTCTTGCACTATATTGATAATTGTCTTAAAATGAAAAGGCAAAAGATTTAACTTCACTATAATTTTTTTCAGTAGGGATTGTATAAGAATACTGACTTGTGATCATAAACATACCATGATGATAGAAGTTAGAAGAGTCGAAATGGTTGATGATCAGTTACCATATACTGTTACTATCTTCTTCATTTATTGGATATTTTTGACTTGTTAGAAATGGATTACTCAGATACAACTCATTTTTTTACTATCCCTTAATTCTGATTTTCCCATAACATGATTTATTGTTTTTTCCTTGTCTATTCCCTTTCTGTCACTTCTTAAGATATTAGCCTCAAATGTCATAGGATGATTTCATTTTCTGGTTTAGAGCAGAAAGAAAAGTAGAAACTAAGATATATATCCTCAAGATGATGCTTAATTGCCCTCTGTTGCTCCTCCTAGTAGAGATATAAAAGCCTGAGATTCAGGTGGATACATAGTCCTGCAGGGTGATTTCCAATCATATAATATAAGAATTCTCAACCTTTTGAGTCATAGATCTCTTTAACATATGACTGAAGTCTATGAACTTTTCTTTTTCAAAATATGTGGTTTTAAATGAATTTAAAAAGAATACTTAAGATCAACAAAGAAACCTATATTTAAAAATACAGTATGTTAATAAAAAGTCAATGAATTCCAATATAAAAACTCTACTCTACTAATACTCTGACACTTGAGCTTTTAAGCTTGAGACCTGAATACTGGTATACACCTGAGAGACTTTGGAGAAGGCCAGCTATGTGGAGAAATGGATAGACTCAGGAAGATTTGAGTTCAAATTTGACCTCAAACACCAACTAGCTATATGATCCCGGTCAAGTCACTTAACTCTGTTTGCCTCCATTCCTCATCAGTAAAATGAGCAGAATGCAGAATAAAGAAATAAAAAATCAGCGCAAACTCCTTGCCAAGAAAACACCAAATCAGGTACCAAAATGTCAGAAACTGATAATTTCCCCTTTCTTTTCCTTTCCCTTTCCTTCTCTCTTTCTATCATTCCTTCTCAAACTTCGTTTCTCTTCTCATTGCTAACTACTTTCTCCTCTTGGACTTTCTCTCCAATATGCTTTATTTTTCTCTTTCTTCTTATCCTGTTTGAATGACAATTCAATTTTATATCCCCTTTCTTCTTTATTCTCCAAATCAGATTCCCTAAGTTTGATTGTAGGACATCGTTTTTGTCTGGACTTTTGTTGTTGTTGTTCTTACTGAACAGGGGCTATCTTACTGAAAAATACTATTGCTCCTTTTCCTCTTAAATATAAAAAATGAGAAATTAATAAAAACTCTCTTTAACATTTGTTATACTTGACTGACAAATTCAATACAATTAAATAATGAAATTAATTCATAAAAATCCCTTTATATAGAACTTGTCAATATATATATATATGTCTATAAACATATATAGGCATATAGCTACATATACCTACATTGTTTTTATACACATTTTGTTAGAATCAATATTATTATTCATAATATGACAAAAAAGAAATGTTGCTTTATACTTTAGTATCCTGAACATCTTTTAATGCTATGCACATATTTTAAAAAAGAGTATATCTCTATAAGAACTGAATTTCAAATGAAAATCACATGCATATTTAATATCTTTAGAGAAAAATTTACTCTAATTCAAGAGGACCTGATGGTAGAGATTATATTTTAGAACTGAAAGCTAGGAAATATTTTCTATATTTGCAAAGCCACTATTTTCAGAGATATCTCAGTTAATACTTAGGACAAGTACTTTAGGAATCCAATAGTTCATTCGAAGCTCCAAAACACAGAGTGAGTTGTTCTCTTACTTTTTATATTATTTTCCGTGAGGTTTCTGAGTGACAAGAGACTTATAAAAATATCCAAAAGCAAAAGAAGCTTAAAAAAATCCCTTATACGCACCAATTATAACATAAAAACAAACCAGGGACTTTTATAAACCATATATGTGGCAACAGGAAAAATATGTCATTCTTCCTGTATCTTTCTGCAATATATCAATCCTTTACTTTTTCCTTATGTTTTAGAGTATAAATTTAGTCAATGACTTTCAGTTATCATCTAAAATTTTTATAATCATGTTGCTACCACTGAGGAGTACTACAACAAATTATATACATACATACATACATACATATATATATATATATATTTATAGTTAAAGGGATTTTTCTTAATCTCCCCCTGTGTCTCCTTAAGAGCCTAGGGAGCAGGATTTCTAAGTAGATCAGAACTGAAAGGAGTCAGTGAGCCAGAGCTGAAAATTCCATTACCAAAGAGACCAGGACTGAGGAGAAGAAGTAGCAGGGCCTCAGAGAGGAAGTTAGCGAGGACAGTTGGTCAGTGAAGAGATAAGGAAGCAAATGCTAACAGTTGAGGAGATTTTGCCTCTGGGACCTCTACAGAGCAGGAGGCTCTACAGAGTTCTATAGAGCTCTGAGGCAAGGATTTGCTAGCAATTGGCTACAGACAGTTGGGCTGTTGTAGAAAAATGATTGAAGGAGTGAGTTGGTGGATGTCTATTATTTTAGGGAGTTATGTAGTTAGTGAATAATTTATAGAGTAGAGTAGAATAGGCCTGGTGTGCCAGGCAGAAGAACCTGTCCTGTGAAGAGAGTTAGAGATAGTTGTAGGAAATTTAAGGTATTATTAGAAATTGTAAGTATATTTATAGGATATAAAGTTAAAATCTTCTCTTTCTTCTTACTGACCTTTCTATCTACTTCTTTCTTAAATTAAACAAAGTTTCTGTTAAGCTTCTCTCCTCAATTTGCTGAACTCCTTAATTTAACCTTTACAATAAGTATATACATATACATACATACACATATACACACATAAATATATATTCCACTATGGATTTCTTTCTTTGCTACATATGATATTTCCTTAATATAAATTCTATAGGTGGTATTCACATAGGAATTTCTATTAAGGAAATATCTCCAAGCCACGGCACAATGTGAGATCAGGAAGATGCAAGACCAATGGTGGGAAAAAAAGGCAGAAGAAATCCAGCGGTTTGCTGATACAAAAAAATACAAACAATTTTTCAATGCCCTCAAGACTGTCTATGGGCCATTAAAACCCACCACCACTCCCTTGCTATCCTCTGATGGTGACACTCTCATAAAAGATAAAAAAGGCATCAGCAACAGGTGGAAAGAACACTTCAGTCAGCTTCTCAACCTACCCTCTTCAGTTGACCAAAGCGCCCTTGATCAGATCCCCCAAAACCGCACCATTGAACAACTTGACATCCCTCCTTCAATAGAGGAAGTCCAAAAAGACATTAAACAAATGAGTGCAGGCAAGGAACCCACTAAAGACGGGATCCCAACTGAGGTGTACAAGGCCTTAAATGGAAAGGCGTTCCAGGCATTCCACATAGTGCTGACCAGCATATGGGAAGAGGAAGACATGCTCCCAGAACTCAGAGATGCCTCCATCGTAGCTCTATACAAGAACAGAGGCGCACGAGCAGCCTGTGACAACTACAGAGGCATCTCACTACTCTCCACTCCCGGAAAGATCCTCGCCCAAGTTATACTCAACAGACTCCTGTCATCTGTTTCAGAGCAGAACCTGCCTGAATCACAATGTGGCTTTCGACCAGATCGCAGCACCATCGACATGGTCTTCACGGTGAGGCAAATGCAGGAAAAATGCCTTGAGCAGAACCTGAGTCTCTACATTGTCTTCATAGACCTGACAAAAGCGTTCGACACAGTGAACAGGGACGCATTGTGGGTGATCCTCAGCAAGCTCGGTTGCCCAGCAAAATTCGTCAAACTGATCCAGCTCTTTCATGTCGACATGACAGGGGAAGTCCTATCTGGTGGAGAGACTTCTGATCGCTTCAACATCTCCAATGGTGTGAAACAAGGCTGTGTCCTAGCTCTGGTACTATTCATCCTATTCTTTACCCAGGTATTACGACATGCTGTGATGGATCTAGACCTGGGCGTCTACATCAAATACCAACTGGATGGCTCACTATTTGACCTTCGCCACCTGACTGCAAAAACAAAGACAACAGAGAGACTCATCCTGGAAGCTCTCTTCACAGATGACTGTGCTCTCATGGCCCACCAAGAAAATCATCTCCAAATCATTGTGGACAGGTTCTCCACCGCAACAAAACTGTTTGGCCTGACTATCAGCCTCAGCAAAACAGAGGTGCTGTTCCAACCAGCACCAGGGAGGCCAACTAATCAGCCATGCATTACAATCGATGGCACACAGCTTTCTAACGTCAAAGCTTTCAAGTACCTGGGCAGCACCATTGCCAACAACGGGTCTCTAGACCACGAGATTAATGCCAGGATCCAAAAGGCCAGCCAGGCACTCGGGCGGCTGCGCTGCAAAGTCCTCCAACACAGCAGTGTAAGCACTGCGACCAAGCTCACAGTGTACAACGCAGTGGTCCTCAGCTCGCTCCTGTACGGTTGTGAGACATGGTCACTGTACAGGAAACACATGAAACAGCTGGAGCAATTTCACCAACGCTCTCTCCGGTCAATAATGAGGATCCGATGGCAGGACCAAATCACCAATCAGGAAGTCCTCGACAGAGCCAACACCACCAGCATCGAAGTAATGGTCCTTAAAACCCAGCTATGATGGTCTGGACACGTCATCCGCATGGACCCACAGCGAAAACCAAGACAGGCATTCTATGGTGAACTGTCAGCTGGACTCAAGAAACAAGATCGACCAATAAAAAGATTCAAGGATCAGCTAAAGTCAAACTTGAAGTGGGCTGGTATTACACCAAAGCAACTAGAACTCGCTACCTCTGACAGAAGCAGCTGGCGAACCCACATTAACCATGCCGCCACCACCTTTGAAGATGAGCGACGTCGACGTCTTGCTGCTGCGCATTAATGCCGACACCAGGCCACAACCGCACCTCCCGTAACAACTGGCGTCCCAGGCCCCATGTGCCACAAACTTTGCACCTCAGTCTTTGGACTTCAAAGCCACAGGAGGGTACATCAATAGATGATAATGCACAAAGACAATTGTCATTCTCAGTCACCTAGAGACTACCACTATTTACAAAGGACATAGATGCCAGAGTATCCAATAATATTTATATTTTTAAAGTAATAACATGTAACACAAAGAATATTTCCTAAAATTTTAGAAAAGTAAGACATGATAGCCCTTGAGTTATTATTTAATGGACTATAAAAGATTATGCATATTTCTCAGAAGGATAATTCTTTTCCTAGACCATTTTTCCACCTCCAGGAAAGCCTAATGTCCAGACTCTGACTTTAATTTCCTACTTCCCCTCCCAGAAGGAATCAAAGTCATCACTGAAGGATGATGAATGCAGACTACCTTAAAGATTTTTATTCATATATCCCTGTAAGTCAAATATAGATAGACACATTTGAACACAATTGACCCATGTGAGAAACACATAAGTCTATTGTATATATTATTATAACAATAAATGCTGAAAATATTTTAAAATGTATGCAATACTCATTACTATTTAAAAAGAATACTAGAAAGTATAGAAATAAGTGATCTTTTCTTTTGAGATGCTAAATAATACCTAGCAATAACTAAAAAATCTATAATGTATTGTAGATAAACTGGAGAGTGTCCAGAAGATAATGGATTAAGCAAGTATTTTGTTAGAAATGCTAACTATAGCAATAAGTTTAGGAGGAGAATAAATTCAGGGATTAAGCACAGATAAAGAGGAAACAAAATCATTACTTTTTGCAAATATTATGGTTTATGTAACAAACCCTAAAATATTGATTAAATTTATTTGAAATGTATACCAGAAAAATTGAATGTTGTATAACAAACCTATATAAATGATCAACATGCCTTTAAATTATCTACAAAGGAAAAGATAGAAAGGGAAATCCATTTTAAAATAACTAAAAAATCTATAAAACTTGGTAGTCTATTTGCCAAATAAATACAGGAACTAAAATACTATAAGGACAAAATGTTATTTTCATAAATAAAGACAGATTTAAGAAACTATTTTCTTGTTTTAGTTCAAGTGCCTCTGTTTCCAGATGACTTATCTTAGTTTTTAAGTTCTTTTCCCAATTGTCTTCACCCTCTCTTAATTGTGTTTTGAATTGCATTTTGAGTTCTTCCAAAGCTTGTATCCAATTCGCTGGGATTTCTGATTTTTTCTTTGCTGATCCCTCCCCCTCTGTTTCCTTCACTCTTTGCTCATTACCTGTGCAGAAGGTGTCTATTGTAATTTCTTTCTTCTTTTTCTGTTGTTTGCTTGGGTTTACCCCTTCTTCGCTCCCCGTATTTGTCTGTGCTCTTGCTCCTCTCATTTTTTTTTTGGTTTTGGGGCTGTCAGTCTCCCCTCTTGGAGCTTTGTCAGATCTTTTTGTACAGTCTCTAGGGGAGGAATGTTAGCTTCCATGTCCTCTGGAGGCTTTTGATAGATTAAGTTCAGCTGGGTGAGTCCTGGAAGGCTGGGCCTCCCAGGCTCTCTTCAGTTCTCTCCAGCTGCTTCTCTGCTGTCTGCAAGGTTCCCCAGTGCCTTTGCCTGCCTCCCTGAGCTCTGAGGAGTCAGGGTTGGGATTATGTTCAACTGGATTGGTCTGGATGAGCCCTGAGGCAATTGTGAGACTGGAGCCTGATGGAGGGACCCAGCCATGGCCCAGGTCTCTCCCTGGCTTCCATCCTGCTGTCCACGCTGGATGCTCGGTGCCCGGTGCCCTGCTGCTCACAAGGTAGACCCTTCAAACCAGCACCTTTGCCCACTCAGAGGTTCTCGCTGCTGCTGGGGGCTCAGGCCTCTGGGTTGGGGGTTTGGGGTCCTGGGACCTTCCCTCTGCCTTCCCCTTAGACTGGAGTATTCTTGGGTTCTGCCTTTTGGGTTCCATACCTTTTGATTTGAGTCCAGAAGGAGGGTTCCCCACCTCTGTCCTGTTGCTCAGCTTGAATTTTGGTGTCCTACGAGCATTTAGTCTGTAATCAGTAAGGAAGTGTCTTCCTAGGTCTGAACTTTTGCGGCTTGTTAAGCAGCCATCTTGACTCTGCTTCCTAAAGACAGATTTAATAACTGAAGAAATAATGGTTCTTGGATAGATTGTGCCAATATAATGAAATCACAATTCCACTTAGTTTACCATACCACAGAATATATATTTTTATAAAGTTAGAAGCAAATTACAAAATTCCTTGAGCAGAAAAAAATGTAAAGAATCTTGAGGAAAATAGTGAAAAAAGTCAGAAGATTTCTTTTAGCTCCCAATGCCTAGTGTAGTTCCTGGTAAATAAATGCTTATTCTGTGATTGAATTGAGGATCCACCTCTTCTCATTAAAAGCTCTCAGATGAGGAGGAGGATCAGTCAAAAAGACAACAGAGAATAGAAAAACTGTTGGATTACTTTTTTATGCCATTCATAAGTATAATAATGAGAAAAAACATTTTAAAAATCATTTCCTCAAAAGGACTACTATCTCTCTTAAAATCTTGAATGCTTTAGAAGAAAACTGAAAAGTAAAATGGATAGTTGGGTACAGAGGTATCAGTGAGCATGTTTTTTGTAAACATGGAAGTGAATAATATTTTGTCTTGGAAACAGCTGTTTGATCTTGTATTGTGATGTGATCTGATAAATATTCCTTTAGTCTAAGATTCCATACCTTTCAGCTTATAGTGAATGATGACCAGAATAATATCCACCCACCAACCCACTTCTGTCCTTTATTGAAATGAATGGGGAAGGTCAACACTGATACACAAATAATTCACTAAATGAAAACAGCTAAAAAATGCTTTTCCTCTTATCCCCATTTAATGCTTTTCTTCCTATCTCCATTTTTGTCCAGTAACAACAGATCTTGTAACTTCCTTCTTTCATGAATTAAATAATGCAGTGAATTGCAAGGTAGAATTTTTTGATTCCCTGTAGACTGTGGCAATCTAGCCAAGTCTATAGAGATTAGTACTTTCCAACTGTGTTCCTCTACTCATACATCTGGAGGACACAGCTGGTTTTCCTCAAATAAAATGCTCACAATAAACTTAAAAAAACATTTAGAAATGCACAGAAAAGCTGTACTGCAACACACGCACATATATACACAACACACACATATAGCAACTATAGAACAAAGTTAAATAACAGAAATGGCAAGAAAATCCAAGGAAGAGAAATAGAGAAAATATATGATTATATATTTGCTTTTTATAATTAAAGTGATTTAACTTAGTTTTTCATGAAATATATCTGTACAGGGACAAAGATGACAAAAAAGATGTGAACTGGCCACAAATTTACATCAAATGACTACTTAATGGAGGTTTGTTTTTAGAATAAGAAATAAATGTAGGGAACATTGTTGTTTTGGGGCCCTGCAGTTACACAAATATATTTTTTCTGGAAAACTGTTCTGAATATAACACAGAATAGCAGACCTAAAATCCATTGCATAGAAGCTTACAGGAGCATACCAGGACATCCTGGAATTTATTCCAAAGAAACATGAAGCCCAGGGAGTGTATGTATTTCCTTTCCTTCCCCCTATATTCAGAACCTTTGGTATAAATTTTTAGCTCTGCTGATAATGCTGTTAAAAATAAGATTTTTTAAAAGACAAATAAATATAAATGCTTTTCTGACAGCCACTGACATGCTGTAGTTTGAATGCCATGATTTTGCCAAACCTGGGTGTTTTCCTCTTAAAAATATACAGATCTGTCTGCCACTTTCCCATCAAATAGATTTCAGGACATTTTTGCTGGTGAAAAATGAAAACTCCTACAAGGAGTCAGCAGTGAAACTACATGCCTGAGGGAAGGGGCAAGGGTGCAGGTGTATGTGTGTGTTGGGGGTGACTTTCCCCATGGAGAACATTGGGGACATTTGGCTTTTTGCCATTTCATAAAAGGGCAAAAATAAATCCATTTGGGTAGCGGAATAAAGAAAGCTGTATGCTATAAACAAGGATTTACACCTTGGAGATTAGAAAATCAATTCTGCATCTACTACCACCTGTTCTCCAAATTCTCAGCACAAGAAGTTTCTGAAGGGAAGAAGAAGGAATAGATTTCAAAGAAGAAAGAAGCAACAAGCCTCTCAAAAGAAAGGCCATTGGAGAAAAAGCTTTTTCTTTTTTTTTTTTAAAGCAGAGACTATTGCTCTAGACAAATGAATAATATAATGAAAGAAAATGTATGTCTCTTTCAGTATGAGATTTCCAAGACCAGATTAAATAATTTCACTCCAAAGAATATTTTGATTTGGCATAATCTTAAATAAAAATGTACAAATAAACTTGAGGCAAGATAGCATAGTGGATGGGGGCTGGTAGTGGAATCCAAAATAGAATTTGGTTCAAGTTCTTTGATATCTTATCATGGTAAATATTTGATCAATAAATGTCCTAGATAACTTTCTATGACGTCAAATTACAGATGAATTAAAGATCTACTTCGGTTGTCCACCCATTACCCTCTCCAGTGTCTGACCCCACCAGACTGAAGTAGAATTGAATGAGAGAAAGATACCAGAAACTGAGGAAGAAGCACAGAGGTATTTTAATGTATTCTTCTCAACAGAAAAAGCATATATACAGAAACTGGTTCAGAAGGGTAGGAGTCCATTACAGCCATAAATTAACCAGCTTTTGTTGTTTGATAGATGAGGGAGAAAAAAAGGGAAAAAAATAAAAATAACACAAAACATTGTGACTTGAGAGAGAGTGACTCCTTGGAATGACTTTAGAGGTCTCAAGGAGATTGGCTGATAACAGTTATCTTATCTGGAAATCTCTGCAGTCCCTTCTGGTGAGATACTGCTCACATTAGGGAAGATCCAGAGGATTTTCTCAATTCAGGTCTTGGTGCAATTAGGACAGGGTTCAGTGGGTAGGTACCCATTTACTAAACTTAGGATCATTGATATGTATCAGAAGGTCCTAGAAAAATGGAGACTTGAGCAAATCCAATCAATGATTACAGTCATTATTCCTTTCAATTTCTCATGAAGACAGTTTTTTAAATGAGGATTTCCCAATACCAAAGAATTTATAATCCTGGACTGAAGGAAATAAAATATGATTTTCAAGTTTTGTTCCAGATCTTTGATTCAATTAATGTAGAGAGTTGTGTCTGATAATATTCTAACATTTCAAAACACTATTTGTACTCCAATTTATATTTAGAAGTTGCCTGGGGATATTAAAGGGTTAATTGATTTATCTAGCTTTATATAACTGAGACTGTCAGAAGCTGAACTAAAAACTAGGTTGCCTTAACTCCAAGTCCAAATAGCTTTCTGTATAGCAGACTACATTGTCTCTCAGGTCCTGTCTTATCCCTAGTCAATGTAAATTTACCTCCTCTAAATTTAGGAACAATGATGAATTTCCCATTTATATTTGAAGAAATATTTTTTCTTAATGTCTTTTTAAATTTTTCAGATATGGACTCATGAAGTTGGAGCAAGGGATCAGGATTTGGCTCAATTTATTCATGAGGAAGGAATTATTATCAAATATATATTCTAATTAATTCAAGGGATTTCTATAATGTCACCCAGGTAGTAATAAGAATAGGCCTAGAATTTAATATTGGGGCTTCAGATCACTAATTCCATGTTCTTTGGGGTCAAGATATATTAAGATAAGTGCTGTAAGGTCATCATGACATAAGGTTGTCCATACAAAAACAGATTCACATATTCTGGGCCCCTTTGAGAGAATTATAATTTGAACAGAGTAATAATTAGCAGTGAATGAGGAAGGTTATAATCATAGATTGATTCCATTTATGTAGTTTATGAAGTTTTTAAAATACATCAAAACATTTTCTTCTTGATCTTCAAGGCAACATTATCAAGTAGACATTATTATACATATTTAAAGGTCAGGAAACCAAAGGTTTGAGTTGATCTTGAATTTTCCAATCAGATACCTAATTAGGGGTTGAGATGATGTTCAAACTCACGCTTCCCTTCGTCTAACCACTAAGCCATGTTGCCTTTTATGCAGTCACCAAGGGTACAATAGGTAGATCTATATATTAAGAAAATGGCTTGACACTATATTTAAAATGTCAGGAACCTCTGCTTTCCATGACATTTGAGTATATTTTAAGTCAAATTATATGCTTTCATGAAATTATGAAGTGAAATCACAGAACCAACAGAACATTTTATATAACCACAGATATATTGACGGAATAATGATTTATGTACAAATAAACTAATAAATAGAAATAAATAAAACATAATTTTATATATGTATATTGGGAGTTTGGGAACTTATATGCAAATAAGTTTGATTTAGAGGTTTGGACCAGTTGAAACCAAGGGTAGTTGGTCACAGGCTGTAGGCCCCAACTTAGGCCTCCCAGCACTCTGACAGGTTACACAGTCTGATTGCTCTCTTGAGGTTGTCAAAGTAAATTGATTTATTTCTCAAGTAGGATGGGCCAGTGGACCAGGGGGCAGGAGTCCTTAGTATCTAACAGTCTTTATCTACACCCAATCAGTCTGACCCACAAGGTCTCTTCAGTCCCCAACAAGGTTGGGGCTACACTAGCTATTCTCTCACTCTGCCTACAACCCTGTAGCTACCTAAATCTGACTAGCTGGTCCATTTAATGAATAGAAAGAGCATACCATCTAGTCAGGTAAAGATGGCTACAGGCCAGAGGCCTGAACCAAGATGGTCAGGCTCTTCTTTAGGCTAGAGTTGCTGGATCTTTGCTGCTCAAACAGAAAAAATGTCAGGATGGGGAAAGAGCTCCCAGGAACACAGAAGTTTCTAGTTCACAGGAACCTCAATTATTTCCTCAGGGAACATCAGTTATCTCCTTTAGCCAGATACAAAATGGCCACAGGAAATAACCCTCTGCTTTCTTCCATGTCCAGTAATCAACAGACCTCATAGATTTCCATGTGTCGCCTTTTAAGCAGTCCTCCCATTCCAGAATGAGGTCCATAGAGTTCCATGTATGTGCCAGGTTTTGCAAAGTAACACAGACCTTGCAAATCACCCATCTGCTTCTTTCTATTCTTATATATATTTCAAATAATGCCTTCTCTAATGGGATGATGGGAACAAGGGGGAAAGTTAATTGGGTATGTTATTATAACAAACAATCATAAATACATTTTTAAAAATGCATCTATTTACAAAGAAAGCTCAAAATAGCTAGTTAACAGTAACTCATAAGGGGACCATATTTTCAAATATATTTATACAGCAATAGACTGAATCCTTTTGATCATTTCTTTCATCAGGAAACAATTGGACATATTATATAAATATGTATACAAACAGATATACATTTATGTGTATAAATATATATGCATACTATGTAAACTATATACATGTACTATCGTGCTAATGTAAAATTTTAAAACCTATATAAGGGAGAAGTTGAAAAGAATAGGATAAAGGTGAAATAAGTAATACTTTAAGATTATTTTACTTTAATTTATTTTAAAATATAAAACCTTTTTTCTTCCTCAACATAAATGTTTTAGTGAAAATAATGTGATTTAATATGTTTTTGAAAATCTTAGTTTGTAACATTTTGTGATTTAACAACTATAGATCTAGTCAAATTCAGTGTATTTCAATTCTGTTGTAATGGAATTATGAGAAAATACTTCATAGACAGATCTAGATGAAAGAAGGTCCATGGCTGGCTGAACTTAATAAATTATGAAAGTATTTTTTCTCAATCTTATGAACAATTATACAAAAGAATTTTTAAAAATAGACATTTGGCCAAAAAAAATTATTACCTAGTGTGTCAACGAGGATAAATGTTGGATGCAAGGGAATACAGATGATTTCTTCAGGTCAAATCTGGTCTGGAAGTTGACTAGAGAGATTAGAACTCTGATAATGTGAATGGAGAGTTTTCACTAAAACCCCAAACTGGTTTCCAGGTGGCAACTCATTTGCAGCTACATTAAAAAGAAATTTGGGGTTGTGGCCAATGGGGAATGACTTCTTACCTTCCCATTTACTATCCTAAGGAAAGGTTTCAAGACTAGGAAGGCAGAAGTAGAACTGAAGTACATGGTAGCTGCTAGTGCCCTGAACTTTTGCTCTCTTCAATACTATTTTTTTGAACACCACAAAGGATCTTCCTGTGTAGACCTTCAGGTATATGTACCACATTTTTTCAGTATTAGCATTTCAAAAACTAAATATCTTAACCCTACTCAATTTGATAATGATTTATTCAGTTGTGATTATAAAGTAAAACTTTACTTCTATATTTTCCAGAATTAATTTCTTTCTTTTCATTCTTTTTTCTTTTGTTCACTCTTTTGTAAAACATTGAAATTCTTAGATCTTGGAATCAGTGTACTTGTCGTTTAGGCAATGGTCATACAAGTACTCTTGTCCAAGTTCCTGTAAATGAATCTCTTAAACAAATTTCCAAAGGATAATGAGTTAAAATGATTTTGTCCCTTTGATTCCGTAAAATTTATTAGTGTATAGTGATTGAGGACACAGGAAAAAATACAACCTTTCTGACTCTTTTCTTCTTCATCTACAAAATGAAATAATCAATGAGGGAATTTATTTTGATTAATTAAATACATTTTACAAGGGATTTGTTCTCCTCCTTCCTCTCTCCTCTCAAAATTAGGAAGAAAAATACATGTCTGTCCATTAACTATTTTTTAAAAGAGTAAATTTTGGTGGTGGTGGTAAATCAGGTGCTATATATGCAGAATGAATCATGCTTTTGCAAAATAACTCCCTCTATGCTTAGTTTTTACAACTCTTTTAATTGATTATTGGGGATCATGCCTAATTTTTCTTATTTAGTTGTTTTTCAGTTATGTCCAACTCTTGATGACCTCATTTGAGGTATTTTTGGTAAAGATATTAGACTAGTTGGCCATTTCCTTTTCCAGTTCATTTTACAGGTGAGGAAACTAGGGCAAACAGGGTTAAGTGACATGACCAGGGTCACATGGCAAATAAGTTTCTGAGGTCAGATTTGTACTAAAATCAGTTCTTCTTTCTGATTCCAAATCCTTAGCTCTAAGTATCTATGTATGTTTATAAATATATATATGTGTGTGTGTGTGTGTATATATATATATACATATATATATATACACACACACACACAAGTATAATAAAATAAAATTTAGGTCTTGGGCTGTGTCATCTTTAAGGTTTATTCCAGCACTAAATATTAAGAATTACTCTAAAAGTTTAGATTCATCTTAGTAGAACTTGCTATAATATGTTGAGTATGTAATTATTTTTTCAATGATATATGCAGAATAATAACTAAATGAACATAGAATTCTACTTTCAATGTTAAAATCTTCTAAAAATTAATATAATAATGTGTAAAATGTTTCATAACCCTTGAATTTAGGTAAATACCAGTAACTGTTTGTATTATCAATCATCAACAGATAACCCCTAATATTCTCTCAATATAACTTACTACTCTCCAAAAAAAGAAACCTTAACAATGAGGCAAAATAATTATAATATAGTTTTTGTCCATGTGCTATCTTTGCTGTTCACAATGGTTTTATTGTAATGAAATCATTCCATCCTCACAACAATCTTTGAAATGTGTTTTCCAGATTCTTACACATCTCCATATATTTAGAATTTAGAAATCAGCTACATTCTAATTTGAGATTCATGACTATACCTGAAAGGAGGTATTTTAAGTCTCCTTACCAATCCTATATTGCCCTAATAACTAACTTAAAGAGATGAAAAAATAAAGAAATGAAAAATTATACTTTCTAAATTAGAAAAAATATATATATATCTATAACCCTTACAAAAAAAGTCTTTTAGGGAATGCTCATTTGACATTGTTAAAGTAAAGGATTTCTCCCCTACATTATAGAATAATCATAGCTGTCTTCTAATTGCTTCCTGCTATATCTGACATAAAAGTGAAATTCAGATCTCTTATTTAGTTCTTCCAGATTATTTTGTTAATTTTTAAATATATGTATATACATATTTGATAGTTTTATTAGTATAACACTAACTTGTAAATTAATTTTTAATAATTTCATTTTTATTATATTGGTACTGTCTTCTCTAGAGCATTAAATATTCCTATTGCTATAAATATTTTATTTATTTCAAGTTCACTTTTTAATTGAATCCATACATCTTGTATTCACTTTGGTACATTGATTTACAAATATCTGGGGCATTTTGTAGTCAGTTTATTGTCTAGTAATTCTATTAATTACTAAGTAAGCATTATGTAAATCATTTGTTCTTTCCCTGCATTACACAGTATATCTTTTGATTTATTTAGACTGCTATTATTTCTAGAACAATACAAAATGATAACAGAGTGTATATCTCCTTGCTTTAAACCTTTATTTTTAAAATATTGTTATTATATCATAAAGATGCTTTCTTTTTATTTTAAAATACTACTGTAAAACCATCAGGACTAGATAGAGACACACTATTCCTCTTTTTTGTAATTCTTTTACAATTTCTTATTCTGAAATTGAATATTTAGTATTGTAAACCTTGAAATTTCTCAGACTTGTGAAAGTTAAAAAAATTTCCCCATTGGACTGGGAACATTCCCCATTTTGATGAGAAAACTCCTTGCTATGGGAAGGACCTTAGGGAGAAAAATCCTTGCTATGGGAGGACCTCTACTCCACCCATACTTAAGACTGCTTTAGGGGAGAAAATTCCTTGCTAAACAATGAAAGTACTTGGACCCATGCTTATAATAAGGCAAGGAGTTCTTTGAGCCATGCCTATTTTTTAGAATTGATACAATGAGATGGTAGGTACCTAAAAGGGTCGGGCAAGTTTTCTCTTAATGAGATTAGTTGACTCAGCTGTGTTTTCACTGGTTCAGACTTACTGAGGAGATTAGTCGACACAGCAGCAGTTTTTCTGGTTCAGACTTACTGAGGAGATTTGTCGACTTAGCAGGAATTCAGATGGACAGTCCTTTGGAAAATGTCTACAGTGATTGGTAGATGTAAGGACTTAGGGGAGGTGACATAGGAGAAAAACCCCTATATAAGAAAAAGCAGAATCTCTTGGGAGACAATCCTTTTGGGAAGAGCCTTGTGGAGGATCTCTGATGAGGATCACTTGGGAAGAATCTCTTGAGAGAGGCTCTGGAGAAGGGAAGCTCTTGGAGGACAATCTCTAAGGAGATCTTGCTGGAGCTCCTCTGAGGGGACTCTGTCCCTCAGGAGGCTCTGGAGAGAGGCCCTTTGGAACTCTCTCTGGTGAACTCAGCTGAGATGGAGCTGGCCTGGTGTCACTAGAATCCTTGCTTAGACAGACCTTGTGGTGAGTGTTAAAAGACTGACTGACTGATCCCTCTCTCTTAAGACTCAGGTCTAGGCCATGTTGGCTTAAGGCCCTTCATACTTATTTCCTTTTTCTCTTTTTCTCTCTTTTCTTTAATTCCACATTTGTATTAATTAAAATCTCTATAAACCCAGTTGACTTGGGTATTTGAATAATTGGGAATATTTCCCTGGCGACCACCTTATATTTGATTTAAAAACCAAGACACTGTAGTGAAACATATTTCTGCAGTCAAATTTATGCACCTTCTCTTATATCTATCACAATTTATATCTTCCACTATTTTAATCACTACAGTTTAAGAACTCAACCATTTAAAATCTAACAGTATTTATATTTGGTATTCTATTAAATTTTGCATTTTATATTGTTGAAGGTAACATGTCATTTGAGTTCTAAATTTTGTAAACATCTAATTTTATGTATTCGACTTTGATCTTTTAAAATTTCTTCCAACTTTGTGCGATTTTACTTTTATTTGTGATATTGCTGACTTGATTCTTTTGTACTTTTTTTAATTTAATTTTTTTAATTTTTATTTTTTTTAATTAGCTCGACTCAATTAAAATAGTTGTAAGCATTGCTTTTAGGCCTTCTTTCTTAATACATTTCTTTATGGTGTATGTACTGTAGAAGATGTGTTTATTATTTTTGCCTTGTACATGCCTTTTAACAATATCATTAGGCCCCCCAATTTTTAAGCCTCTTTATGGTGCTGAGAAACAAAAAGTAGATCTAGACATATGAGTAGATTTATCTAAATATTTATCTAAATCTATTTGCATAATAGGTCAATTTAAATTTATAAACATGCATGGTTTATCAATCATTTAATCTTCAATAATCTCATTCACTCATATCACATGCCATTAATGTGTTAGCTATCATTTCTCCCTCATTTTGTTCATTTCTTTATATCTTTTTTTATCTTTATATTTGTCTAACTCTAAGAGAATGCATCATTGTTTCCTACTATTATTGTGTTAGTCCATATCTTGCTATTAAGTAACTTTTGCTTTATGATTTTATATTAAAAGTCAGTTGCAAAATAAATTGTAATATATATGTAGGATCAGATATGGTTTCTTTCATGATAATGTAATCTTCTAATTTGCCTCTTCATAAAATTTGTTTTTTTTCTTTTTCTGACTCACCAAAACTCAAGCTTTTTTTAAATCCAAATGCTGAATCTTAAATTCTGTCCCGGCCTCTCATTTTTAGTCTGTATTTGCTATTATTTTTAGATTTGTTTTTTGAAAATAACAAATTGTGAATCAATTCTATTTTATTTTATTGAAATATTTTCTATTTTTATTATGTTATATTTTATATAATAGTAATACATTATATGGTAGTAGATTATTTCATATTGTTCATTTTATTATATTATTTAATCTATTTGTATTTGAAGTTATGAGAATTATATGTATATTTTCCTTCCTTTCTTTTGTATTTTTTTGAATTTTTTTGATTTTCCTTATTATTTTAAGGTAATATTTTGTTTCTATCATTATTTTTATTTACCCTAATTTAAAATAACACTTTTTTTTCCTCAGAGGTTTCTCCTGCTTACCTCAATCTCATTATCCTACTTTAAAAATATCGCCTAAATTAAGAACTTTGTTTTTACTTATTTATTCCTTTTGTATAATTATCAATTTTTCTTGTTCTTTTCCTATTCTTTTTCTCTTCTCAGTTTTATTGTTAATTCAAAATCCTTTTTACTATCCTCACTTTCAACTACTTTTGAAAATGTTTATTTATTCATTATTTTTCTTGTTAAGAATTGTTCTTCTAGAAAAAATGCATGGTGTTCATTCTTATATATTCCTTCTTCAGCCTTTTATGACTTCCTGATCAAATTAAATAAACTAAAATAACAACTTTGGCTAAGTTCTTGTCAGTCAGTTAAAATTGAGTTGATACTCTGTGTCAGAAACTGGGTTAATACAGTGTAAATACATTGGATTTAAATTTTAAAAAGACTGTTCTTCTCAAGGATCTTACATTCTAAAGAGGAAGAAAATGCAAGAAAAAAGAAGGTAAAAGGGGAGAGAAAAGGAGAAGAAGGAAATGTTTTTGAACTATAAAGTATATATTCATCAGTACACTCAGTTCAGAGGCATAGTAGACTAATCTAGAAGAATGATACCCAAGAGGAAATATAGAGATGGCTGCCCTGGATCCCATATTAAATGGAGGCTGTCGGATCAAGTCTGGAAAAGAGAGGGAGACCAATCTCAAATGAATAAATAAGGTACAAAGTGTGAGTTTGGTATAGTATAATTTCCATGGCTTATTAAATGCTATTTTATATCATTTCTATGACATTACAGTGCCTTGCAAATTTTGCCTTTTCCAACCTTTTTGTGTCATTCCTCATTCTTTTTTATTCTTCAGTCATGCTTGACTCTTCAGACCCAATTTCAGATTTTCTTAGAAAATATTTGAGTGGCTCGCCATTTTTTTTTCTCCAGTTCATTTTTAAAGATAAAGAAACTGAGGCAAGCAGGTTAAAGTGGCTTGGCCATGGTCCCTTTTAGTCACAATTAGTGAGTGTCTAACGCCAGATTTGAATTCACAAAGATGTGTCTTCCTCACTCAAGGTCTTGCAATCTAGTGCTGCCTAGCTGCCCTGCTTTACTCTAAGAATGAGCAATTCTGGAAGAGGGTAATCCAAAATGGAAGCACTGTACCAGAGTTGAAATTTCTCTGGATTCTAAATAGTTCAGTCCTCTTCTAGATCTTTCCCTCTCTATAATATTTTCCTTTGCATTGGACAAGAAAATTTTTTGCTCTGGTTCAAGTCCTTTAACTCCTTTGGATGTGCCCCTCACCCCCAGTCCTTTGCTCTGATTTCCCTTCCCCTGAGGCGGCATGTTTATATTTTTGTTTCTGTTTGTTTTCAAATATGCTTTCATAGTTAGCAGGTACCCTGTACAACAGCTCTCTAATCATTGGAATTATCGTAAGAACTCTTTGTCCCATTACAGAATATATGCCTTCCTTGTTGATGGAAGTAGTTTTTAATGAGACCTCATCTGCCATTGAGACATGATCTCTGATACCTTTAACATCTCATCTGTACCCTTGTAGCCCTTCTTGTTGAGACATTAGTTATTTCCTCTTCCCTATTTACTATGGACTTGATTACAATATATCACATGTTTTCTGATTTCCCTTCTTCCCCTCTCCTCTTTTATGTGTCCTAACGTTCTTCATATGATTAGCCTTTAGGATTGTCTACAGGGTTTATTCCATAGTTTGTAAGTCCTGCTTGTCCACCATCATTTCTATTTCTTTACATTCCATTTTCATCTTTATCTTCCGGTATCCTTTTATTATGACCTCTCCTAATACTTCTCTTTGTGCTCTCTCTCTGTGTGTGTCTGTGTTTGTGTCTGTTTCTGTGTCTGTCTGTCTGTTTCTTGCCCTCTCTCACTCCCCCAATCCTCTAGTCCCTGTCCCTCTCTGTCTCTCTATTCTATCTCTGTCTCCCTGTCTCTCACATACATATACCTATAAATTATCTTTCCTTTTCTACTAATTTTTCTCTTTCTTTAATAGTTGTGTTTTCTCCTTAATAAAAAGTGACCTCCTTGAATACAGAGAATGTTTTGCCATTTCTTTGTACCCTAGGGCTTAATATATCTTGAGCTCCCTTTGCTTTTCAAGAAAGTATTATTCTATTCTCTTCTGGAATTTCTGAGGGATATAAAACAGTTTTGTGCTATTCAAATTTCCATTTCTTCATAGGTAAAGGTCTTTATTCTGTGGCTTTCAGAATTTGTTGTTTATTATTAAATTAAAAAAAATCTAACTACTTACTATGTTTCCTGGTATTTGAAGCCTAAATTTCCCCTCCTTTGGAAGCAATTTGTTTCTTTAAGTTAATACTTTCTGTATTCAGAAGATATGAACTGTTTTGTTCTACTTCAAGTAGTTTTTTTTTTTTTCTTAAAACCCTTACCTTCCGTCTTGGAGTCAATACTGTGTATTGGCTCCAAGGCAGAAGAGTGGTAAGGGCTAGGCAATGGGGGTCAAGTGACTTGCCCAGGGTCACACAGCTAGGAAGTGGCTGAGGCCAGATTTGAACCTAGGACCTCCCGTCTCTAGGCCTGGTTCTCAATCCACTGAGCTACCCAGCTGCCCCCTACTTCAAGTAGTTTTTTAGGGGCCTTTTAACCTTTGAACATAAATAGCTTGTTTTCAAGATTAATGTATTTTGTTCATATTCAGATCATGTGTTCTTTAAGAATATTGCTTTTTATCCCCTCTTTTTACGGAATGTTCTTCACTTTAGTGTATGTTTATGCCCAATAAATTGTTTTCTCTTTTGCATTTTCAAAGATTAACCATTGTGGATTAAATTGTTCCATTGCACTAATTATTAATACCACCTAAGCTATTAATTCTGTCACTTGTTCTCCTAAAGAGCTCTAAACTCCTTTTTTCTTCCTTTTCCTGCTTACAGATTCCCATCCCTCATCAAGCATTTGGTTCAATTTCCTTTGTTTTGTAATATTTATTTAAAATACATATTCTTTTACAAGTTGTTTAAGTTATCTCCCTTCTGATTTTAGTGTCTTCCCATTCAATTTATCTGATTATGCTCTAGGGTTCTAATTAAAATTTCTTTCTCTTGAGATCCTTGGTGATTTTAGTAATGTTTCCTTTATGTGCCTATGTTTTCTTTATGACCCATGGAGCTGGACTTCAAAGGTGCTTTACCCTCTTCTCACATTGGGAAATTAACGTTTCCATTCTTTACTTCTGTAGATTAGTCAAATCAATGCCTACTGCTTTTTTCCAGGATTGTGGGTTAGAGGTAGAGTAGGTATTCATGACAAAATTTTTTTCTGCCTTGGGAATAATGTGGACCTGAACTCAGTCACTTCATGTAGAACATGGCCTCATCAGCTCTACACCTTCCTCATGTGACTGGGCAGAGATGGGGTCCACTCATTGTAATTATACAATTTCATTAAGGGAAGTGATGGTGTGTGCTTGTAGAACCCAAGTCATGAGGAAATTGCTTAAAAGGTCCCAGAGAACAAACTGGAAGGTTGAGTTGTCTACCTTGACAGAAACTTGAAGATTTGTGGGGGGAAATATTGAATGATCATATTAGGATTAATATATTCCAGTGTTAATTCATAGAATTTTTATCCGTATTTACTTTTTTGTTTCCTGTCCTGTCGAGACAGCTTTACTTGCTCTGCCTTTGACATATAATTACTCTATGAGCTGTTTCTTTTTTTTTTTTAAACATTATTTTATTTGGTCATTTCTAAACATTATTCATTGGAAACAAATATGAGCTGTTTCTTGAATGTTAATAGAGATTGGAGAAAATGTCTAGTTTACCATCTTGTTGGTCACTTGACATTATCAGGACTTTCATTGTTTCCTAAGCCAGAAAAAAAAACGATGAGAGTATTTCACACCTTGCAGAAGTAGCTTCTGTTTGATGGCCATCTTGGAAAGTGCTTTCAGGAAGGTGAGATATGAATCCTACTAGGCATGTTAGAGGGAAAGAACTCTCCCTACTTCCGCATAATGTAGAGTTCAGGGTAAATTATTTCCTGGTCTCCTACCTGGAACATGGACTTAAGTAATGGGAATTATTCAACAGACCTGAAGCTGCCTTGTCCTTCCTTTTGTACTTCTTTTCCTCAAGCATTGACTTTTTGGGTATTTGAAGTGATTACTTGTGAATGCAGGTGACAGAGTTAACATGTAACCAAGCAGTTATGTAGCAGCAGCAGAAAGATTGAGCTTCTGATAAGACAAGTGTCAGCATTGGAGTGGGTAGCACTCAGAACACAAAATTCTTTTTGGCTCTTGTTTGTCTGTTTGACAAGGCAATACAGAGGTGAACTATAAAGTAGCTAATTAGCTGTCTCGCATACCCTGTGTCCAATTAAGTTTAATTATTCATCTCCCAGATGATTATGCTAATAGTTATATGATACAGAATTCTGTTCTCATCTTTCTATAATTATTTCTTAGCATTATGTTCATTGTATGGGAATGAACCACCTGTTCTTTACATGGTTCATATTTGTACATTGACTTTTTTTTTTTACTTTTTCCCTTGTTTGGCCAGAAGAGCTGGATTTTCAATACATAAAAATTTCCATAATTGCAAAATATATAAGTATGGAAAGTATCAATGTATGCTAAAATAGACATGGAAGGGGTGATGTGCCAAAGAATGAGAACCAGATAAGCCAAGAAGGAATCACGCTCAAAAGGACATAAAAAAGGACTTACTTCTATAAAAATATTTTTAGAAGCTTTTTTGTGTTGGCAAAGAACTGGAAACTAAAGGAATGTCTATCAATTGGGGAATCTTTGAATATGTTATATTATTAATGATTATAAAAAATACTATTGCACCATAAGAAATAATGATGAGGAGGATCTCCAAAAAAGCATGGAATGACTTAAATGAAATGATACAAAGTTAAGGGAGCAGAACTAGGGGAACATTATACACAGTTACAGAAATAAAAAACAAATTTATTTTCATTTTATGAGCATTACTATTATCAGCATTATCAACAAGGCAAAAATCAAGGACCACTCCAAAGGACTCACAAGGAAATAGCCAATTCACTGCTTTAAAAGGAACTGACAAAGTCTGAATGCAGATTGAAATGTGCCATTTTTCTCTTTATTACACAATTCTTAATATTCCAGATTATTTTCTAGTGTTAGCAATCTGTATCTTCTTTCATATGATGAACAATGAAAAAGTATGGTATAATACATGAATAACCTATGTCATGTTACCTGCCATCTTGAGGGAAGGGGAGAATGGGAGGGAGAGATACGGATCAAAAAATGTCAGAAAATTATACTGAAAATTGTACCAACATATAATCTGGAAAAAAAAAAATTAAAAAGTCAGGGAATGCAGAGAGCTGTCATACCCATGCTGTCTGACATGATTGTGCATGAATGCCAGAGTTGCAAGGAAACTTTCTTGAAAGATGGAAGCACCCACTCAGCCCCATTCTGTCCTACTTCTTTCACTAACATTACTTTCTATTGAATTATTATTCTCTCCCTAGTTCCAGGAAAATAATATAAGAGCAAATACTTACAGGGTTGACACACATATGCCCCATTTTAATTCCCCCAGATTATTACCACAAAGATTACATTCACAGAATTAAAACCCAAAGATCATTACCCACGACCCCTCCTTTCTCTCTCAGCAGAGTCACATTCAGACTCCTCACACCCATTGCAGACCAAGCACAATAGGTACATCTGCTACAACACACTTCACTAGATCTGTTCATGTACAAAAACCAGGCAACATCATTAAGTGCCTGCATGAAACATAAAGAAAAGTGCAACTTAAAAATCAGAAAGATACCTGATTCTGGGTTATATTGAATTTGCCCTTTAATCTTTTATGTCTTACTTATTAATCCATTCTTTTTCTGGAGGAGAACATACAGACATCATTCTTCAAACAATATTTCTCTTACTATATATAATATTATCTTGGCTCTGTTCTTTTTCCTTTTTATGTTTCATGTATGATTTTCAATGTTTTTCCCTCAAATTAACCTGTTATTAATTTCTTAGGGTTCAGTAGTATTCCATTACAGTTATAAGCCACAACTTGTTTAACCTCCCAATTGATGCACATCCCTTTAATTTCCACAAAAAGAGCTACTATTAATATTTTAGAACATACAGAATCTTTTCCTTTTTGCCTGATAATTTTAGGAAATAAACTTAATAGTGGTATTGCGGGGTCAAAAGGTAAACACAATTTTTAACTCTTTGAACATAACTCTAGATTGCTCTCCAAAATGGCTTGATCAGTTCCCAGTTCCACAAACAGAATATTAGTATTTCCATTTTTTCACATCCCTTCCACCATTTGTCATTTTGCCTTTTAATCATTTTTAATCATTTTAATCATTTTAGTTAATCTGTATTATTTATTTATTTTCAACCTTTTTTCTTTTTTTTTTTTAATTTTGAGTTCCAAAGTTTTTCTCCCCCTTCCAGCAACTGTCCCAAGTAAGAAGACCAAGATGTTGGTTTTTTTTCCCCCCTTAAAACCACCCCCTTGACATTTCTTATAGCATAATAATATTACTTTAGAATCATAATCCACAAGTTGTTCTGCCATTCCCTAATTGATGAACATCCTCTAACTTCCAATTCTTTGCTGTCACAAAAAGAGAAGGTTTAAATATTTTCTGTATATAAAGGTTATTTTTCTTTTTTCTTTGATCTCTTTTAGCTATATACTTGGTAGTGGTATGGCTCAGTCAAAGGCTATGCACAGTATTATAGCCTTTGTCCATAGTTCTAATTATTCTCTAGAAGGTTCGACCTGCTCACTATACAATCAGTAGTTCCTTAGTGTACATATTTTCTCCTCATTCCTACCAGCATTTGTCATTTTGCATAGGTGTGAGATGATACCTTAGGGGTATTTTAATTTTAATTTTTCAAGTCAATAGTATTTTAGATTATTTTTATGGGACTATAGATTACTGACTTTATTCCTGAAAATTTCCTGGTTATATCTTTAGTCATTCATCAGTTTGGAAATGTCTCTTATTTTTATAAAATGGAATTAGTTCTATTCTAAGTATAAATTTAAACAGTGAAATTTTTATCAGAGAAACCTGCAGCAATTTTATACTTATTTCAGTGTCTATGTTACATTTTACTCTAAAAGTTTCTCAGATTGTAGTTTTTAATTAGATCTATTTTTGCTTTTGCTTTGTCTGAGATCATGATTGTTATCCAAGTTTTTATTTTTTTTTACTACATTTGAAGCATATTAGTTTCTGTTCCAGCCTGTAATTCTAATTCCACGTGTCTGTTTATTTCAAGGGTGTCTCTTGTAAATAGTGTATTGGTGGATTCTGATTTCTAATCCATTCTGGTTTCTGCTTCTGTGTTATTGTTGGCTTTTTTTTTTGTTTGTTTGTTTTTATATGGGGGGTGAATTTATCTCATTCAAATTTACAGTTATTATTATTAATTGTTTATTTCCCTTTCTTCTATTTTTCTGTTTTTTTGCTTATGACTCTCTCATTCTTCCTCAAAGATCTATCTTGTTTCTAATCACTGCTTCTAATCATTTTGCTTCTAATTCGCTTAAACCAATTTTCTTTTTATTATCCCACCTCATTTTATCTATCTTAAAAATAAAACTTCAAGCAAATCCTTTAGTCATCCTGGGATTCAGTTTTTTCACCTGCAAAATAAGGTAGTTGAACTAGTCTCTTAAGATCTCTTCCAGCTCTAAATCTATAATTTGGGGATATACATACATATATATATATATATACATATATATATATGTATTACATATGTGGGTATATTTGTGGGTATACATATTGCTATACATGCAAGTGATAGAAGTTAACCATGTTAGTGAACATTCTTATAATCTGATGTGAATTTAACAAAATTGTTAAAAATCCCATATAAATACCATATTCCAAAGTCCCTGTCCATTCATAGCCAATTACTGAAAATGTTATTTTCAGTGTGGCATATATATAGTAATTATATTTTAATACCTAAAGGACATTAGTTAGTCTTTATTAAAACTTAACCTTCCACCTTAGAATCAATACTATATATTGGTTCTAAGGCAGAAGAGTGGTAAGGGCTGGGTAATGAAGGATAAGGAAGTATCTAAATTCCAGATTTGAACCCAGGACCTCTCATATCAGGGTCTGCCTCTCAATCCACTGAACTACCTAGCTGCCCCCAGAATATTGGTTTTAATAAATGTTTTAAAATTTTAAAAATGTTTTGAGTGTTTTTATCCAGATGTTTATCTCATTTGATTCTCACAAAAATCCTCATAAGTAGGGAGGGAGAGAAGGAAAATGGAAGGAAAGAAGCATTTGTATATCTCATATAAATATATGAGTTTTCACCATTTGCCAAACACTGTGCTAAGCATTTTTATAAATATCATGTTTCATCCTCAAAATGACCCTAAGAGGTAGGTGCTATTATTATCTCCATATTATATCTGAGGAAACTGAGACAGACAGAGGTTAAATGACTTTCCCAGAGACACATTAGTGTCTGAGGCTGGATTTGAATTCAGGTCTTTTTCACTCCAGGCCAGTGTTTTATCTATACTACATCACCTAGTTGCTTATTATCACCATTTTACATATTTAAGAAAATGAGGCTGAGAAAATAAGTGACTAGATTCATACAGCTCATATCTGAGGCAAAACATGAATTCAAGTGTTCTGATTCCACAACCAACATTATCCTCCATACCCTCTAACTGCCACTTCCTAGATTTCTCTTACTCCTTCATATCTGTCACTGCTAATAGCACAATATATTCTATTATATTCATTTACCATAAATTTTTTGTCCATTTCCTTGGTCAATGAGAACTTGCCACATTACCAAAAGTACACATTTCTAAAAGTACAAAAAGTGTTGCAATTGACATTTTGGCATACATGGAATTGTTTCTTCAGCCTCCTCAGGGTACCCAAAATCAGAAGTAGAATTGTTGGGTTAGAGTATGAATGGTTATTTTTCTGACATCATTTCAAATGTTTCCAAAAGAGGTGAATCAATTCAAGATTTGCTTGAAGTCAATACTAGTAGTGTTCCATGTAGAATTTGAACCCAAGACCTCTGACTCCAGAGCCAGTATTATTTTCACTGTTCAATGATGAAGTATTGGTTTATCTGGGGTAATATCTCTGGTATGGAGGGCTTGTCGTGCCCTTCTAGGGCAGCTCTCCAGCCTATGACCCTCACCTGACACCCAGCTCTCACTTGTGGCTCCCAGTAGCTGCTAGCATGCGGCAGCAGCCACATCCCGGGCAACGGCTTCGACAGGCCAGCTAAACCTTGTGAGGGTAGCCATCGGGTCATCGACCCCTGGTGAACCAGGGCTTTGCTCACCCAGCATGTGAAGACTGCTTCAGCTAAGAAGGTTCAACGGCTGAGAGGGCGACGCAGCAAAGCACTGTGGAGTGCTTAGGGCGTGTTGGAGCACAAAGGACAACACAGCCATCCAATGCAGCTGAGGAAGTCTCCAGGTGTAATGACTTTTCGTGCCACTGGACGCCGAGAGAGTGGGACTGTCTCTGTGCATCGGCTTTTCCACTTAAATCTCCTTCACGCACAAGTGTCTTTGTGCACATTCATCTATCATAGATGAAAACGCACAAAGACAATCGTCATCCTCGGTTACCAATAGAATACTACTAAAAATAAAAACAAAACAAAAATGAAAAACAAATCAAAAACCTTACTTTCCGTCCTAAAATCAAGACTATATGTTGGCAGAAGAGGGGCAAAGGATACTCAATAGGGGGAATTAAGTGATTTTCCTAGGGTCAAACATCTAAGAAGTGTTTAAAGTCAAATTTGAAACCAAGACCTTCTGTCTCTCAGTCTGTCTATCCACTATGCCATCTAGCTGTTCCCAACTACCCCATTTTCTTAACCACTTACTCTCCTAATTGCCTATTATGTAAGTTAGATTCCAATACACAAGTGACTATGTGTATTTATTATTCACTCTTTAAACTAATTCCATTGCAACAGAGGTTATTAAAAATCCTATGTCCCCTTCCCTATAAAAAATTCTTTGTTGTATGTCTCCTTTAAATGAAAACATTGTCTCATTTTACCTTTCCCTTCCTTCTTCTCCCAATGGATCCTTTTTTTTTAACCCTTTCATTTTTTAAAATCTTTCCAAAATAATTGATTTATACCTAGGCCCTCTGTCTATAAAAAGTCCTTTTAGCTACTCTAATAATAACAATAATAATAAAGTTCTTACCAGTAACATGCATTGTCTTCCCAAATAGGAATGTAAGCAGTTTAACTTCATTGAGTCTCTTATTATTATTTCATGTTTACCTTTTGATGCCTTGAGTCTTCTTTTGAATGTCAAATTTTCAAGTTAGTTCTTGTTTTCTTTATTGGCAATGTTTGAAAATCTTCTATTTCATTTATTATACATTTTTCTCCCTAAAAGATTAACTCAGTTTTGTTGCCTCAGTTATTCTTGGTTATAATCCCTGCTCCTTGTAACCCCACTTAGGCCTCTCATAGTCCTAGTCTGACTTCTCCTGGTCCCAGTTCATTTTGTCTTTGTTATCTAAGTTTCTCTTGAGTTTCTTGGCCACTTTAGTGATGACCAAGCTGGTTGAACCAGGTCATGATATCTATCTCCACTTTTTACGACTTTGTACAATTTGGGGGACAGACATTCCAGAAAATTAGCTTTGTAGTCTATAGAGTCATCCTCATAATTCTTAGCAGTGATTTCTTCCTCTGATTCAGATTCTACCAGCTTGAAGAGCCTTTGCTTGGTGAGGCAGCAGGGAATGGAAGGGTTGTAAGACCTGGGAGTGAGGTGAGTTGACCTAGAAGCAGCTAAACTCTAACTTTTTTCCTATCTTGTATCTCTTTTTACATGTGATTCTCATAGTATTTCTATTTTAACCCCTTGATTTAAGAGATCAGAATAGCTTTCCTGAAAATTTTATTTAATTATGAGGAAAGGTTCTTTCTTTGATTATAATCTTTCAGGTTGTCCAATTTGTAGATGGTCTTTCCTCAATCTCTTTTCCTAGTCAGTTTTTTTTGATGAGAGATTTCATATTTTCTTATATTTTTTCTTCTATTTGACATTGTTTTTTTTTTGTTTTGTAGTGTCTCGTATTCATTAGGTTCCACTTTCCCAAATTATAATTTTAAGGAATAATTTTTAAGTGACATTTTGTAACACTTTTTTTGCACATGGCCAATTCTATTTTTTTAAAACACTTATTCTCTACAGTATATTTTTGTGCCTCTTTCACCAATTGGCAAATTTTGTTTTTTCAAAGTGTTACTTTTTCAGTATTTTTTTGTATTTTCATTCATAAAAATAAGAGAGTTTAATGGTTTTGAATGGGTTTTTAATGATAATATTTTCTTTTAGATATTTTCCTACCTTTTATTATTTCTTATTTTAAGTAATATTTTATGCCTCTTCATTATACATAAGAATACATTTTTAACATTTTAACAAACATTTTTTAAGTTTTGAATTCCAACTTCTTTCCTTTCTTCTGACATTCTCTCTCTGCCCTTTTCCCTTGTGAGGCAGTCTGATAGAGATGTTACATGTGTGATCATGTAAAACATTTTCCCATATAAGTCATTTTGTGGAAGAGATCTCAAATGAAAAATGAAGAAATGAAATGACAGATAACATATTTCAATCTGAATTAAGACTCCATCAATTAGTTCCTGGATGAAAGGCATTTTTCATCATGTGTCTCTGAGATTTGCTTGGATCAATAAATTGCTGAGAATATCTATTCCATTCACAGTTACTCATCCAGAAATATTGCTGGAAGTTTGTAAAATATTTTCATTCTGTTCATTTCATTTTGTATCACTTCATGAAAATCTTGTTGGATATTTCTGAAATCATCCTACTAGTCATTTCCCATTGCAAAATAATTTCCCATAATTATCACATGCCAGAACTTGTTCAGCCATTCCCCAATTTAATGGACAATCCATAATTTCCATTTTTGCAACTACAAAAAGAGCTACAATAAATATTTTGTACCAATAAGTGTTTTTATTTTTTTATTTCTTTGCAATATTGATTTAGTAATGGTATTGCTGAGTCAAAGGATATGCATAACTTTAGATTCCTTTGAACATAGTTTTAAATTGCTCTCCAGAATGGTTGATCAGATCACATTTCTACTGATAGTGTATTAGTGTCTCAATTTTCCCATATCTCCTCCAACATTTATCATCTTTCTTCTCTGTCATATTAGCCAGTTTTATAGGTGTGACTTTGTAATTTACAACTGTCTTAATTCATAGTTCTCTAATCAAGAGTGATTTCAATCTATTTTTCAAATAACTATATATGTATATAAAACATATAACTATATATAAAACATATACCTCCATATATATATATATATATATAATTTCTTCATTTGAAAACTGCCTGTTAATGTTCTTTCACCACTTAAAAAATTGACTTAATTCTCTCTCTATATGAGCAATTAGTTCTTTATGAGAGATACATCCTGCCAAAATTTGTAATCATGGAATTGGATTGAAGATATATAAGAAGATATAGGGGATAAGGAGGGGTTGGTAACAGGGAATGGAGGAGGTGAAGGACAGAGGGAATATGGAGGCTGGTGAGGTAAAGGGAGAGAGGTACCCCACTGCTGAGAGACTCTCTTTGTAATTTCTTCCCACTCAACCCACAAGAGAGGTACACTGGGTAAGGTTAGGTTAAGGATGACATGACCAGTGTTTTTAGTGGCTTCTGGGGAATAGTAGAGTTTACTCCTCAAGTCTTGTCTGTTAGTTGCAACCTCAAAAGTTCCTCTTGTCTGGCAGGCTGACTGTCACTGTTTGCTTTCATTGTTTAGCCTAGGCTAATGACTAACTTAGCCACTATCTTCTTTTTCTTTGTTCTCCCTCCAATATGAATCTGACTGAGATCTTCTAGTTTTAATATATTTTAATAATTAGAGAAAACCAAGAAATGGGATAGGTAAGTGGGAATAGGTGACTTTAGTTTTCTTCTTTAGTTAATCTATCTTCTTCTTAGCTGTCTCTATCCTACTAAACAAAAAGCAAGTGTCCTTGGGAAGGTCAAGGGATGGAAAGGATCATCTAGGTGACCCCCTGAAGTTAAGGGATCAGCCCCTTTCAGCAGCTATAGTTCTTTAGTTTCTTTCTCTAATAGTAGTAGTAGTCTCTCAGTAACCGAGGATGACAATTGTCTTTGTGTGCCTTCATCTGTGATCTAGATGAGTGTGCACAAAGACACTTGTGCGTGAAGGAGATTTAAGTGGAAAAGTCGATGCACAGAGACAGTCCCACTCTCTCGGCGTTGGAAGCCTGGGTCCAGTGGCATGAAAAATCGTTACACCTGGAGACTTCCTCAGCTGCATTGGGTGGCCGAGTTGTCTTTTGTGCTCCAACACACCCTGAGCTCTCCACAGTGCTTTGCTGCGTCGCCCTCTCAGCCGTTGAACCTTCTTATTGGTTTCTTCCGTCTGTTCGGCCAAAGCAGTCTTCACATGCTCTTTAACATACAGGAACCTTCTTCTTCAAGGTGAAGGAAATGGAGGCAAGGTTTTCCACAGGTTGGGATAAAGAGCTCCTGTTTTTTGCTCCACACTCAGTCGAGTTCAGAGGGCAAAGACCCTTTTAGTGAACAGTTTCTCCCACAATCCTTTTCTCTAACTCCAACTGTCACTCCCCCTCCCATCACATTCTAACTGCTATCTGTTCAAACTCAGTGGGCAGAAATGCAAAAGCATGATTCACAGTTTTCCTTTCCACAAATTTTCACACTATTCTGCTATCCTTTTAATCATCATTGCACTGTTTCTACAAGTCCTTTTTAACATAATCAAAATCATTCATTTTACATTTTACAATGCTCTCTAACTCTTATATTGTCCTAAATTCTTTCCTTTTCCATAGATCTGACAGGTTGGCTATTCTATGCTTCTCTAATTTATTTAATGTATCACTTCCTTTATTTTTTAGAACACATATCCATGATGACCTTATCTTGGAATCCAGTGTAAGATGTTGGTCTATTCCCAGTATGCCATACCATTTTTACCATTTTCACATCTTCCCTACAATTTTTGTCAAAGAGTGAATTATTGCTCCAAAAGGTTGGATCTTTTGATTTTTAAAGAATAAATTACTTTGGTCATTTTTATTAGATTTTTGTGTGCCTAATCTATTCAATTTAGCCAGCATTCTATTTTTAAGCCAGTACCAAGTTATTTGGATTGTTACTGTTTTGTAAAACAGTTTGAGGTCTAGTATTCCTAGGCTACTTTCCTTCACATTTTTTTATTTGTTCTCTTAATATTTTTGACCTTTTGTTTTTACAAATTGTTTTTGTTATTTTTTAAGCTCTAAAAATAATTTATGGGAATTTTGATTGGTACGGTAATGAATAAACAGATTAGCTTAAGTAAAATCAGTCTTTCATATTATATCTGCTCAGCCTACCCATGAGCAATTCATATTTTTCCAAGTGTTTAGATCTGATTTTCTTTGTGGAAGAAATATTTTATAGTTAATTTCACACAGTTCCTGGATTTGTTTTGGCAGGTAGATTTCCAAGTATTTTAAATTTTCTACTGTTAAGTTAAATGTAATTTTTTTCTTCCTGTTGGCCTTTATTGTATTATATAGAAATACTGATGATTAATGTGAATTTATTTTATTTATTACTTATTTATTATTTATTATTTATTACTTGCAACTTTGGAAAAGCTGTTAATTATTTCAACTAATTTGTAGTTAATTTGCTATGATTATCTGCTTATATCTTCATATCATCTGTGAAGAGTGATAATTTTGTTTCTTTAATGCTTATTCTAATTACCTCAATTTTTTAAAACTTACTGCTCTAGCTAGGATTTCTAGTACAATATGAAATAATAATGATCATTATGGATATCATTGCTTTACTCCTGATCTTATTGGGAAGGCATATAGTTTATCCCCATTAGATATAATGTTTCCTGATAGATTTTGATAGATATTAATCACTTTAATGAAAACTACATTTATTCCTATGCTCTCTAGTGATTTTAATAACAATGCATGTATAAAACTCCTCTCTTAATAGTGAATGATCCTTGTGATATAGCACTGTAATCTCCTTGTTAGTGTTTTATTTAAAATGTTCACATGAATAATTCCAAGGAATTCTCTGCTTTTGTTCTTCCGGGTTTAAGTATTGGTATTACAATTGATTCATAAAAGGAATTTAGTAGGATATCTTCTTTGTCTATTTTTCTAAATAATTTATGTAGTATTGTGATAAATTGTTTTTGAAATATTTTGTAGAATTCATTGTTGAATCCATCAGGCCCTAAGGAATTTTTCTTGCAGAGTTAATTATCAGCTTGTTCAATTTCTTTTTCTAAAATAGGATTAAGTGTTCTGTTTCCTCTTCTGTAAATCTGGGCAGTTAAAATTTTTTTTTTAATTTTTATCAGTTTCACTTTGATTATTAAATTTATTGGCATATAACTGGGTAGAATAATTTCTAATAATTGCTTTGATTTATTCTTTATACTTTTCATTTTTGATACTAGTAATATGACTCTCTTCTTTCCTTTAAAAAAATAAATTAACCAGTAGTTTATCTTTTTTTTTTTCACAAACCAGCTTTTAACTTTATTTCTTAATTCAATGGTTTTGTGACTTTCCATTTTATTAATACCATCTTTGAACTTGCAAGATTTCAAATTTGGTGTTTAAATTGAGATTTTTAATTTGTTCTTTTTTCTAACTTTTTTAATGGCATGCTTAATTCATTGACCTGTTCTTTTTTTTTTTTTTTGCTAATTTAGTACATCTTTGTCTGTACACCACAAATGTTGGTATTTCTCATTGCTATTATTCTCCTCAATGAAATTACTGATTGTTTCTACAATTCATAGATCATTCTCATTTTTCTCCCCAATTTTTCCTTTACCACTCATCCCTTTCTTTAATTCTTCTAGGAATTCTTATCGAGTTTGTCTCCAATTAATATTATTCTTTGAGGGGATTTTTAGGGGCTCTTTTCATATTGTCAATTTCTTCTGAGTTTATTTCTTGGTCTTACCTGCCACTGTAGTAGCCTTTGTGATTAAATTATTTTGTTGGTGGTGCCTTGTGCTGCCAAATTTTCAGCTTTGAGCTTTATATTGAAATTGTGCTCTTTGTGTCTTTGGAGATGCACTCTACCAAGCTTCAGGCTTTTTTGTCCTCCTGTTTTCAGACATAATTCTTGGGGTCTGTAAGTTTTGTATTTTTTCAAGGTGAGATGATTCTAGGATAGAGGTGGTCACTGGTTTCCTAGTCTGCACGCTTGTTTTTAGCAAGAAGGTGCCCCTTGTTCCCTGCACTCCTAAGTGCTAACCTTCTTTGTTTTGATATTGTAACAAAAGTTCCTGCTTCCTTGTGACTGACCACCAGCTCTGTCTTCTCAGTTTGGAATTTTGATTGTAACTACACATGGGCAATAGAATTACCAATCAGCAGGAGCTGTACATACTGGCAGCAAAGAGTAACCTGTAACCTCTTCCTGATTGTTTGTTCATCCCTCTCTCTGGGCTAAGAGATCTTTAGCTGCTGCTGGTTTCCCACATGCAGACTCCATCCTCCACCCTTGTGGCCCAAACTTTTGCCAAACTGTTAAATTTTCTTAGGCTGGAAAAATTTGCACTCTGAAATTTTTGCCTATGTGACTCCAACATTTGATATGAGGGATTATTTTAAAGTTGTTTAAAAGAGAATGTTGGTGGTAAGCTGGTTGGTTACCCTAGCCTCCATCTTGTCTCTGTCCCCAGTTTGTTGTAGATCTTGCCAGACTTTATTTAAATAAACTTGACTCTTCACTTTTTCACTATACTCTAAAAGTGTATAAGGCTTATAATACAATTATCCTTTTTTTTTCTTTTTCCATAATATTTTAAAAAAGTTTTTGTATTCAAAACTGGGTTATCCTTTGTCATCCATCTTTTTTCTGGTCCTAAAGTAAATAAGATATTTAATAATTAAGGACCTTTCTGGGCATTTTTTTTTCTAATTGTTATTTCAAGTAATTTAAATTACCTAAAGTTCTAGGTCAAAATATTATGGTAACTGTCAATATCATTTCTGTTGTCCATTTGAGATAGTTCATAGTTAATTTAGTTATATTTTAAACTGTATCTTTTCTTTTTTTGTTGTTCTTTTTCTATTTTACTAATTTTGATCTTAGCCCTGCCAAGTCAGCAGTCTAAGTGGATGGATTACTCAGAAAACTTTACACAATGTATTATAGTGACAAGTTTAATTACAGGATTATTAATGAAGAAAAAGCATGCTATACTCTAAGGAAGCAATATGTAAACTTTCACAAATAATATCAATGATTGATTTCATCTCCACCATTTCACAAGTAGCTGAAAGACATAGAGAATAAAGGGTCTCACTGCACCTACTGTTTATTGATTGGAAGAAAAGGTGGTAGAAAAAATGACTCACAGACATTATAACAACAAGGTATAATCATATTTTAAAATCTTTCAAAAACCTATAAGACACAAAACAACAGATATAATCCTATTCATTGACCATCTAATTTTAACAATTAGGAAGTTTATTAAAAAGGTGAAGTATACTTGACAAAATTTTGTGTCATTGTTATAAAAAAATCAATACAGACTCCCAGTGGATGGTGAAATTCTCTAAATATCCATTTTTTTTTCCTGTGGCATTATACTAATTATAAAAACCCCAGAATATTGTAGAATGTCTTAAAAGAAATCTGTAACTTTTAAAAGAACTTTGACATGTTGATCAACATAAGAAAAATTATGTTGACAAAAGAAGCTAAAAATTAAGGAACCCTGAGTGTTATAATGAAATGAGAGCTTGGGATGATTCTATATACATTTAAGGATACCTAGCCCAGTGGAAAACTATATTCTGAGATTTCTGTGTCAAATCTCTGAGGAAGTTACTGATGTTAGAGCAACATGAACTAAAAATTTCCTTTGGGGAGCTGCCCCAACGTTCAGTATAGATTGTGTAAGCTGGGAGCAGAAAGCAATGCACTACTAATTTTGCAATTCCAGTATATTAAATAAGCAGTAGATTTCAACTTCCATTGATATTATGTCTTCTCTTTGATGTTTCATTTTGGGACTACTATTTATTAACTCTATTCCTAGATGTCAGATATCATCTATTTCATTCTGGATACAATGAATACCTAAGCACTAGGAATTTGGTTATCTAACAAAGGAAAAAGCTTTGTCTTTCATTCTTTGACTTGAACCTGGTTTTAGAATGATATTTCATGAAGAATGAAATAAAAGAATCCTTTGTCCTTTGCTCAAAGGGCACCTTAGAATCTCTTAATCAATTATAACTTTTGTGAAAAGATTTTTTTGATTCCCTTTGTCTATTTTGAGTTAATCAATCAAAAAATAAAAGTACCCCTACTGAACACTTAGTAAGTCATTAAGTAATATAATTAATACTCATTTTGACTTAAGAAGTTAATTAACTTTTATAAATGGCAACCAAAATATTTTTTAAATTCTTATATTTGACAAACACATTTTAATTATTATACTTTCTAACTCATGCCTATTACTTCACTATATAAATCATATCTGATTCTTCTTGCCATATTGATTCCCCTGTTACCTAACATCTTTACTACCTAGTATAAGGATGATATAAATTGTCTTGTTACATTAATTTAGAGCTAAGAAGTAGAGAAGCTGGCTTGAGAAGGAATTGGGGTTTGAAATAGATCTGAGAAAGAGTGTCAGTTTCAAATGTTGATAGTGTGTGGGGAGGTGTTAAGTTTTTTCTGTGGCAGTTACTCTGTAGGATTGGCAGTGGCTCTGTCTCTTTCTGAGTGCTGGGAGCAGGTGACATCTTTTCTCTCTCTTCTCAGTGTATAAAGGTAGAAGGAAAGGAGGGAAAAGCCTGAAGGAGCTAAGTGGTTTCCTTTTCCAAATTGGAAAAAAACACCAGTGCCTGTCTATTGCTGTTTCATAGATTGTTTTATCTCTGAGAAGACCAAAGAAAGATGGTTTGGACTTTGAGTCTGCTAAGGTTCAGAGTCCTAACTTGGTTCTGGCTGAGGCTCAAACAGCTATCCTTTGTTATTTTTATAATTTGGAGACAATGTTGAGAATTATATATTTCTTATAAGGATAACAGTGTTAGTTTATGGTAGAATAGGGGAAATTTGGGTTAGTCAGATAAGGATGGATCAATGTAGTGTGTGAAAACAGGAGAAGCCATTCCTTGCAGAATTGGGGAGTTTTAATTTGGGTGGATTTAGAATCCCTTAGAGTTAAAAATACTTTTATATCCTTTTATATTCTTATATTCTCAATAAATCATTTAGTGTCCTTCTGCCTGGCCCTGAAGAGAAGTTCACTTATGAGCTTCACTTCACTTTTATAAACTGAAAATACTTTGTAAAATCAGCAGAGTATCTAATCAATTTATATCCATAATAAATTCATTTTAGTATATTACTTTTATACTAGGGAATTATGCAAGTACTTATTGCCTAACCAGAATATTATTTCTATTCTGCCATTTACTATTAATAACATAAAATAACCTAAAGCAAATCAGAAATGAGAGAAAACAAGTAAATACATAAAGAAATTCAACAGTTTAGCTGATAACAGGGTAAATTATTTAAATAGAAACTCCAGTTGAATTTTATATTTGTTGTTTCTTTTAGAAGAGACAATAAATCACATAATTTGCAAGTAGTAAAGGGAAGAAAAAAAGAAATAATTGAATGGGAACAAAAAATATGCATTCTTCTTAGTGATATATGACACCTTTACAAAAATTAAACATATATTAGAGCACAAAAACATTATAGCAAAATATTGAAAAACAGAATATTAATTGCTTCTCTTTCATACCATCATGCAATAAAAATTTTATATTAGGGACCATGGAAACAAAAAGTAAATAACTTCATCTAAAAGAATGAGTGAGTTATGAAAAAATATTTGAAACAATAAATAATTTAATTGAAGAGAATAATAATAATGAGAAAACATTAAAAATCTATGATATTCAACAAAAGCAATAATTAGAGGAAACTGTAGATCTCTAAATGCTTATATAAATAAAACGGAGAAAGAAAAGATCACTGAATAGAGAATGCAATTAAAAAAAAGAAAAAAAAAGAACATACTAAAAACACTCATCTAATCACAAAATACAAATCCTAAAAATTAGAGGTGAGATCAATAAAACTGAATGTAAGAAAACTGTCAAATTAATAAATTAATCTCGGAATTGGTTTTGTGAAAAAAATCAATAAAATTGACAAACCATTGCTCAATCTGAAAAAAAGAGAAGAAAAGCAAATCATTAGCATTAAATCTGAAGAGTGACTATACCACCAGTAGAGATGAAATTAAAGCCATTTTGAGGAGTTATTTTGCTGTTATTGAAAACAAATTTAACAATGGAAGAATACTTTTAAAAAATGAACTTCCGATGCTATCAGAATAATAATTAGAATATCTAAATAAAACAATTTTAGGAAAGGATAATTTAACAAGCCATAAATCATCTTCCTAAGAAAAAAGCATCATGAACAGACAGATTTACAAATGAATTCTACCAAATATTTAAGGATCAAATAACTCCATTATTAAATAAACTATTTGAAATAACAGATAAAGAAATAGTTTTACCAAACATCTTTCATGAAACAAATAGGGTATAGATACATAAACCTGCAAGAGCAAAAGCAAAGAAAAAATCATAGGCCAATCCCATTAGTGAATATGGATGCAAAAATGCTTAATAAAATACTAGCTAAGAGACCACAACAATATGTCACAAAGATAATACATTATGATCAAACAGGATACATACTAAGAATTAGGAGTGATGTAATATGAGGAAAACTATCAGCATAATTATGTCAATAACAAAAATATTTTATAAACAAATAATTATATCTTTGAAAAGGAATTCTTTATTCTCTTTGTCTATTAAGCTAATCAACCAAAAACTTAAACACCCCTATTTAACACTAAGTAAGAGAGTTTACTAAAATGGGTGACAACTCCAGAAACTTGTGAATCCTTTGATAAGTGTTTACACCCTCAGAGAATGAGAGGTGGATTCCACAGACACTGCCCCCCAAGGGCTGTGCTAGGCAATTTGGAAGCTGTGATTGGCTCCTGTAAAGAGAGGAAGGGTCAGGAAGTGATGTGGAAAAAGAACTGGTAAAAATTCCTGAGCTTCCTGTTCAGCTTGAATCTTAGGCTTGAAGTTTCAGCTGGTGACTTGCCTCTTGGAAATGGCTTTGGACTTGGACCTTGGATTTGACTTGGGACCTTGGCTCATGGACTGCTTTTTAGAGAACAGCTACTAGATCTTCTCCTTTGGACTTCATCTTGGGTGAATGAGTAGCTGGCTTTCCTTTCCTGACTTCTGGAGAGATTAGTTCAGGAGAAGCCTACTTCTGGAGGAGGCTGTGTTGCTGGAAACTTTAAATAAGACTCCACAGGGTCCTCTGGATGAGGGTTAACAAGCCCTGCTGGGGCTGAGATGGACACCAGAGCAACATTTAGTGTGATAGGCTAGACATTTTCTCTACTCTCTTTTTACATTTCTCTACTTTAACTCTTTCAACCTCTTTGTAAGTAAAAGCAATTAAAAGTCATTTTGAATTGAATTATAGTATTTTAATTGGTGACCACAATATTACTTTAGAATTTTAATATTTTAGTCAAACTCCTAAAATTTAGTCCCTACATATCAATGGATATAGAAAAAAACCTTTGACACAATAAAACACATATTCCTCTTAAAAAGAGTGGAAAGTATAGATATAAGTGGATATTTTCTTAAAATGATATGAAGCATCAATCACAATATCAGCATACTTTATTTGTAATAGAGAAAAGTTGGAAGCCTCTGTAATAAGATCATGAGTGAAACAAGGATGTCCAGTATCAATAATATTATTGAACATAATATTAGAAATGTTATCAATAGCAATAAGAGAAGAAAAGATATTTAAGGAATCAGAATGGAAAAGACTTAATAAAACTCTCTCCTGATGACATGATGGTATATGTGGACAATCCTAAAGATTCAACTAATAAGTTAGTTTAAACTATCAATAATTTTAGCAGGATATGAAATAAATCCACATAAATATCTGCATTTTTATATTTTACTGACAAAGTCCTACAAAAAAAGATAGAAAGAGATATTCTATTGAAAATAACCTCAGATGGAACAAAATACCTGGGACTATATGTGCCAAAACAAACCCAAGAACTATATGAACATAACCATAAAACATTTTTGTCCAAATAAAGTTAGATCCAAGTAATTATGGAAATACTAATTATTCAATGATGAGCAGGACCAGTATAATTAAAATGACAATCCAAACTAAACTAATCCATTTATCCATGCCATCCCAAATAAATTACTAAAAAATATTGATTGTGTTAGGAAAAAAATAAAATTAATTTGGAAGAACAAATGATCAAGAATATCAAAAGAATTAATGAAAAAAGGAAGGAATCTAGCAGTACCACTTTTTAAAGTGCATTATAAAGCAATAATTATTGAAACCATCTGGTACTGGCTAAGAAATAGAAAAGATCAGTGGAACAGAATAAACAGCAAACAGCAGTAAACAATTACAGTAAGCTTGTATTTGACAAAAACATAGATCTTTGTTTTTGGAATAAAAAATTACTTTTTAGTAAAAACCACTGGGACAAGTGGAAGCCAGTTTGACAGATATGATAAGATAAAAATGGACATGTGATCTAGATGTGAAAAATATATAAGTAAATTAAACAGGGAACATGCTACCTATTAGATTTATGAATAGTGAATAATAATTTATGAATTTGAGTCAAGAAGAAATGAAGAGCATTATGAAATATAAAATGGTTAATTCTAAGTATATTAAATTGAAAACTTTTTGGTACTATAAAACAAATATTGCCAAGATTAGAAAGAGAGCAGAAAACTGGGGAAAAATGTAAGACAATCTCACTGATAGAGATCTCATACCTAAAATATATGCAGAATTTTGTCAGATTTATAAGAATAAAAGCCATTGTCCAATTGATTAATGAGCAAAAGATAAGAAGAGATGATTTTTGGATGAAGAAAGGAAAGCCATATATATATGAAAAAATGCTCTAACTCACAACTCATTAAGGGAATGAAAACCAAGACAATTCTGAGATATTACCTCACATCCATGAGATTGATTATAATAAGATAAGGACAAAGTAAGAAATGTTGGAGGGGATTTAGAAAAATAGGGATACCAATACACGATTGGTGAAGCTGTGAACAGATCCATCCACATTGGAGAGGGATTGGAATTACACCTGGAATTTTGTCAATCTTGATATACTCTTAGACCTAGCAATTGATCTGTTTCCTAAAGAGATCAGGGAAAAAGTAAAAGAACTCATATATTCCAAAATATTTACAGCAGCTCTCTTTGTGGTGGGAAAGAATTGGAAACTGAGGCAATGCCTATCAATGAGGGAATAGTTAAACAAATTATGGTATATGATTATGATAGAATACTGCTGTGGCAGAAGAAGTGATGAGCAGGCTAATTAAAAACAAACAAACTTGGAAATAACTACACAGAATAATGAACAGTGAAATGAATAGAACCAAGAGAACATTATACACAACTAAAGAATTAATATTAGAAGAATACATTTTGAATGTTACCGACAAAGAGTAAACTGACAGGTAAAAATGTGAAGGAATTAATTTGTATGAACATGTTGTATCTGGTAAGATCCCTTTTGTAATTCAGGGAGGATAGGGAGTGGCTGGGACACTTGTGGATGGGATTTATCATGTAGATATAGAGAAAAAATAGCCAAACATGAAATTCATGATTTCATTTATGTATAACCTTCTTTTTCTTTATATGTGGCAATGCCTGCTCTATTTGATTCTGTCAAATTTGCAAGAAAAAAGAGAAAATCTGACCCATAGTTTATAAAAAAGAAAATTTAATTAATCACATAATTTCTGGGATGGAAAGAAGTCATCGAGTCTAATCTATAACTGAACAAGATTCCCTTTTAGAGTTTAATACTTCTAGAGAGGGTGAACTCACTACTTTCTCTAAGACAACACCGTTCTTTTTGTGCCCAATTGTATGGGAGGTTGTTAAAATAATAATTTTCAGTCCACAGAGGAGGATGAAAAATTAATATTAAAAAAGATGAAATTACATTTAACAAGGTATAAATGCCTTAAGCTATTGCCAAAATAATATTAAAAGGGAAAAAAGTAATTCTAAAAACCAATAGATCTTTAAAGTTACTACTAGGGGTGGATAGAATAAAAACAAACAAAATTTAATTTGTAGGTATAATTATTGGTCCATAGAATAAGAGGATTTAGATTGAAAAAACTTCATATCAACTAGATCAGCCCTCTTATTTTACAAAGGAAAATTATGTTGCAAATGGTATACACTTAAAATATTAATGGACATGAGTAGAAAAGAGAAATGCATCTAGGTTTCCTATCCCCTATATGTAGGATTTTTATTCTTTACTTTTATGTAAAACCATCTATGTAGATGATTCAAAAATAGCTGTAAAATTTGAAATGGTCCTAGCATATTCCCTTAAATCAGGGTAGTGATTCTAAACAGTTAAAGATTTCTTTGAACCAGCACTAATTTAATCCCAGCTGGAGATAGTTACTAATACATATATCTATTTTAATATTCTTGTTCCCATTCATGGATTTGTCAGCAAAAGGAAAAAAAATTAAATAAACAATGGAAATCTCAAAATAGATACAGGCTGATACTTTATCAGCTACTTCAAGAAGTTAGCCCTCTTGTATTAAATTGTTGTAGCATATGACTTTGGCATATTGCGGAGAAACTGGCAGCCCAAAATCACAGCTCTGATTCGGTGTAGTTAATAATCTTGAATGTTATAAGGTCATCTTTGAAATATATTAACTGTACTACACTATTAAATTTCTGTAGATGAAATGTATGTTATTATGAATGAAGAATATGGGTCTGTAAGCATTTGAGGGGTAATTTCCTTCCTTTCTGTTTGATTTATATGTATGCATAGGGATAACTTAATTCACAAGAGATGTGCAAGTAATTTATTTCCAACCACTGAACTAAAACTGGACAATAATTTAGCTGACTTTTAATGTGAGGCTGTAGCCAAGGCATAAATGGCATTGAATGATACTGAAGCCTTGTCATTTTCCTGTTTATCTTTGGCTTGGGGCACTTAGACATTTTCTTTGCAAAGCCAAATGACTTTGCTTTTTGCACACACATAGAAAACAGATTTCCCCTGGCCAGATATTAAATAGAGACCAAATGAACAATAGTCAGTGTTGACTGTTTTTACTTAAATTGGATGGCTACACAGCTGCAATCAAAAAGGAAGAAAAAAATTTATTATGACATTATCAGGTGCCCAGCACAACTAAATACTCAAACCTCCTGTTGGCTCAGCCAACTAATCGACATATTTCATTCCACACAGGATTCAATTTCTCAGTCTTTGAAGTTCAGAAACAGTAGGCTAAAACCATAGTCTGTAGCATCTTTCCTAATATGTTGAAAATATACCTTTTCATTGGAGTTATATTGCTATACTGTGTGAATGATTACCAGACACCAATGTCTTCTTTCTTGGAAAATTAAATCTTTACAAAATCTTCATTAAGTCATTGAAAATAGCCAATAAAACAAAATGTGAAATTCATAGCAAGTTAAGCATTTGTAGGAGTAGGAAATAATTATCATTCTAAATTTGCTTCTTAATTACTTATACAGAAATGGTAAACAGGATTGAGCACATCTGCATATGTCTTATTTGCATATTATTTATCATTTTCAATTAAAATGGATGTTTAATGAACTCATCTCAAATGTATATGCAATACACTATTCAGTATTAAAAACAAATGGGGAAATCATTGATAATATGATAACTCTTACTTTTTCATCCAATTAATTTCTAATTAACAAGCTCCAGGGATCAACCTTCTCCATTTTCCTTATTTCTTTTGTTCTTCAAAATGATATTATGGATTAAGAAATTATTCTGGGGTTCCCTTAAATCCTCAACAAATATAAACATGTTATAATATATTTTGGAATGATAATTATGCATACTTGTACTCCTTTATTCTGGATAGGTGACTAAAATTTTGAAATTATACCAAAAGACATTTAACATATATCCAAGGAATGTCTCTGATATTTAGGGTTTTGAAATTCTGAAAAGACAAATATGAAAGTCATCATTTGGATGATTTTATGCCCATGCATCAAAAGTTAAGGAAATATATCATTCAGTGGTAAAAAAATAAAACAAAAACAAAAACAACAAAAAACACTACTGTGTAAATAATTGCCATTGTCTCAAAATCTTAGATTTAAAAGTAATAAAAAGGCCATCTAGTATAGCCCAGGCCTAGCTTAGAATTCTCTGCATAAAGTTCAAAAATTTAGATAATTTCACTGAAGCTTGAAAACTTAAGTTTTGGAAAATCATCATTAGATCTCAGGGAAATCCATTATAGAATAGGTTAATTATTGAATTTGTCTTTATATAAATCTTAAATATAGTTTTCTTTATCTTCTACCCATTTTTTTCAAAGCTATCCCTAATATCTGCTCAGTTACTTATACTTTTTTTCTCTGTCTCTACACAAGAGGTACTGATATGAAGCCAGTGGGCTGCATGTAGCCCACAACACTACTGAGCAATACAGAAAATAGATGAAAATATAATTGGAAAATATTTAACAAAATAAATAAAAGTACAATAAAACAAAGCTGACATTGATATGTTGGTTTTCTAAGTTATTATATACCCAAGTAATACTTATATATGGTTTAGTGGCCTCCATTTCTATTTGATTTGGATACTACTACTCTATAGTATCTCTTACATCTAAACTTTCCCTCTATTGTAAGGCAACTCATAGTAACTTGGTGGCAAAGTGAATAGACTGCTGGTTCTTGAATCAGGGAGATCTGAGTCCAAATCCTGCCTCAGACACTAACTCCAGACAGTCCATCTCTCTAACCTCATTCCCCTTGCACAAGCCTTTATGTCTGAAGAAACTTAACTATCATTCTTTTCAGATGATATGATGGTCTACTTAATGAATCCTAGAGAATCCATCAAAAAGCAAGTGAAAATAATCAATAAGTAGCAAATTGCAAGGTACTCAATAAATCTACATAGATCATCTGTGTTCTTATATGTTTCCAACAAAATCCAGCAACAAGAGTTAGAAAGAGAAACTCAATTTAAAATTACTCTAGACAAGAAAAAATACCTGGGATTCTACTTGTTAAGACAAATTCATGAATTATATGAACATAAGTACAAAACAATCTTCACACAAATAAAACTACTTCTAAACATTTGGAAAAGCATCCAATTGCTTAAGGGTAGAATGAGCTAATATAATAAAATGACAATTCTGCTTAAATTAATTTACTTATTCAGTAAATTTACCTATCAAACTAACAAAGCACATTTTCATAGAATTAGAAAAAAAATACAGAGTTCATCTGGAAGAACAAATGATCATGAATATTAAGAGAAATAATGAAAAAAATTGAAGAATGGAGGCAAGGATCATAAAACCTTTATGTTACCAGTAGGCTTAGTGATAGAAGGTAGGGTCAATGGAATAGACTTGGGGTAAATGACAGCAGCAAGATAGTGTACAATAAACCCAAAGATCCCAGCTTTTGGGAAAAGAATCCACAATTTGACAAAAGCTGCTATGAATTGGAATACAGTATGGGAGAAATTAGACTTAGATCAACATCTTAAACCTTATATACCAAGATTAACTCAGAGTGGGTAAATGACAAATATAACAAAAGAAACTATAAACAAATTAGGTAAACATGGAATAGTATATTTGACAGATCTATGGGAAAGGAAGGAATTTAAGACCAAGAAGAAGATAGAGAACACTACAAAATATAAAATGATGTTTTAAAATTATAAACTGAAAAGTTTCTGTACAAACAAAACCAGTTCAACCAAAATTAGGAGGAAATCTACAAATTGCGAAAAAAAAATTACATTAAAAACCTCTGACAAAGGTCTTCTTTCTCCAATTTATATGGAACTAAATGGATTGTACAAAACATCAAGCCATTCCCCAATTGACAAATGGTCAAGGGACATGAAGAGGCAGTTTTCAAATCAAAACTATCAATAAGCATATGAAAAAGTGTTCTAAATCTCTCATAATTAGAGAAAAGCAAATTAAAAAAACACTGAAGTACCACCTCACACCTAGCAAATTAGCCAATATGACAGTAAAGGAAAATAATAAATATTGGTGTGGTTTTGGCAAAATCAGGACACTAATGTATTGCTGGTGGAGTTGTGAATTTATCTAAACATTCTGGAAAGCAAATTGGAATTATGTGCAAAGGGCTTTAACAGAGTGCATATCCTTTGATCTAGCCATACCACTGCTGGGTTTGTATCCCAAAGAGATAATAAGGAAAAATACTTTTACAAAAATATACACAGCTGTGTTTTTTGTGGTGGCAAAAAAAAATGGAAAATGAGGGGATATCCTTTGATTAGGGAATGGCTGAACAAATTATGGTATATAATGGTAATGGGATACTATTGTGCCATAAGGATTGATTATCTGGAAGCTTTCCATATGAACTGGAAGAACCTCAATGAACTGATGCAAAGAGAAATTAACAGAACCAGAAGAAAATTGTACGCAGAAAGAAAAATATTGTGGAATAATCCAATGTAATATAATCTGCTACTAGTAGCAATGTAACAAGTTGGAATACTCCTGAAGGACTTTTGTGAAAGAATGCTATTCACATTGAGAGAAAGAACTATGGGAATAGAAATGCAAAAGCAAAACACATGACATCACTTATCACAGGTATAAATGGAGACATGATTTGGGGTTTAGGCCTTAAAATTGCTCAATAGCAAAAAAAAAAAGAATTATATGGAAATAGATATCATGTGACAATATTTGTACAATCCAGTGAAATTGCTTGTTGTTTCTGGGATAGAAGAGGGAAGAAGGATGGGAAAGAAAATGAACCATGTAAACATGGAAAAATATGTTAAAATAATTAATTAAAATATAAATATTGATTAATTAATTTAAAAGAACTGTGGTATTATGGATTTCAGCTCTAGGACTCTATCATAGGCAAATCCAAGCTGAATGAGACTTTTCAATCAACTGATAACTAATGAGCACTTTAAGCTTTGAGACTAGTTCTTTGGCCACAATACCATTGTATTTCTATGGATAACAATATTTTTCACCCTTTATTCAGTATGTTACACAACACCTCATACTTGTGATACATGGCAAGGCAAATTCCCTACATTCCTTTGGCCAACATGAGACACACATTCAACTTCTCTAAAAAAAAATATATGTATTTGATCTTTCTACCAGGTATCATTTGTGAAGTTTGAAAAAATCATTTTATAAAGCTTACTCTTGTGAAATTTTATCCAGTTTTCACTGCATCAATATATTTAGAATTATAGTAGATAAACCATTGAACTTTGGTTTACTTATCTACACAGTACCCCATTCTAAATCTCTTGAAGTTTTTCCAGTAGAAGTCTTTATAGTCGCTTTGCCATATAATAGAAAATTTCCTCCCAGAAGAATTATGTATAAGAGAATTTTTTTTTATTTGATGTTGGATAGTATTCAACCATTTTTTTCAGGAATAATTCTCCAGTCATTCAGGAATATATTTTATTCCTTAAACCTTCTTTTCTTTTGATCTTCCTAAGTCCCCCCCACCCAACTGCTGTTGTAAGAATTAGCTTTTAGCAAAAGCAAGAAGCAGGAGATCCCACAGGGCAAAGACTGGGTCCGCATTCCGAGAGCACTGAGAAGCTGAGAGGCAGTTGAAACTGACTGTTGGCTCTCTGGGAAGAAGATGGATAGAGAGTGGAGTTGGCTGTCTCTGAAGGGAAAAGACTTTGAAGCTGCCAGGAAATTGGACCATCTTGAAGGAGTGGTTGAGTGAGTGATTACCTCCCACGGGTGAAAAGTGTGTGTGTTAATCATTATTCCTCTCTGGATCCTGTGTGGACCTGCAGAGCTACTCTTCTTACTTTGACTTCAGCTTGGCCCAAGAGGACTCCAGATTTGTGAGAATCTTTGACCCTTGGTTTCTGCTCCTACCAGACCCTCCAAATCTTATTTAATATTTTAGGAGTTAGTTTAGAATAGTTATAGGAAGTTATAGGGGTTTTAATCTCTGTTTTGGGTTAGAAGTTAGTTATTCCATGATTCCCTTTCCCTCTTCCCTTTAACTAAACCTGTTAATTATATATGTATATATATATATTTAGTTTTGAATCCTTATTTAACCCCCCCCATCTCACTGCCAATACTATAAAGAACAATAAATCTGTACTTTTCATAAGTTGTTTGTATGAAGCTGTTCTAAAGTCTCCAGAGATTTTCTGTCTCACAATTGTCTATCACTTTGGCATGGCCATAGAAAATGTTAGAGTATGTGAAGATCTACTACACAAGACTTCTTTGGGATCAAACTGTACTGAAGATAAACTGACTCTTTAGTAAACACAAAGGTATTTCTGTGATACAAAAGCCATTTTGATGTTGACCAAGACAAAAGGCTTAGTCTAAAAATAAGTCACTCTAAAAGTACAACAGTTTTTCAACACACTAGCTCACAAGCAATTGCCTTGAAAGCATATATTTGAGGAAGCTGGTTAAAAAATTACCCTAAATGAAACAATTAAAGCCAAATATACTCAATCCTTTATCATTGTATAATATTATTAACTCTATAAGGTGATGTAAGTCATGACAAGGTAGGTAAAATACATGCTGGTCATGTATTATCTTATTCAAGATGATAAAAATAGCTAATACATATAGCACTTACTACATGCCAGACATTTTGCTAAGAATATGTCTATAATCTTATTTATTCCTCACAACTAGCCTTGGGGAGGTGGGGATATTATTACCTTTATTTTTGAGATGAAACTGATGTAAACAGAACTAAAGTGACAGGCTTACGCTCATACAGCTAATTATGTAAGAAGCTAAATTTGAATTCACATCTTCCTGACTCCAATATTGGCATTCTATCTCCTGGGCTACCTAACTGCCACAGGAAAGGAATGAGCTTGAAATCTGTCACCTGCTTAATTTATGTCAGTGCATATCATCAATTTATATAGTTTGGATCCCTTGTTAGAAGCCTCCTCTTCCTCTAACCCCTCAAGAAATGAGAACTATGATTTGACAGTTCAGTAGTGATTGGAGAGAAATTTGAAGGAATTTTGAGTTTTCCAGAAGTCATTCAATATTAATCAAGCATATATAATGAAGATTGAAAAATTCCTGGGGGAAACATTTGGGGGAATGGGAAAGAGATGACATAGTGGAAATAGGTATAAACTTGCAGTCCAGGCACTGAATTTATAATATATATTCTGTTAGTGTCTGTGTGACCTTGAGAAAATTGTATAACATCTCTCGTTAGCTCCAATGTTATTTCATTCCTGAAATTATACAGTGAAAACAAGAGCCCCAAACTAGGGAAAACAAATTTATCATATTTCGAATATGAAGAAATATGTGTTTTATACATTTTAGGTAAACTTGAAGCCATGGAAGTTGTGAGATAAGGCTCATCACTGGTTAGATTATTCAAGAGTATTTTTTCAACTTGCATTTAAGTTTTGGACAGGGGCTTTTTGTTACTGCTGCTTTCCAAGGGAGGTTTTTGTACCCTATCATGTTGAACTACTTTATTAGTACTAAAATGGGGAAGAGAGGCAGCTATGAGTAGTGGATAAAAAATCTTTCTCAGAGTTTGGAAAATATGGATCTGGTTCTTTCCTCTACCACATACTGGTGATGTGCTTCTGGGGGTATGTTATTTAATCTCTCATTACCCCCAAGACACCTCTATGAGATTAAAAGGTGCATAGAAGGTATACAACTTCTTTCATAAAGGAAGTTCCACATAGGGGAACCCTCCTTTAATGTATAGTCAATAAATATTTTTTTAATATTTAGATATTTAGCTTATAAAATTCTAATTTGCATGTTTACTCATTTCATTACCCCAACAAATATATGATGGCATGGAATATATTGTTAAAATTAAATTGTGGTTGGACACTGAAATATATTTATTAGGTGGTCACCAGGGACTTAATTTCTAAATCCCAAAATGAATTATTAAAGTAAATGGAATTTATGTTAATTTATTTATAATACTTAAAAAATAGAAGGAAGATATTAAGGAATGAGAGAGAGAGAGAGAGAGAGAGAGAGAGAGAGAGAGAGAGAGAGAGAGAGAGAGAGAGAGAGAGAGAGAGAGAGAGAGAGAGAGAGAGAGAGAGAGAGAGAGAGAGAGAGAGAGAGAGAGAGAGAGAGAGAGAGAGAAAACCTCTGGTTTCTTCTGATCTCAGTTAGAATTTCTAAGTCCCAGCCAAGGGAAGAGAGTCTCAGGAAGATTGCTCCTTATCTGGAGGCTTCATGCCTCCAGAAAGGCAGGGTCACTAAGTCAGCTTTTTCACTCACCAAAGGTAACAGTCTAAAAAAATTCTGGGTGTTGGTCTTCCAGTCATTCCTCCATCCTTCACTCCAAGGCTGGGTCACTGACTCCTCAAATGTCCATCCTCCCTTCAGCTCTGAGTGACTGATCCTTCACTTGAAGCCCAGGGTAACTGACTCTCTGGGGCCATTTCAGTCTTTTTTTTCCCTCTATTTAAAGACCTTTTTTCTTGTGTCACATCCTCTAAATTTTCATGTCTACCAATCACAACAGACTCTTTTCTTCAGGACTGCCCATTCTTTAGTTTTCACCTTCTCTGGTTAGATTATATCTTTTTGGGTTACTTAACTCCTCTTTTGTTAAATTCACCTTTTATAGTTACTTAACACCTTTTTGTGGTTAATTCACATTTTGTATTTACATAACACCTTTTTGCAGTTAAAATCTAAAAATAGATTTTAACTTACAATTCTAGCTTCACTATAAAGGAAGAGCTAAGTACCTTCATTGTTACAATCAGGAGATTACAATTTTATCTTCACAATAAAGTAAGAGATAAGTATCTTCATTGTTACAATCAGGAAATAGCTAAATCCAATCTTCACAATATGGATAAAACATTGAACTTGGAGTCAGGAAGACCTGGGTTCACACCATTTCTAAAACACTTACTAGTTGACTGATCATAAGAATGTTACTTTTCCTCAAAGGGTTTCAGTTTCCTCACCTGAGGAACATCATTATGGAAAAAAAATACTAGAGATATTAATGCCTCTCCTACCTATCTTAAAGGATTGCTTTTTCTGGGGGAAGTATACCTATTATTTCATTGGTATGGCTGAGTGATAGTGTGGAATTTCCTTCTACTCTACTTCATAGGACTGTGGAGATAACTCGTTGGCATAGTAGAAAAAATTTTAAATTCAGAGTCAGTAAGACCTGATTTCAAATCATGCGTAAGATATTTAGTAGTTTTGTTACTTTTAATTCATTATTTAATGTCTTTTAGCCTCAGTCTTTTCCTTTCTAAAATGGTGCTAGTAACATCAATTATAATAATAATAATTATTATTCAATATGTGTTACTATTTCTTTGAATTACCATTGATAACATAAAGCTAATATTTTATAAGGCTCTTCTTACCTATTCTCAGGGCAGTTAGATATCTCAATTGAATATTTTACATATTCATGATTTCATTCTAAGTGGATTCCAGACTAAAATGACAATCAATGCATGACCTAGTAGTTCCTCTTTGAGAACTGTCAAAATATCCATTACCTTCTAATCAGTACAATATTAAACCACCAAAAATACACAAGTTTGTCCTTATTTGATAGACATGGTCCAGTTTTTGCAACCATTCCAGACTGGTACGATTAGGCATAGCTTGTGCTCTACTGGCATACTTTTGGAGAACCCAATATGACAGTGAGGCTCATTGAACTTATCTAAAGAAAATGAAGGTTATGATAACAAAATATGCCTGGAAAAAGCATCATTTTGATCACTCTTCTTTCTGGCTATGTTGCTCTCATATTCTATGTCCCTCCCATGAATCAAGCATGGTCCAAATTGGAGAAAATATTTGGTGTTATCCATGTCCATTGCTATTACCTTTCCTAATTTGTAAAAGATAACCAATTAACCAAATTAAACAATTTAAATTGGGTTATATTCATTGTTTTATCCCCCAGAGAAGAAACATTCTGTTGTCTCCCCTCTTTTTGGGAGGGATTTGTTTAATCTGAATCCTGTGCACAAACTATTTCTACTTGTCATTTTCTGGATCTTGAGTAATATAGGATATAGTCTCACTATGGCATTTATAAGTTATAACATCTACAAAAAATGTTTGAGCTCAGAAACTTTCTGTTGCTTTTTTCTTTAATTGTTTTTTTTTTTAGTTTCTTGGCCGATTCATTAATCTGTCTTGTCATTCTTTTATTGATCTTATTTTTTAAGATATACATTTTCCCCTAAATATTTTTGGCTGCATCCTACACACTTTGTCATATTTTCTAATGGTTACCATTATCTTCATTGAAATTGTAGGTTGTTATATAATCATTTTGAGCATAACTTACACATTTTTTGAAACATTAGAGAATACAATCAATCTTTAATTTTCCTTTACTATTTTGTTTTTCCTTTTTAAGGAAATCATTCTTAGGTCTGGATATTTCTTATTAATGCTACAACTTTTCATGAATTGTATATTGCCTAGGACAGATGCATGTCATAGTAGGTGCTCTATAAATATTAAAAAATCATAAAAATCCTGTTCTTAGGCCACCTGTAGTTATGAGATAAAGAACTGAAGTCATTATCTGAAAAAACCCAGACCTTAAAATACTAACCTGAAATGTTCAATACCATTAAAATTTCCCTTGTAGAACTTTTGGGAGAAGAGCATTAAAAGGGAAAAAAATCTGTTCATACCTCCTTGAAAATTACTTTTTAGACAGCTCTAGATTGATACACATAAAGTACATGGTCAACACATACACACTCTACATTTAAATGTACTTCTAGGTTAATTAAATGGAGCCTCAGTATTAATATATTTCATAGTCTGGGTAATATATCCTCTTTACCCACTTGTTATTTCTGATACTAATTGTTAGGTCAGATCTCCATGAAGTATCATTCTGGTGTTCTAAATCATGTTACGATATGCACAATGCCATCTGTAATGTTAAAGATAAAGAAATCTTTGGGCCATAATTCTGAGCTAAAGATCCAAGCTTTAACTGTGGCAAAATAAAACTGGACATGCCCATATTATGGAAGAGACTCCCTTTAGATGTTTAACAGTATGTTTTGTAGGGTTTTGACCATTTATTAGTATGTCATCAACAAAGCAGAGGTACCGGGTATGTCAAGAAACATGCTACAGCATTTGGTAACATGATTAGGAAAATTTGATAAAAAAATCATAAGTTCAGTACAAATTTAAGATAAGAAAATTTAATTATTTCCCCAGAACTTATCATACTCCTTAGGTCAAAGTGATCTTTCTTGGCCATAATACTTTGGGGAGCCTAGAGCTGGTGTAAATCTTCAACAAAAATCAACAAGATCAAAAAATACCTGGACATTCCAGGATTGTTTTCATATGATGTTTTCAGGCCAGCTGTTCATTCACCATTCCCAAGGAACCAGCTCCTTCTGCATGAGTTTCAGCTTCCCTAGGTAACTATGCAGATCTAAAGTTTTTATTCTGCCAACCAAAGCTCTAATATATTTAATTGCTCTGAGATTCTAATATGCCAAACTATATACTTTCTAACACTCTGGCTAACATTCTATTATTATAGTTGACACCTTGTACACAGTTTCCTAACTTCGCCTAACTTAAATAAATAAGAAAATTATAGTTTCAGTTACTTATCTAAAGAATTATATGTGATTACTTTGTTATTTATTAATAATATAAAAGCAATATAAAATAATTTTCCTTTCAGTAAATAGGAACATCTAAAAACATCAATGGCCTATTAGAACTTAATCTTTAGTTTGGATTTTACAAAGGATATTTCTCATGATAATGGATGATTATCTCTGAACACATCATCCCATTATATCTTTGAAGAACACACTTCTTTCTGCATTCTCATAATAATATATACATATTTACAAATATACATAATATTATAATAGTCATTATTATTATTATATGTCCTTGAAAACAACATGGGATATATGCTAATGCCTGGTATAAAAAGTAGTCAAAATTTCACTTTTGAAATGTTCTATCTAGATGGCAGCATGTCAGTTAATTGACTTTCTTTGGCCTCAGTTTCCTCAATTATAAATGAGGCAGGAAGAAGAAAGTACTATAGATGACTTCTGAGTTACCTTCCAAATCTATGATCTATGGGTATGAATCTTTAAAAATTTTCTTTGTATCCCCAGATCCTAGCACAGCATTTTGTAGATAGTAGGTATATGATACTTATTAAATGAACTGTATATTAAAAACTTCATCTACTTTATTAAATATTTGCATTGTCATGTAAATTTTAATACTCACTTTATAAAATGTCAAGTTCAATGTTCTCCCTCTCCTTGATAAGAAAAGCAATTTGACATCAATTATATATGTAAAGTCACATAAAATATATTTTCATGTTGTAAAAGAAAACACAAACAAAAAATTAACTTAAAAAGTATGTTTTAATGTGCATTTGAATTGGCGTCTTTTGTTTTTACATCATACAAATAGAGGGCTATCCTTTGCAATAAGGATATTACAAGAAAAAACAAAGATGAAGCCAGTTCAGTTATTCCCTTCCACCCCACAAGTTGTTCCTTGTTCCAATGGATCCTCAACTCAGTTTCTGAATGGTTTTCCCTAAAATACATATCTGAACTTTTCATTCTTCTGCTCAAAAAATCACTAGTGGATTCCTCTTGCCTCTAAAATAAAATTGTCAGTTATTCCAGAGCTCCAGCTTACCTTTCCATAATTCTTGGAAATTACTCCTTTGTTTACACACTCTACATGTAAGCCACTGACCTGCTTAGTATGGTGGATATGGGATATTTAGCTTTTTGTTTCTCTGCCTTTGCAGAGGTTTCCCCATGCCTAGGATGCTATTCTACTTTATCCCTGAATCTTTGTATCTCTAGTTCCTATCAAAGCTCAGTTCAAGTTCCTTCTATATAAATTTTTTCTTTGTTTTAAAATTGTTACTTCCTTCACTGGCCCTCAAATATTCTATTTGTTTTTTTACTTCAAACATATTTTATATTTCTATGTTTACATTTACTTTATCCTTATAGAATATTAGCTACATGAAGGCAGAAACTATTTAATTTTTTTTGTATTCCTAAAGCCTACTAGAGTTCTTGAAATGTATTAGCAAAATGAATGTTTCCTGATTAATTGATTGGTTGTTGGAAATTCCCAATATACATTTTTAAAACAATGAGTAAAAATTATGTTTGGTGAAAACTAAATGATTTCTCAAATTCAAATCCCCAGAGACTTTTTTACCTTCTGGAATATTTCTTAGGATCACTTATACATTGGGATTATATATCAGTATGGAATCTTTTTCAAAAGAAAATTATAGAGCTTTTTAAAGGAAATCACTGATCATTCAAAAAAGGGGTGGGATGGAAGAGAAAAAAAGAATGAGAGATTATTGGACATTATCTTGGATATGCATAGGAAATCATTTATATTATGATGTTATGCTACATACTGTAATATGTTATGTTATATATATATATATATATTAGCCTAGCATTGCACAGAGAAAGACAGATGAGTGAAGAAATCCTATTGCATAGATAACGATGTGATTTGGATAGGAAGAGCATTGAAGGAATTTATCAATACATCCTTTTTTTTATAAGGTAGATAGAAAATGAGTTTGACCTTGAATAGCAGGAGAACAGATAAGTTTCATCTAAAGTGGTCTTGGCAACTTCAGTAATCCCAAGACATTTCTTGTCTGGTCTCAAGTAGATTCTTAGTCTATTCCAAAGTTCTTTATAATGATACATCCCAATAAAAAAAACTCCAGACTTCAGGAATTCAGGTTCAAATCAATCCTAAGAAAATATCCCAGGCAGAGAGCAATCTTGGGTCCGAAGTCCCTGAGTCTTTATCTAATGACTAGCCCTATTAAATTTGTCAGTTTCATTTCAAATGTGAGATATGTTGTATTGTCTATGCTCTTAAACCCACTCAAAAATACATGATTGGGAGCTAAACAAACCTAGAATTCTCAGATTCTAAACAACTCCTCTGTTCTCTGGAAATGTCTGGGTTTACAGAAATGCTGAAAGTTCATAGATTTTATTTAATTTTTTATCAATTATCATTTTATTTATTTTATTAAATATACTAATACCTATTTTCAATTCATTATGCCAAGAGTAAAATGCCACACACACACACACACACACACACACACACACACACACACACAATACCTAGAAACTAACCCATGAAGTGGGGACCAGTAAAACTAAAATCTTAGAAAATGTCATGGCAAAGATTCAGGACAAAGAAGGCATCCCCTCAGACCAACAGAGACTCATCTTGGTCAGGAAAGATAGAAGAAGGTTGTACCCTGTCCAAATACAACATCTAGAAAGATTCCATCCTACATTTGGTCCTTCATCTCAGACGTGGCATGTAGATCTTTTTGGCAAGACTCAGGAAATCTCAGGAAGATTGGAGTTTTAAGTCCAGCTTTAGATAGTTACTATCTGTATGACCTTAAGCAAGTTACTTTTTCTTTGTCTCAGTTTAATCAGCTGTTAAATAGTGAAAATAATGGTGCCTATCTAATAGGATTGTGCGAGGATCAAATGAAGTATTTATAAAAAAAGCATTAAGCACCATGCCTGTTGCATAGTAGTAGGTGCTATATAAATGATTCCTTCCTCTCCCTCTTTGTCTCTCCCTGTTTCCTAAAGCACTTCTTTTTAATGTCTATATATTTCTGGTGACTACAGATATGTATGAAGTTTGGAAAATCAGAATCTTAAAAAAAATAAAATTTCAGGAAACACAAAAGGAAATGGAAAGCCACACAAAGGATAGCACATTAGATAAGATATGGTGGCTGCCTTGTCAGGGTGTAGAGTTTAGTAGGGGAATAATAGAAACATTGCCATACTATAAAATGCTCCATGGTTACATGTGATAGAGAAATATAAAGGAGAGATCTATGAAAAGTCAGAAGGAGAAGGTTGGACAGTTGTGATCAACTGGGAAACTAGGCAAAAATTTGTGGAGGAAGTAGGATTTGCATTGGTCTTTAGGGTCAATAAAACCGTCCAAATATGTATCTTTCCCAATACATCTACCTCAGTTCTCAGGTTGTCATTACTAAAGCTAGATAATCTTGATACTTTTGATATGCAGAAAAGAGAAATAAACAATGTAAACAGAATATTTTTTTGAATGAGCCCTTTTATAGGTGCTAGTTTGGATATAGCCTTTTTCACAGATTTCCCCCCTTTGCATCTTTTCTTTTTCATCAGTTTTTTAAGTGAAGGTATAATCTATACAAAGTGAAATATGAGCATTTTTCTGGTGAATTAAGGATATATTGAAAACTAATATGAATATTTGAATTCACAAATTTTGAGGGGAAAATATACCCTCAGTTTCCCTTAGTGTGAATAACATTTTATTCAAAAATCAAAGTATTGTATAGCCCTTTAATGATGTGAATCACTTTTCAAATGGAGATTTGATTCTATTTTTTGATTAAAACTATCCCTAATAATGTTCCTCAGTCTATCTTTGCTTTGTTTGGGGAATTTCACTTTCTGGCTTTTGTATCCTAATGGAAATGCTATAATGGTTGCTGTGTCTTTAATGAGATTGAGAAAGGCGATCTGCTTCCTCATATAACTCCAGAACATTGAAAAATCACTACGAAGAGAAAATGATCACATATTCAGGTATATTTTGAAAAATGAGCTTGAACAAGCCTTTTAATAAAGTCATTATTCCCCTTTCCATAAATCAATGAAGCTTGTTTTTGTCCAGCAAATATGAATTGGTCAAGGACACATCTTTTAAATTTGTCCTTGTGTATAATTTACTGTGCTAAAAGTATCTTGCATTTTTCCCATGGAAACCTATATAAATATTATTTATTATAAATAAAATATACTGGGAATATATACAAATTCATGTTAGGAAGTAATTATTGTTATCTAAAGGGGAACAGCACTATTCATATTAACAATAAAAATTTCAAACGCATCTGTGACACAATTTTATTTTTTTAAGCTTTAGACATATCAGGGTTGTAGAAATGTATGAAGCATGATTATAAATAATAAAACTGATTATATAATAACTATAAATGGATTGTGTCCTTCTTAATAGATTGGGAGGCTATACACTCATTCCTATGATGCTACTATATAATCAAATATTTTTGTAAACTTTTAGTTTGATTCCCCACCTTTCACTTTGTTGGCACTTAACTAGTCACATAATACTTATTTCATGTTTTTGAACTTCTACTTCTTTGTTGATTTAAATCCATAATAAACCATATAGAATAACATTCTTTAACCAACTAATCAATTAATTAATAAACATTTAGTAATTATCTACTGTGTGTAGGACCCTATTTTAAACAAAGAGAATACAAAGAAAAAGTAGTGATCTGTGAATGTTTTTAATTGTGTAAATAATAAATAAAATATATCTGAACCTCTGCCCTGACAATTATGTACATTTTGATTGGTTATTGTCTTTTGTACTCAGAGGACCAAAATGACATCACTGTTAATATTGTGATTTCTTTTGACTTGTGTATAAAATTGAATATAAATAAGGCAAAGTTGCACAAAGTTGTAGGTCTCTTTCTTCTAGAGATAATCATGTCTAGTGGCAAGACAAAGATCAAGGTGACTGGTGATTGCTTGGGAAATAGTCGATGACCATAGCTTCTTCAATGTCTAAGCTAGCTATGAGCACTCCATAGAACCTACTTTTACTGCCTTCATGGCCATTGTAACAAAGTGTTCTCATCTTCCCCCTCCACTGGGAGAAGTCTTCAGATGTCTAGAGAGATACTCCCCTAACTCACTGACAAGTTTGAATCCTATTCTTCCCTACTTATTTTTCTCCATATGTCTATTAATTCTAATTTTTCTAAGATTTCATTCACTTCTTTTACCTCTTTCTTACTTATTTTTTGATTTGATTTATCTAAATTTGATAATGGTTGGTTCAAGTCTCCCACTAATATGGTTTTACTGTCTATTTTTTCCTTCAATTCTCCTAGGTTCTCCATTAGAAATTTGGGCGCTATATTATTTGGTGCATATATGTTGATTAGTGATATTTCCTCATTATCTAAAGTCATTTTTAACAAAATATAATTACCTTCCCTATCCCTTTTAATCATGTCTATTTTTGCTTTGGCTTTATCAGATATCATGATTGCCACTCCTGTCTTCTTTCTGTCAGTTGAGGCCCAGAAGGTCTTGCTCCATCCTTTAATTCTGACCTTGTGGGTGTCTACCCGCCTCATGTGTGTTTCTTGAAGACAACATATGGTAGGGTTTTGGATTCTAATCCATTCTGCTATTCGTCTAAGTTTTATGGGTGAGTTTATCCCATTCACGTTCAAAGTTATGATTGTCACTTGTGGACTCCCTGGCATTTTGATATCCTTCTCTTATTCTAACCTTTCATCTTCAGCTCTACCTTTTAATCCAGTGATTTACTTAAAATCAGTCCCCCTTGTCCCCTCCCTTGTTATGTTTCCCTTTCTAGCCCCTCCCTTTTTGTTCCCCCCTCCCCCCTCTTCTTCCCTCCCTTTTTTTGTTCCCTTCCCCCCTCCCCCTCTTGGTTTTCCCTTCTCCCTACCCTTGTTGGGTAATATAGAATTCAAGATCCCAATGGATCTGGATTTTCTTCCCTCTCAGAGTTGATTTCCCTGAGAGTAAGGTTTAAGTAAAAACTCTCTTCCTCTCCTTCTTATAGGAGTTTTCTTCCCCTCCTCTTCCTGTGTGAATCTTTGTGTGAGAAAGATTATTCTGTTTGTGTTTTTCCCCTATTTACACATTATGTTTTCCCTGCATGTTAATATACATGGATTGATATAAATGTAGTCCTTATAGAAGAGAGTTTGAATAAAAGAAAAAGATAAGATTTTTCTCCTTTTCCATTTCCTTCATATTTACCTTTTCAGGTATTCCATGCTCTTTGTTTTTTGATATCGAACTTTCCACAGAGCTCTGGTCTTTTCTTTGCAAAAACTTGGAAATAGTCTATTTTGTTGAATGCCCATACTTTTCTTTGGAATTATATAGTCAGTTTTGATGGATAGCTGATTCTTGGTTGAAAGCCCAGCTCTCTTGCCTTTCTGAAAATCATGTTCCATGCCTTACAATCATTTAGAGTAGAACTTGCAAGGTCTTGTGTGACCCTGATTGGCATTCCTTTATATCTAAATTGTCTTGTTCTGACTTCTTGTAAGATTTTTTCTTTTCCTTGAAAGCTTTGGAATTTGGCAATTACATTCCTGGGAGTTGTCTTTTGGGGATTTAGTGTAGAGGGTGTTCTGTGAACTCTTTCAATGCTCGTATTGCCCCCTTGTTCTAGGATCTCTGGGCAATTTTCTTTGATTATATCTTGTATTATGATGTCGAGTTTGCTGTTTATTTCTGGCTTTTCTGGTAGTCTAATTATTCTTAAATTGTCTCTTCTCCCTCTATTTTCCAAGTCTATGACCTTGTCAGTGAGACATTTTGTGTTCTCTTCTAATTTTTTGGTCTTTTGGCTTTGCTTTATTAATTCTTGCTCTTTTACATGCTCATTGTCTTCCAGTTGCCTGATTCTGACCTTTAAAGCCTGGTTTTCCTTTTTTGGTTTGGTCAAACCTGTTTTGTAGATGTGTGAATTTCTTTTGCATTATTTCCCACTTTTCCTCCCAGAAGGCTTCCATCTTTTTGATCCTTTCCGATTCAAATTCTTCATGGGTTTGTGGAGAGTTTCCATTTCCTTTGGAAGGTTTTGGAGCATTTGCTTGTGTTTCCTCTTCTATCTCCTCTGTATTTTGTATTTTTGCTCCATAAAATGTGTCCAAAGTCTCCCCCTTCTTCTTGTTTTTCTTGGAATTTTGGGGCTTTTGTGCTTCTGTGAAGTTTGCCATCTCTATCTGAGTGGGGAGGACTAGCTTTTCTTATCTCTGTCTGATGCTCAGAGGTTTTAGCCCTAGACAGATTGTCCATTCTATGCAGTTGTTGTTCTGTCTTCCCAGGGAAGCCAGGAATTGCTGGTGTTTCTGTGTTACTGCCCTCCTTGGTTCCCTCCCGATGCTTCTCCATTGCCTTACTTCCATGCTCTGAGCCTGGCTTGGCCCTTTCCGTGGGTGTTTGTTTCTGTGCCTTAGCCGGCCAGGAGAGTCAGCACTCTGAGGGGGGAGGGGCCGCGGCTTCCTAGAGTTCCAAGTGCTCCTGATAGGATTAGCTTTCCCTGGGTTGAATTTAGTATGCCCTGAGGCAGGGACCTTCTGTGAGACTTGGATGGAAGGATCCAGCCAGGGGCTTACAAGCTCCCCCCGTCTCTCTCTGTTTCCCTGCTGTCTGTGTTGGGTGCCCCCTTGTCTGAGTCAGCTTGTTTTCAGGAAGTGGCCTTCAGAAGAGCTGGCCCTGAGACTCTAAGTTTCCTTCTGCTGCCTTGGACTCGGCGCTCTGGGTTTGGGGAGATGGGTCCTGGGACCTTCCTTCTGCCTACCCCTTAGGTCCGAGTGATCTTGGGTTCTGGCTTTTGGGGGGGGCATACCTTTTGATCAAGGTCCAGGAGGAGGATTCCCGGGGTCTATGCTGTTGTTCATTTTGAATTTTGGTGCCCTAGGAGCATATAGTTTGAGTTCGGTAGGGAAGGGTTTCAGGAGATCTGAACTTTAGCTTTCTCTAAGCCGCCATCTTGACCGGACGTCTTGAATCCTGTTCTTTACTTTCAATCTGGTCTGAGTATGACAAGCTGAACTCCAGTAAGTAGAGGAGAATGGTTAAGCTGTGAAGACAGACTGGTTTGAGGCAAAATAATGTATTCTATCATATCTCCCTATAATATAAATCTCTTTCTATCCTGTTAAAAAAGAAGAACTTGGAGGGGGTTTGTTCATATATGCCAAATATTTTTCTGAATTTCCTATTTGTTGTTCATTAGATCATGATACCACAATTTATTATTGTATTGCTCAGTTGATGATGATCTATTTGTTTTCAGTTCTTTATTACCACAAAAGGTGCTAGCATGGATATTTTGTTGTATATCATTTATTCTTTTGGGGTGTTTTATCTAGGTCCAGGATTTGAATATTTTAGTCCCTTCTTTAATAGTATAATTATTAATTGTACTAATATTCAACTTTTCTTCCAATAGAATATTATAACATGACTCCTTAGATTCTCTATATTATCAACTATTTTCAGCTTTTGTTATCTTTTCCTTTTTTGTGTGCCCGGTATTATCTCAGAATTGTTTTGATTTGCTTTTCTCTTCTCATTAGATATTTAGAGAAATCTTTCTTATAACTGTTAATTCATTGTAGCCTGCTTTTAACTTTTTGAGAATTATTCCTATCTTTGTAAAATATTTCTATTGGGGACTGGCTTTGGGAATTACTGAAACAGTTTGAATATTAGACTTTTATCAGAGACAAAAAATCAAATTAATTGGTTTTATTCTTTATGAAATTTGATATATTTAAAAATCTACAAATATTGGTTATTTTGAATGAAAGACACTTGTATTATTATTGTTCTCATGCTATCTTTAATAAAATACTTCTTGGTACTTGATTACCCCAATTGTCTAAATACCTTGACAATTTTGTTTTATGGAACTCCGAAGTTTGACTTTATCCTTTGGGAACTTGCCCAAAAGAAAGTACCTGAATGTTCTTGTCTTAGACTGAACAATTAACCTTAAAGTACCCAATGATCTCAGTTTACATAGAATTAGTAGACATAATCAAATCTCAAGTACCCTCTCATCTTAGAAGTTTCTCCCATTGTATCTAGGCTTCTCCCAGGTAGTCCAGTCCTGGGCTGGAATCCTCATTCTCTTGTCTCCATTTTAAACCAATCAATTGAACCTTCCTTTCCTATATTCCCCAAATGTGTATATAATACCCTGAGTTCTTTAATTCTTTGGAAAATCCCCTTTCAAGGTGCTTTTTCCTGGAGACATTGTTCCCAGTCTCGGAGCTCTGTGACTTTGTGGTATATTGCACATGACTCTGTGTAGGACCAATATAGAGCATTTTCTTCTTTGTCCTGATTAAAGAATTGTTCATTCTAACTACATTGCTGGATCTGTGTTATTTAACATTGACGTACTGATAAAATGAAAAAAAAAGAACATGCTTTAATCTCAGATTATATCTGATGCTGCATAGATTTATGTTAATAGAATATCTCTACTTTCAAATATTAGATTTTTTTCTAATTCCTAAGGATTATTTAAAAAAATATCTAAACTTGTTCATTTGAAATGGAAAAGGGTAAAAGAACAGAATACATACTGAGGTATAGCAATGAAATTATTTATATTAGGGAAGGACAGGGAGGAGAAAAGTGGGACTGAGTAGTAGAGGAAAAAAGACATCTGCTGTGAATCCCTACCCAGAACTTTTCTTGGAATTTTTACAAGAAATGTCTAGTTATATTGGCAAGAGAATAATTTGTCAAGTAAACAGTGAAAACAGTGAATTTTGTGTAAATAAAAGAATATGTCTACAGAGAAAATAGTTTAAAACTTACTTGGCAGGAATTTGAGGATATAAAAGACTAGTGTGATTTTAAAAATGAATTCCCACATTGAAATCTTTGATCAACATGGAGTCAAAACTAAGCACACAGAATTGTTGGCAACTTTATGTGTTATAACACACTGGACAGCTTCAAAGGAATTACCTTAAACTAGTTATTACAATGAATACAATTTGGTGATTATATGACATTCACAAATGTTAACGAATATTGAACTTTATCCCAAATCTGCCAAAACACAAATGTGAAATGTAGCTTTTCAACTGTCTAAATAAGACATTAAATTAGTAACACAGCAAGTGTTCAAAATAAGTACCCTGCAATGATGTGGGATTAATTATTGTGCCATGTCCAAACAATTCTATAATTTTAATCTTATATTAAAAATGCTGATTCATGAATAATTTATACTATCAAAAAGATATAGCAGGAAGTCTTTCCAAGGCAGTTATATATCTGGTTCTAAAATGAAATATAATTTATGTAATTAGAAATTATTGAGACAAGTTTTCATTAAATCTTATAATTCCTTATCACAGGAAATTTACTTGCTTTGTCATACTCTATTCAGGATTGATCATAATGCAACAAAAAACAGAATTAGGACAAATTGGATCCTAAAATATATTGGAAATATATTAATTATGGGTAAAGTAAACAAATTTGTTTTCTTTTTTATGAATATCATATGTTTATGATATTAAACTAAGAAATTGCTTACTATACCTCCTATTTATTTTTAATAGACTAATAGGTAAACTACAATTTCGAATCTAGCATGAAATAGGGAAAAGAGAACAGGGGTTGGATTTTACATCATGGTATCTGGGTTCAAATTCTGTTTCTATTATTTATTAGTAAGGTGGTATTTGTTAAGACATCACCTTCCTCATCTGAAAAATTAAAGACAGTTAAAGTATCTTCCCTTGAAGTCTTTTTCAGCTCCAAATCTATAAACCTATGATTTTTTGGTATGACAAATAAAACAATCCTTTCTACTGAAGTATACAGCAAGGTACCTCTTCAAAAATCATGGATATTCTTCTTTGCAGTTATAGTGTCATCTTAAACTGCATTATTTCCATCAGTATCATTGAACAAAAAGCTTACTCAAGAATAGCATCTTCTGCTGTTGTGCCATGTCATCTATCATAAATTTGCATTTTCTTCAACTAAGTACTTAGGTAGTATTACTCAAAGTCATAAGGCTTTCTTGAAAAATCTCATTCTCAATTAGGTCTGTTCTTTATAGTTCATGAGGCATTTATGCCTCTAAAACAGTTACTAACTTTCTAAATAAACTAAGGTACTTAGTAGTTCAACCTGTCATCAATTATCATACCACCAATGGGAGAAGGAATACTCTTTCCTATCAAAGATGTGCTCCAAGATTTGTGTCCTTCCTGGAACTCCTGTTTGATTTTAAAGTTGCTACTTGCTGCTTACCTATAGAACTGCAGATATCATCTGCTTCTAAACTACTTTTCTACTGAGCTGCTGGTATCTGCTCCTAGACTGCTTCTTCACTCATTTGCTGCTCTCTACAGCTAGGCTGCTTCACCACTCATCTGCTATTTGCTGGTAGGCTACTTTCCCATTAGTCTTATGCAACCTGCTGCTGTTTTTTCAAGGTTCTTTCTTCTTTATATGATGCATTTACAGCTTTATTTTTTAAAAAATCTCCACTACTGAGACTTTTTTAGCTATTTTATGTCAGGTCTTTTAAACCTCTGATTCTCACAACTCTTTCCCACAATATAAATGTCCTTGTTTGCTTCATGTTTGACCCTGATAACATAGCAGATAAGACTTGAGAGTTAACAAGATATGAGTTTAAATTCTACTTCAGATACTTACTTTGTGATTCTAGACAAATTACTTAAACTCTCTAACACTGTTTCCACATATGTTAAATAGTTGCGATAATTATACCTGTTTTGCAAGGATGTATTTTGGAAGATACAACTCTTTGTTATTAATCAACATCATTATCTTCTAGCTATCAAGAGAAAAAAATTACACCAAAGTTTCAGTTAAAAACACTGAAGGAATATGATGGGGACTGTGATTTTTTCCTCCATCCTGAATTTCCACAGCTACATCTAGGTCGCAGTAATTCAAAGTTTCTAGTAGCTCCCAAGTCCCAATTCATGGGTTCCCTTCATGGATTATTACTTAATAGAAATTATCCAGAATTAATTAGCTTTATAAAGGGCATAGTTAGTAAAATGTTAAGAATAAGAACTTTTAAAACAAAACATTCCTTCAAACGTATGGGACACAATCTCCCACTAGGATATACAGCACCTAGAAGTATGCTCATGTATAGAAATTCCATATTAAAAAGGAGTAAATCTTTACTCCTGGTACTAGAAGCCCCTTTCTCTCTTTCCTGGAGTATATATGAAGTTCCCATTACATATAGTATAAACACTAGCTTGGGTTTCTTGTAGAATTTTGAAAATGCCTTTCCTCAATTAATCCTTCTTTAATGTTCAGTTTCCAATGCAGAAAATGACAAATTTAGGAATTACTAAATCTACCTATCTTTCAAAACTCATTAGTAACTTCTAGACAAAGTTTTTTGGGGAGCATAGATCAGGTCTTATGCTTGATCTCCATCAAACTATTCCATCTCAGAGGTTTGACTAGAATGGTTCTCCTTTATGCTGAAAGATATTTATATTCCCCAATTCCAAACTACCTTCTAGATTTTGCAAAACACACCAATGGTATGACTAAATCACTCAACCATTTTGAGAACATTTCCTATGTAAAATCATTCCATTCCATCCAATGATTTTCTTTTCTTTTTTGAAGTTTTCTTTTTTTCCCAGATTACATGTAGGAAGAATTTTCAATAATTTTTTGACATGTTTCGGTCCCTGTTTTCTCCCTTTCTCCCACTCCTCTACCTTTCCAAGATAGTAGGATATAGGTTGTATGTGTGTTGTTATACAATACCTATTTCTATGTTCATCAAGTTGTGAAACACACATATCACATTAGATAAAAATCATGGAGATAATAAAATGAGTAATGGCATGCTTCAGTGAGCATCCAGACTTCATCATTTCCTTCTTTTGAAATGGATAGCCATTTTTATCATGGGACACTTGGACTTGTCCTCAATAGTTGCCTGCTGATAAAAGTTAAATAATTCATATTTGATCATTATAATTTATTATTGTTAACATGCACAATATTCTCCTAGTTCTGCCCACTTCAGCTACACATCAATTGATATAAATGTTCCCAGATTATTTTATGATCATCTTGTCATTTCTTATGTATTCCCTTGAAATTAGTCTAAGATCTGTTTTTTATTTTAACTTTTGATGTAGCATATTAGATTCTATTCTATTCCTTTACTTTTACTCAATGTATGTCTCCTTGCTTTAATTGTGTTTCTTCTAGATAGCAGTTTTTTTTTTTTGAATTCTGATTTTTAATCCACTCTGCTCTTCTCTTCCATTTTATGGGAGAATCTATCCTATTTATATTCACAAGTACAGTTTGTGTGTGTTTCCCTCTCTCCTTTTTTCCCCATTTATACTTCTCTTCCTTTCCTTTCAGTCTTTCCTTGTTCAAAAATATTTTTATTTCTAGCTACCCCACCATGTTCACCCTCCCTTTTGTTCATACCTTCTTTTCTCATTTCTCCTTCTCTTCTTCCTTCCATATTGGGTAAGATGAGTTTCTATAGCTAACTGTGTGTAGAAGTTATTCACATTTTGTGCCAATTATAAGAAGAGTAAAGTTCAAATATTTCCAACCTCTCCTATCTTCCTGTTTAGTATATTGATTCTTATGTGCCTACTCATAAGATAGTGTACCCCCAGTTTCTCTCCTCTTCTCTTTTTGCAAGTATATTCCTCTTTCTTAACCTTTAATTTGGTTTTGTTCTTTTTTATATCATCCCATCATATTCAATTTACTCCCTGCTTCTATTCACTGACTTAATAGTACTAAAGTTTTAATTATCTTTCAAACCTTAACAATCCTAAGTCATTTAGGTGCCTTAGTTACTTTATGTATCATAGATATCCAAAAATAAATAAATTAAAATTGTGGGCAGCTAGGTGACTCAGTGTATTGAGAATCAGGCCTAGAGATGGAAAATCCTGGGTTCAAATCTGACCTAAGACACTTTCTAGCCATGTGATCTGGGCAAATCCCTTAATCTCTTATGTCTACCTCTTACTGCTTTACTGTTTTAGAGCCAACACACAGCAATGATTCTAAGATAGAAAGTAAGTATTTTTAAAGTATCATAATATCTTAGTTATCACCTTATGTAGCAATGGAGCCATTTTAACACTGTCATTTACCTTAAGTATTTCAAATTCCTTAAGTAGCTCTTATCATAGATATCTTAAATATTCTAGTGAACAGTTTCCCATGTAGGAATATTATCAGTTTAACCACATTGAATCTCATGAGCTTTTTCTTTTTTTTTTAATTCTTTTATGATTCTCTTGAATGTAGAATTTGATGCTTGCTTTTATGAGCTAGAAGTAAGCTCATGTACATAATAAGGATTTCAATACATTATCAACAAAATCTAGTAGCAAGAGATGGAAAGAGAAATTCTACTTAAAATTACTCTAGGCAATATAAAACACTTAGAAATTGTGATAAACGTGTATATTCTACACATCAAATTTAAAAACTGCTACGATCACAGAATATGCATTCTTTTACAAATGCAAGGATATCTCAGTATGAAATCATTTTGCTAGGGAATGACAACATCATCATTCATAGGTGTGCACCATTGAACTCTGCTACTCTAATTCCAGATTTGCCATTAGGTAGAGAATCAATACATGACTGAAACCAAGTTGTGGAAATGATGTACAAACCTAGAGAATATTTTAAAGACCTCTTAGTGATCCTGATATTGAATTATACACTGATGGATCTTCATACATTCATAGAGGACACAGGGTCACAGGGGCTGCTGTAGTTAACAATGACAAAATGCTTTGGTATGCATCATTACTAAGTCATGTTAGTGTCTAGGGTGCCGAGTTAAAAGCTCTGCTCGAAGCCCTGGAGATGGCAAAAGGCAAAAGAGTGAACATTTATGTAGATTCATCTTATCTTTTTTACAACTATTCACTCATCTGGATTTATTTGGAAGAACAGAGGGTACAGAATATCAGTTAGAAAACCAATTGCATATGGCAAACTAATAGACCATCTTATAAAAGCTGTAGAACTTCCAAAAGAGGTAGTCATAATCCAATGCAAGATACATACTCAAGTATCACTCTATCTATACCAACAAGAATACAGAAACCCACAGGCTAAAAGCAAAATTCTATCTCCAAGAAAAATTCAAAATTCAAGAGAATCTCTTAATATGATCATCATAAAGAATCAATCGACATAAAACGAACCCCCCTTGTGATATCAAACATCAAATGATATAGGATAATATCATATTTCAAAATCATAATATACATCCTGAGAAAGAAATTTATATAGTACAACACACTACATATATCCACACATGAGGATTATCATACAGAAAAGCATATTTCCACAGATGAATAATCAACTTATGAACTCTGACAGACACGCATGAAGAACTCAAACCTTATTTCCATGCAGAAGGAAACAAAATAATCAATCTTACACACAAATGAAAAGCTTACGGCCTTGCATGTTCCTGTATGTTAAAGAACATGGGACTTCAATCAAGATGAGACGACAGACAACATGTGTATCCTGCACAGAGGAAAAACTCAAGACATGTTTGTTTCTACAATCAACATCAAAGACATGGAAAAACTTTGAAACCTTGAACTAATGGTGATGAGGTCATGAAAGAATGGGTCATGCATGTTAACTTCACAAATAAGTACATAAACACATATACAATTACACATGAGCACAAGTGGAAAGGAATCTCATGGACTGGGTAAGTATATAAAATCTTTCATAGTTACACATCCACACAATTCATACAGATATACTTATGAGTTTCTGTGGAAAATTCAAACTGACAAAAAGACTTTTCTTATCTGCATGATTTTACACAGACATCACATACAAGATTTTACTATAACTGTACATATGTAAAATCTATAGACAAAACTATGTGCATTTTAAATACTAATGAACTAATAGGCTAACAATATTAGGGTATTTTACTGACATTCTAATTACTAACAGAAATAGGGAATGCTTAAGGAAGTTGTTCAAAATCCTAGATGATTTAGGGAAAGATGTTTAGCATTATTAATATAAGTTAAGCTACATAATAACGTTAGTTATAGTTGTTGTTCATAGAAACTTTTACTTAGAACAAATTATATTCATTAGGATATAAGAAAGTTGTAATTGCCAAAAATAGTTTAAATTGTTACATTGTTTAATATTATGTTCAAAACCATATTTCTGGATTGCATATCTATCTCCTAAACCACTTTCCTACACCCAAACCTTAGAATAGTAATAGTTAGTCAGAATAGTTAAGACAAGTTAAGATTTTTTTATTTTGGGGGGGTAGTGGAATATTTTTAAAGAGTATAGGTTAAAGATTAGACAAGAATTCTTCAAGATACAATTAAGAGGTAAGGACTGTTGATACAGAATATAGGTTGTATTCTGTGCAAAAGTAAACGGGGGATATTGTGAAGCGCTTATTACTACAACAGATAGACTTGCAAACAAGTACAAGGAATGGAAGCTTGAAGATCTGTAAACCAGGAAGATTCCAAAGAAGAATGTGGCCAGGAGGAAGGCAGTTTGAATAAGCTGGCACAAACTGTTTTTACTCACTCTCCTTCCTTGGACCCTGAGGAAGGAGCTATCAGAGAGATTTACTCTACATTTCTGGTTATTGGCTTCTCCTTGAAAGATTTGTAGGACAGCTCTGAAGATCTTTTCAAGTTACTAACAGATATACCTTAAAGACTATTCAACTTTACTTACTCATATTGAATTTATAATAGATTATTAGGCAAACCAAAATTCCCTCTCTCCTATCCTCACTCCTTTACACTTCTTCCTTAAAAATTAAATCCTTGTTTTTCAGTGTTATAGTGTGAGATTAGTCTGTTAAAAGCTGCAGTCAACTTACCAACTCTGAATTACTGTTGAAACCAACAGAAGGAAACAGGAAGTGGGTGGGTAGGGGAGGAGAAGTGAGATTTCAGTCTCCCCTTGACCTTATTTCTTAGAGTCATTGCTCCAACTTTTCTCTTTACCTTAAATACCTTAGTAACTTAGCCTCCAACACAGAATCCACATGCCAAGACAAACACAGGAATTAAATAAACACAATTACAAAACATATTTCTCACAAATGAAGTCAGATCTAAACAACTAGAAAAATATGCTCATGGGCAGGACAAAATTATATAATAAAAATAACAGTTCTAACAAAATTAATTTACTTATTTAGTGTTATTCCAATCAAACTACCAAAAATTACCTTATATAACTAGTAAAAAATTCATTTGGAAGAACAAAAGATCAAGAATGTCATGGGAATTAATTAAATAAATATTGAAGGATGTGGACTTGCTCTACCAGATCTCAAACTGTACTATGTAGGAGTAATCATCAAAACAATCTGGTATTGGTTGAGAAAAATAGAACAGAGGTTCAAAGGAAAAGATTATGGTTAAATGACCTTAGCAATCTAATATTTGATAAATCCAGAGATACCAGCTTTGGGGATAAGAACTCACTATTTGAAAAAAGAAAAAACTACTGGGAAAACTGGAAAAAAAACATTATTGTAGAAACCAGGCATAAACCAATATCTCACACCCTATACCAATGATGGTGAACCTCTTAGAGATGGAGTGCTGGGTCCTTTCCCCATACCACACCTCAGACCAAGTGCAGGGCCCATCCCCTCCCAGAGATCATGTGCCATGCATACCCATCCCACCCCATCACATGTTGGGTACCCTCTGCCTTTCTAGTAATGCATTCTGGGTGTCAGGGGTGAGGAGGGAGGGTGGTTGAATGCCTACCAGAGAGTTTTCTGTGTGATATCTTTAGCACTCATGCCAAAGGTTTGCCATCTCTGCCCTATACTAAGATAATGTCAAAATGGGTACATAATTAAGACATAAAGGGTGATGCAATAAGTAAGTTAGGGAAATATTGAACAGTTCAGCTGTCAGATCTATGGAGAAGGGAAGAAATCATGGCCTAACAAGAGACAGAGATCATTACAATATCTAAAATGAATGATTTTGATTATATTTAATTCTAAAAATTGCATGTAAAAACCAATGTAGCCAAAATTAGAAGGGAAACAACCAACTGGGGAAATGTTTTCATGATGAATTTCTTTGATAAAGGTTTAATTTCTCAAATATATAGAGAATGAAGTCAAATGTGATTATAAGTCATTCTCCAGTTGACAAATGGTCAAAGTATGTGAACAGTTTTCAGATGAAAAATCAAAGCTATCAATAATCATATGGAAAAAGTGTTCTAATTCACTCTTTATTAGAGAAATGCAGAATAAACAACTGTTACTTACCACTTCACAGCCATCATATTGGCCAATATGATAGTAAAGGAAAAAGATAAATGTTGGAGGGGGCAAATTTTGGAAACAATACATTATTGGTGGAATTGTGAATTAATCCAACCATTTTGGAGCACAATTTGGAACTATATCCAAAGGGTTATAAAACTGTGTATACTCTTTGATTCTGTTTTCCATTACTAGGTCTTTATATCAATGAGATAAAAAGGGGGGGGGTGTGAGCAGAAGAACCTACTTGTACCAAAATATTTATAAAAGCTCTTTTTGAGGTTGCAAAGAACTGGAAAATTAGTTGTTGTCCACCATTGGGGAAGGGCTGAAAAAATTGTGGTTTGTGATGGTGATGGGATTTTATTTTGCTGTAAGAGATGTTGAACAGAATAATTTCAGAAAGAGCTAGAAAGACATAAATGACCTGTTGTAGAGTGAAATACAGAACCAGGACAATATTGTCCACAGTAACAGTAATATTGTGTAATGATTAACTGTGAAATACTTAACTACTCTCAGTAATACAATGATCCAGAACATTTCTTAGCGATTCATGAAAAAGAGTGCTATTCACACCCAGAGAAAGAACTGTTGTAGTGGGAATGATAATCAAATCATGATTTTTTGCTTTAGTTTATTTGGGATTTTATTTTGAGGTTATAGTTTTATCAGTATTCTTTTAAAAAATGAACAATATGGAAAGGTATTTTGCTTGATAATACATGTATAATAACCCAGATCAAATTGCTTACCTGCAAGGGGGAGGAGAGGAAGGGAGACAAATTTGATCATATAACTTCAGAAAAGTTATGTGGAAAATTGTTATATGGAATTGGCTAAATATCTTTTTTAAATGCCTAGAAGTTCTCTATTTTATCAAATATGTATTACTTCCTCTGGGGTATTATGTTTACTTTTTTATAGGTAGATAATTCTTGGCTGTAGTACTAGATCCTTTGTCTTGTAGAATATAATAATCCGCACTTTTTGGTCTATTAAGGAAGAAGCTTATATGTCCTGTATTAAGCTGGCTATGGCTTTGGAATATCCCCTTCTCCCCGCCTACTTGTAGTATTTTCTTCTTGCCAAGGAAGCTCTAGAATTGACAATAAAAGTTTTTGAACTATTGGGCTATCTTTCAAGCTGTGATAGGTGAATTCTCTGAATTGATATTTTTTCTTCTTTTTCAAGATTAGCAGGGCAGTTCTTCCTGATCATTTCTCCCAATATGATTTTGAACACTCTTTTTAAAAAATCAGGCTTTCAGGTGGTTCAGGGATTCTTAGGTGATCTCTCCTGTATCCATTTTTGAGGATAGTTGTTTTTCCAGTGAGAGATTTCAGATTTTCTTCCATTTTTTCATTCTTTTAAATTTATTTTGTTCTTTCCTGCTCTTTTGTGAAGTCCTCAGGTTCCATTTGTCTAAAATTAATTTTTAGGGAGCCATTGTATTTTGTGGACTTTTTTACTTCCTTCAATAGAGATGAAATTTACTGTTTGAAGTTTTTTATTTCCTTCTCTAGGGATGTTTTCTTCAGTGAATTTTTGCTAAACCTATTAACTTTTTCTACCTTTTCACTCCAAATTTTCTTTTAAGTAACTTATGATTTGTTTGTTGATCCTCTTTCTGAGCTCTTCCAGGAATTCATATTTGGCCTGACATCCTTTCACATTTGCATTTGGGGGCTCATGAAGATGGCCGTGTAGAAGCAGCAAAAATTCAGACCTCTGAAAACTCTTCCTTATGATCAAAAACTGAATGGCACTAGGTGACTGAAAATCAAACCTAACAACAAGACAGAGCCAAGAAAACCTCCTGCTGGACTCAATTCAAAACGTAAACCCCCCAAAAGCCAGAATCCAAGAATACTTGGGTTTAAGGGGAAGGCAGAAGGAAGGTCCTCCCCCTCCCAACTTAGAGTGTTAAGCCTCCAGGGGCAGTGGGAACCTCTGGGTGGTCAAAGGTGCTGGTCTGGAGGGTGTACCTTGAGGGCAGGGCTGTGGCAGGCTCAGAGCATCAAACAGAGGCAGTGGGGAAGGAGCTAGAGAGAGAGTACAGAGCTGGCAGCTTGGTCAGAGTGGCAGAGACGCTCCATGTTCCTCCAGGAGGTTTTGGCCTCAGAGCACATCCAGCCCAACCCAGCTGAACTTAATCCCATCAAAAGTCTTCAGAGCACAGGGAAGCCCAAGCTCCCACACCACTCCCCCACAGACTGCTGGACTTTAATCCAAACAAAAGCCTCCAGAAAACAGGGAAGCTCAAACTCCAACACTCCTCCCCCACAGACTGCACTGAGAGATCTTCTGTAAAAACTCCAAGAGGGGAGACTGACAGAAAAAACCCAAAACCAAAAAAAGAGAGGAACAAGAGCACAGACAAATTCGTGGATCAAAGAAGGGGTAAATATGAGCAAACAACAGAAAAAGAAGAAAGAAATGATAACCAACAGGTTCTGACAGGCAAAGAACCAAGACAAACAGAACAGAGGAGGAAACAAGCAATAAAAGGGAAATCTCCGCGAATTGGATACAGGCTCTGGAAGAACTCAAAATGCAATTCAAAACACAATTAAAAGAGGCTGAAGACAATTGGGAAAAGAATTTACAAACTAAGATAAGTCATCTGGAAACAGAAAATAGTGTCTTGAAAGCCAAAATCAAACAGCTTGAAAATGAGGCAAAGAAAATGAAAGATGAGGCAAAGAAGTTGAAAGATGAGGCAAAGGAGATGAGAGATGAGGTAAAGAGAATGAAAGATGACCTCCAAAGAAAATCAACCAGAAGGAGAAGGATGACCAAAAAGCCAGCAATGAAATCCAGTCTTTAAGAACCAGAATACAATAACTAGAATTAAGTGACCTCACAAGGCAACGGGACACTATAAAACAAAACCAAAAGAATGAAAAAATTGAGGAAAATATGAAGCATCTCATTTACAAAACAGAGGATTTAAAAAATTGTTGGAGTGGAGACAATTTAAGAATCATTGGTTTATGTGTTCTTGATTCGTTTGTAAATTAGGGTTTAGGATAGGCTGTATTCCCCAGCCTACTTCATTAAATTTGAAAGGTAAAATTCTGAAAGCAACAAAGGGCTATGGTATATTAATGTTTCTAGATGTTCATCAGAGTTAGAGGTGAAAAGAACCTTAGCATTCATCCAGCAATCATAGGAAAGGGGGAAAGACCTCTGGAATAAAGCTGAAGGGGGTTCCAATGGCAAAAAAAAAAAAAAATCATTGGTTTACCGGAAGACTATGACAAAAGAGAAAAAGTCTAGACATAATACTATAGGAAATGATCAAGGAAAACTGCCCCGATATTCTAGAACAAGAGGGAAAAGTGGAGATTGAAAAAATCCACAGATCACCTCCTGTACTTAATACCCAACTGATAACACTGAGGAATGTTATAGCCAAATTCAAGAACTATCAGACCAAAGAAAAGATATTACAAGCTGCCAAGAAGAAGTCATCCAAATACCATGGAACCACAGTGAGGAAAATGCATGATCTGGCTGCATCCACACTGAAGGACTGAAAGGCACGGAATATAATTTTCCAGAAAGCAAGGGAAGTAGATCTACAACCAAGAATCAACTACCCAGCAAAACTGACTATATTCTTACAGGGGAAATTATGGTCATTCAACAAAATAGAAAAATTTCAAGATTTGGTAAAGAAAAGACCAGACTTGAACAGAAAATTTGATGCCCAATCACAGAATTCAAGACAATCATCAAAAGGTAATTAAAAAAGAGGGAAAAAAGAAAAACAAAAAAAAACCTCCCTTTTTAAAAAGAGACTCAATAAATTAAAATGATATGCATCACTATAAGAAAAGAGATCATTGGTAACTCTTAAAAATTATTATTATCAACTGGGCAGCTAGAAGAATTACACTTAGAGAGAACAGTGACAAACTGTATAGGATGAAAGGACAAGACATAAGTAGGTATATAGATATATGTATGAATAAATGCATTTACATGTGTGTGTGTATATATATACATATATAATCAACTAGAGCTAAAAAAGAGGCTAATACTAAAAGAAATGGGAAAAGAAACAAAAGGGGGTAAATTCATATGTCACAAAGAAGCTCATGGTGGGAGGAGGGAGAACATCAATACATTGGAAGGGTAAATATGTTGGAGATAGGAAATACTCAACTCTTACATGCATTGAAATTGACCAAAAGAGGGAAGAACAATCCAATCCATTGGGGCAGAGAATAGATTTGCGCCCTATAGGGGAATAGAAGGGTAACAAACAGACTGGTGGGGAGGCAAGCAATAGGGAGGGAGAAGTTGCGGGATAGTTTTAGAAAGACTGCAAGGAAAATAAGGGGAGAATAAGAAGGGAGGTAGGTAGGAAGGGAAGTAAAATAAGGGTGGGAACTAGGGGGATTGATGAAAAACAAACATTGGTGTAGAAGGAAATAGTGAAAGAAGAAAAGGGGGGACCAGGAGTAGAAATCAAAATGCTGGGAAATACACAGCTAGTAATCATAACTCTGAATGTGAATGGAATGAACTCACCCATAAAAAGCAAGAGAATAGCAGAGTGGATTAGAATCCAAAACCCTACCATATCCTGTCTACAAGAAACACACATAAAGAAGGTAAATACACATAGAGTGAAAGTAAGAGAATGGAGCCAAATCTATTGGGCATCAACTGATAAAAAGAAGGCAGGAGTTGCAATCATGATATCTGACAAAGCCAAAGTAAAAATAATTCTAGTTAAAAGAGATAGGGTAATTACACCCTAATAAAAGGCAGTATGGATAATGAGTAAATAACCATACTCAACATGTATGCACCAAATGGCATAGCCTCTAAATTTCTAAAGGAGAAACTAGTGGAGCTCAAGGATGAAATGGATAGAAAAACTCTGCTAGTGGGAGATATGAACCTTCCTTTATCCAAACTAGATAAATCAAACCAAAATATAAATAAGAAAGAGGTAAGAGAAGTGAATGAAATCTGAGAAAAATTAGAGTTAGTAGGTATGTGGAGAAAAATAAATAGGGACAAAAAGGAATACACCTTCTTTTCAGCAGCACACGGTACATTCACAAAAATTGACCATCTATTAGGGCATAAAAACATTGCAAACAAGTGCAAAAGAGAAGAAATAATAAATGCAAACTTCTTGGATCACAATGCAAAGAAAATAAAAAATAGTAAGGTTACATGGAGAAGTAAATCAGAAATCAATTGGAAATTAAACAATATGATTCTCCAAAACCGGTTAGTTAAAAACAAATCATAAAAACAATTAATAACTTCATTGAAGAAAATGACAATGATGTGACATCCTTTCAAAACCTATGGGATGCAGCCAAAGGAGTACTCAGGGGGAAATTTATATCCTTGAGTTCATATATTAACAAATTAGGGAGGTAAATGATTTGGGCATGCAAATTAAAAAACTAGAAAATGAACATATTAAAAATCCTCAGATGAAGACTAAATTAGAGATCCTAAAAATCAAAGGATAAATTAGTAAAATTTAAAGTCAAAGAACTATTGATTTAATAAATAAGAGTACAAGTTGATACTTTGAAAAAAAAACAAATAAAATAGACAAAGTATTGATCAATTTAATTAAAAAAAAAAAGAAAACCAAATTGACAGTATACAAGATGAAAAGGGATACCTCACAGCTAATGGAGAGGAAATTAAGGCAATCATTAAAAACTAATATGCCCAATTATATGGCAACAAATTATATGTCAATCTAGGTGATATGGATGAATACTTACAAAAATATAAATTGCCTAGACTAAAAGAGGAAGAAATAGATTACCTAAACAACCCCATATCTGATATCTACTAGAAAAACCACTATCCACATTCAGAAGAAACATTGTGGGAGTAAAAACACTGAAGGAAAACAACTGCTTGAATACATGAATCAAAGGATATGGTTGGGGATTTAGACTAAATGAATATCCTAGTGCAAACATCAACAACAGAGAAATAGGTTCTGATCAAGAACACAAGTAATACCCAAAGAAATGCATGTTGGCTGTCAGAAGAGTGGGTGAAGGGGAAGGAGGGAAATAATGTGATTATTGTAACCAAGAAATAATGTTCTAAATTGACTAAATAAATGAATTTAAATGGGCTTCATATATTTTCATTTTGGCATCACTGCCTTATTGTAAGATTGAATTTTGGTCTTCCATTTTAATGAAATATCTTTCCAGTGTCTGCCTTTTTGTTGGTCTCTTATTCATTCCTTTTTTGTTGTTTTGTTTTTTCTTGATCTTACTCAGATTTTGAAACTCAGTTCCAATTCTGTGATGGAGGGAACAACTGATCTTGCGTTCTTTTGTTTGTAGTATACAATGGATTTAATTAACTTTCACTCTTCAGCTATCATTTTACCCTGGCATTATGTGCATCAGAGTTATTCCTTCCATTAAAAGTTCCCCTGCAGGATGTGCTTATACCTGTCTGATCCTCAAGTTCTTCAGCATGTGCTTGTGGTGGGCAGTTCCTCCTGCTGCTGATTCCATTCCATTGCTCTCACCTCTTAGCCAGGGCTTATAACAGGCTGTTTCCAAAACTGCTAATTTCATTGCTCTCACCTCTTACCCCAGAAACATAGATCTTTTCTGCTTCCCCTCTACATTTTCTTTGACTGAACTCTGCTTCACTCAGTCTTCTATTGGTCTGCCAGTCCAAAATTTGTTTTGAGGCTTTTTTTTTTTCTTTTGTGGTTGTTTGGAGGTAGAGTTGATCAAGCTTGGGATGATCCTTGTTTTGTCATCTTGGCTACTAAATGTGGAGGTCTCCTTCCAATGATTTTCAAAGCTCCTAAATGTGTTTAAAGCATTTTTGTACTAAAGCTGTTATTTGATTGATACTATATAGTTATTCTTGCATAGTTCAGGTAACAGGATATAATATCTTTTCTGCTTTTTTAAAAGTGGGAGCAGTACTGGCAGGTCATCTACGACTGATGGTAGGTACATAAACAACATTTAAAATACTTTCTTTCTTTGAGACGTCTTACTCCATTTAAAAACAAATTCAAAATTACCTTCTAACATAAATTTCTTCTATGCATATGCTAACTCCAACTGTTTTCCTCTTCTTTATCAAATATTATTGTTATTTCCTCACAAAACCACTAAATATAGGATCAATAGCATTCAAATGTCATTAATAATCTATCAATAATTGAACAGATAAATGAACAGAAATAAATAAATGAAAGATTCAAAAGGTTACTAGGCCTGTGAACAAATAAGGCAGAAAATAATATAAGATATAAAGATAATGATTATATTTAGTTAAAAAGATTTTGTACATACACACAAAACAAGAAAAATACAACCAAAATTAGAAAAGGAAACAAAAAAAAACAGGAAAAAATTAAATCAAGTATCACTGAAAGAATATTTCTCAAAGGTATAGAGCAGCAAGTTAAATATATAAGAAAAGAAGGTATTATTGACAAATATTCAGGCAGTTTTCATATAAAAAATTAAAACTGTTTTTAGTCATGTGGAAAGATGTTTCAAATCACTATTAGTTAGAGAAATGCAAATTAAAACAACTTTAAGCTACCACTTCACACCTGGTAAATATGACATAAAAGGAAAATGATGAATGTTGGAGGGGTTGTAGGAAAATTGGGACACAAATACAATGTTGGTGGAATTGTGAACTGATACAAGCAATCTGGGGAGCAACTTAGAACCATGCGTGCCCTTTGACCCAGTAATACCACTACAAGGTCTGTATTCCAAAGAGATCAAAGACAAGGGAAAGAGACCTATTTGCACAAAAATAATTCTAATAGCTCTTTTTGTGGTGACAAAAAAACTGGAAACTGAAGGGATGGCCATCAATTGGGAAATGGAGGAACAAGTTGTAGTGTATGATTGTAATGGAATACTTTTGTGCTATAAGAAATGATGAACAAGACAATTAAAAAAAAACCCTGGAAAGACTTATATGAAATGCTGATTAATAAAGTGAGTAGAAGGAGGAGAATGTGGCACACAATATCAGCAACAATATATGAAAATCAACTGTCAATGATTTAACTGTTATTGTCAGTGCAAGGATCCAGGACAACTCTAAGGCAGACCTGTGACAAAGAGGCTATCCACTGCCATAGAAGGAACTGATGAGTCTGAATGTAGTTTGCAGCATATTAGTCTTCACTTCATTTCCTTCTTTAGTTTTTCTCTTAAAGATATGTATATGAATGTGAAAATATATATTATATGATGGAACATGTGCAACCTATATCATATTTTCTGCTCTCTTAAGGAAGGTAATGGAGTTGGAGGGGGAAAAGAACATGGACCCCAATATTTCAGGGGAAAAAGATTATTAAAATTGCATTTACATGTAATTTGGAAAAATACATAAAATTAAAAGAAAATTAAAACAGTGATATACAATTTACATAATCATTCTGTATCTGCTTGAAAAGGGAATTGGTAAGAAGCCATAGCAAAACATGGTGTCATATTGCTGCTTTTCCTTGAGGCTAATAAGTTAAAAACTTTGGGGTACTGAAGCTTTCTCAAAACCTAACTTACTTAGAGTAAGGCACAATAAAGGATTATTTCTTAAGCCACTAGAATCCCTCCTATTTCAGCCTGCCTTTAAAATGAACATGAACAAATTGATCCAACTCCCATTAAATCAGGACTTGAAAAATATTTTCTTCTTTTCCTGTGCTTTATAACTATGATCTTTTACCATGAAAGCAAAGGAGAGGTTGGTTAGTGAAGGGCTAAGACTTAGTGAGTCTTTTAGGATAGAGGTTGCGATGCCTTCAGGACACTATCCCACTCTCTAGAACAATACAAAATTTATCTCATAAATCTTAGAACTAGCATGTTTCTTGAGACTTTAGATAGCTAGAATGATCAGTTCCTTTTGGGACAGACTTTTATGTCATGTGAAAAAAAAGCCATATTTTTGTCAATGATCAGATTTCATAATTGGTATCCATCATCAGGTTCAGATTATTTATTATTAATGTGGGCAATGCCCAACGCTAGTAAAAGTTTTTGCAAATTACACTTCTTTTCAAGGGCTCTAAAATTGCAGACTTCATGTGTCTCCTTGTTTTCTTCCGAGTGACTATGTTGGAAGACCCCGTGTATGATGGTTTGGATTCTCTAATAAGTTCTTCAACAGCTTTTTTTCCTGTCTTAGAAAAAAGAATCACTGACCTTCCCTGTAAAGTTGCAGGTCTTTAAATAGGATTAATGCCTTTTCTCACCTATGTATTTAAAGATTACTGAGTTAATCAGCTCAATTCTCCAGAGGTTTGTGTCTAGGCATAATAAAGCAATGGGAAGGCTTCTTTCCTCATACTTCTTAATTCCATCCCTAACCCTCTTTCTCCCTTCCCTACTCCCCTACACATATATAAGCAGAAACCCACTGTACTTCTCAGAAAAAAACAAACAAACTTTGGCTATGTTCACCTTGAAGAGAATAGTCTCTATAATATACAGCATAAATGCATAAGCTTATCCAGAGAGAATACACAACATGGATTAAGAAAGGACCTTCTGACTACTTAACTATTATAGAAAGCAAAAAATTTTGGCAAAAACAAAAACAAAAACAAACAAAAAACCCCCAAACAAATAAATAAACAAAATACTCAAAATGGAGAATCAAACTTAGCACTGACAAAAATAGCTATTAAATATTGTTGATTTTTGATAAAAGTACTGTTTTCATTCCAAAATGCTTTGTTTTCATTTAAATAATATCAATAGTACAGCAAGCTCTTTGCCAATATGTTTGATAATTCAGATGTAATTTAAATATTAGACTATCGAATGCTCATTTTTATACTAAAAATGTTTTAAGTTCTTGGGAAAATATTTCCAAGTTCGTTAATTCTAGGAATATGTCATATGACAGTGTTATTATAATTTTTCTAACACTAATATAGCAAAGAAAAGATCTTAGAAGCTTCTGTTTTTCCTAGAATGTAGAATAGATCTAGAACAATGAAACATAGCAGATACATAAACCAAATTGCAACTTCATATCATAGAGATGGTAATTTTTCTAAGAAAAGCCTGGGAAGGGAAATCTTGGTTCCTACAAAATAAAAGATCATCTATGTGTGTATAAAATAATCTGGTGGTCATGCATTTGTTTCCTAGGCTCACAAGGTAGTCATCACTTTCTTTTTGTTTGCTTTTGAGACTATGTCTCCTCCAGGAGCAGCTAGGTGGTGCACTGGATAAACCTGACCTGGAGTCAGTCAACAAGTCCTGAATTCAAATTTGATCATAGATACTAGCTTAACCCTATTTGCCTTAGTTATTCATCTTTATAATGATCTGGAGAAGGAAGTGGCAAACTATGTTTGTATGTTTGCCAAGAGAACCCCAAATGGCATTGTGAAAAGTCAGTCTCATATGACTGAATGACTCCCATGTTGCCCAGATTGGAAGTGCAGAGGCCACTTGTTGCCCAATTTGGCCACTTATCTGGTTGGGGCTGTCATTTGCTTTATTTCTGACCTGTACTTTTTTGACCCTCACTTTTCTCCCTAATTGTCCCTTTCTCCCTGTATCCCCTGAGGGATGCTAGAAGTGGAGACCCAACCTGCTAATATAAGTAGGGATAGGAGAGGACCATTGCTTTGCAACTTTAGCCTAATATATGAAAAGCTATGTGTATAAGACATTATTCAACTTATGCTTGACTATCAAAAATGATTAATCTATACTTTTATAGTTCATTTAAATGACTCAGAATCTTCAAGTTCCAGACTTCTGCTATTTCAGTTTTGAGATAGACTGTGGGAATGTTATAGACCATGTTTTCTTCTTTACATGAAGGCTATTTTCAATAGTATATATACCTTTAATTAAAAGAAACAAAAATCTTGTCCAACAGATTTCCACTGAACTAAAATGTCTCAGTGCGTACTTACTAAGCCAGGTTTTGCCATTTTCCTAATCATGTCAGCTTTCAGCTCCCCACCTCATTAAATTAAAAGTCTGAGAGAGCATCTATCTTTAGCAAGATTTATTAATATGTTCTATATAAATTTTAAATCATATGGAATTCTGAAACAAGAAGAGAGAACAGAGAGACAGGTAAGTTGGGCTTCACTTTTAATATCCTGTATTTTTTCCCATTTTTTTCTTTCCTTTATTTGGAAAACCTCTTAAGTTTTACTCTCTTTTCCAATTTTATCCAAAACTTTTTTAGTAAACCTGTTTTTCACTTCTTTTACCCTTTAGTGTTTTAATTCTGTCCCCATTTCCCATTTCCATCAGTCATTTTTCCTTCCCTCTTCCCTTATTTTAAGGATTTGACTTTTGATTTTACTAGTATAGGAAACTCCCCATGAAGAGAGAACTTGTCTACCAATGTTTTTCAGTCATTCTCTGCAATGTATAATCCTAGCTGCCCAGAATACTGAGATGCTAATTGACTTACCTGTGACACAGATAATATATATCAGAAGTGGAACTTGAAACAAGGTCTTCCTGACTTCAAGGCAGAACTCTGCAATTCTTATTGGTCAGATTTATAACCGAAGTGGCCTATGTCTCTTTTCTTTCTTTTTTTTTTTTTGGTTCTATGGTATATATACGTGTGTGTGTGTGTGTGTAAACCCCCTAAACTCTTAATATGAAACTTCTTAAAAGGCAGACTTGACATCGTCTAACAAGGAATTAATTTCTTCCTTTTTTAGGATTGTTTTAGAACCAACTTTGGCTGAGTTTTTCACCTTCCTTTTTGAATAAATTGATGTTATCATGTTAATCTGAATAGATTCACATAAACCCTGCCTCCTGAAATTTCAAGGGCTAGAAATACATAACCCAAGGCTGAGACCAAAGGGTAATCACTAGATCATTTTCCCTTGAAAATGTAGTTTTTTAGAAGTTTAGATTTGAGTGCTTCTTCCTCATTTCAAAAGCACTTTCTCTGAATTCATTTTCTTTTGCTAATTCATTCAATTACAGGGTAATCACAATCTGCCTAACCAGTAAACTCAAGTCAAAATATTTAATAGAATCTAGTCTTTGAGTATTATCTGATAAAAGACAATTCAGGAACCTTTTAAATTAGAATTTTCCTGATCTTGTACACGTGGAAAGAGATCAAACTTATTTTATAAAATGAGGTCTTTTGTAAAGCACTGTGCATATTTAAAGCACTATAAAATAGCTATTATTTTTTACTAAGGATAGTCCCATTTCAAATGAAATGAAAGTAGTTGACAGTTTTGCTTGAAACTCCTAGTTCATGGTCTCTTCGGGGGTTCCAGGTTTAATATTTTAAAAATGGGCTTTTTAAAATGACATGTTGTGTGCCTGTGTATATGTGTTCCTTACTGAGCTATTTTAGAATATATTGTATTATGGCTCAATACATCAGAAATAAGATTCAATGTCACACTCCTTTAATAGCAGGTAAGGTCAGACAGACTATTTAAAGGCCGCAAGTGAAGGAGGTTTGGGCTAGTTCAGTTCCCTGAAGATGATCCTGATAGGGCTTACGATTAACTATGCCTACTGACCAGCTCTCACCTCTAAGGTAACTATGGGAGAGCAGTCACTCCCTGGAGACTCCAGAGGGGAAAGTTCCTAATTCTCCTTGTCAGTATTAGCAGTCCCAGAAGAAAGGTGAAGTTCTTTCATCCTATAAAAAATGAGTTCAGACAAAGGGCACTGGTTCAAGAATCTAAGAGAACATTCATTACTGTGTGTGTCTACTCTTAGGAGAGAAAGCCTGTTCCTATCTTAAGGATCTTTGTGTTGGAAACTTTTGTGGGAACTCAATTTTCTTAACATTGTCATTTTAATAGAGTTAAAGTCACATCTTGGGAATTTAAGTTCAGTAGATGAGTAGCAGAAGTTTACACACACACACACACACACACACACACACAATTAAAGAACCTATTTTCTGCTCAATAAAAAAGAATTTATGTCATAATTACAATTAGATTTAAAAAGTTACAGTGTCCATTAAAGTGAATCAGAGAGGAAAGAGACCTTAAATTCATGCTTATGGGGAATTTTTTTTTCCATTGGAACAGAAGCATTTTCAAATACTTATCTTAGAAGTTACTGATAAGTAATATGAAAATGGTGGTGGTAGAAAGAAGGGGGAATTTTCCTATTTTAAAATGCTTTGATTAGCAATCTGACAACTTGATCTTGACTTCAAGTGTGATAAGCATGCGGGAAAATGTATATAACAGATACTTTTCCATTATTGTGATGGTGTTTTCAAATAAGTTGTTTTGCTACTTCAAAGTTATGTCTTATCAAATTCCTGAAAAAAGATGGATGAATGGGAAGAGGGAGAGAGTATAAAGTGAACTTGTTTTTTTGGAGAAAATACAACTGATGAAATAAGATCATAGGTAATGGATTGATAGGGGAGAGGAGGAAGTCAAACTGACATCCAATTTATTTGCAACTCAGTGTTTATTTTATTTCTCTGGAGTAAAGTTATAAGTTATAATGACAGTGTGGTTTATTTTAGCTATTTCTAGCCCTTCAAGAGCTGTTGCCATAACTACTTAAATCATTTATTCTTTGATGTTATCTGCTTCAGCTTTGCCCACAGCAGCAAAATACTCATTGCCCATGGAAAAATACCAGCTGTTACGTACATTGTGGAAAAATGCTATATACAAATAAAGTGATACAATACAATGCATCTCAAGGAGGAGGAGGAAGGGGCTCATGAAGTGGCTGAAGGTAATCTGAGAGACACTAATTAGTGTTAGTCAAATGGGTCACAGGGAGATGTCCACTCACTTTATAGAAATCAAATCCTGATTTGTGCTCCCTGAATCAATTTAGATGTAAAATTGTTTCATTGTACTTTAAATAAAACAAATACTTCTTCAGATTACAAGCATCGTACAACATAAAGCTAAACACTCTGGTATGCTAAGTCCATACCTCTTTGCTTTGACTCAAAGATCTTTGACTACTCTCTTCCTTACTCCTTGAATGAATTGTTATTGAAAATGTGTTGTTATATTGTACCAGAGAAATGTATAGCTGAGGAGAATTTGTGCATTTCTTCATTTAAAAAAAATTAAAGTATTGTAAGCTAGCAAAATTGGAAGGAAACTGAGGCTATTGAATCCAGCACAGAGGAAATTTCTTGCCCAGTATTAAATCAGGAAATATTATTTACTATCATCTACCTATTGCAATTGGCACTGAAGATTTAAGGGGAAAAAAAGGGAAAATCATATAGACCCCCTGCTTTGATTGGATTCAGAAACAAAGAAGGAATATTTCTTTCCCATGATGGCATCAGAAGTAGGTCAAATTTGGATCTAAAACATTCTAAAAGAGTTTATATTTTTTACTCATTATCTTATTAATTTTTTAGTCTTTACTTTCTGTCTTAGAATTGATACTAAATATTGGTTGTAAGGTAGACAAGCAATAAGAGTTGGAATTTTTGGGTTAAATAGCTTCACCAAATCATGTGGAAGGAGCCTCTCTCCCTGTCTCAGGATAGAAGTACCTCTATTCCTGGATTTTTCCCAACTGTGTGCTCTATCTGGATTCCTGTGATTGTGTCATCGAACAAAAGGATTTAAGGGGAGCAATTTGAACTGTAAGGCTGGTCTTTAGGGATGCCAACCAAAAGAGACAGGCCCAACCAGCTCTGAAAGTCAGAACCTTTTCTTCCTCTTGATCTCTACTGCTAAAGTCTTTGAACTTAATAAAACTAGCACAGATTAGCATAGCCAGGAATAAAGGAAACCCTCCACCAGCCTGGGAGGGCTGGCCTCAGCTCAATAGCTGAGAGAGACTCAAACCCAATCTGTGGCAAAGAATAGGGAACCCCTCTTCCCTCTTTGTTGATACCTTCCCAACCCAAACTTGTTATTTAATTAATCTTGAGTTAAATAACCTGCAGTCAGATAAGAGGACTATTATTTCAGGAGCATATAGTGGGAGCAGAACCTAAAGACAGCCATTCAATCATAAATGGTCCTTATCAGACCCCTGCTGGGTGACCTTGGTGGGAGGGGTGGCTTGTCAGAAAGTCCAACATCATTGAAGAGAGAAGAAATCTTTTCAGGATATCATGGCTGGCCCATTTCTCGGGAACCCCATTTTTCACAGACAGTCTCTCAGCAGGGGTATCTCTCTCCTTTTTACCTCACCAGCATCCATATTCCCTCTATCCCTTCAACTCTTCCATTCCCTGTTACAAAACCTTCCTTATCCCCTGTCCCTCTTGAATCCTCTACAATTCCTTTAATTATTACACATGCATCTAGGACGTCCCCAAGGCCAGATTGAACCCAGGATCTTCAGTGTCCAGTTGCCTCTGTTCCTTTAAGTAATTGATTCTCCTCATAGATAGGTGCTTCCTTGAGATATATTCCAATAGTCCTGTGTACTAGTAACAATATGCCTTAGAAAAGGTATCCAATAACTCATACTCTTGAAGTTCTCACTTTGAAAAAATTAAACAATTTTTCATTTCATTAAGAAATATTAACTCAGGAAGCTAAGTGGCTCATTGGATTGAAAGTCAGGCCTAGAGATGGGAGGTCCTGGGTTCAAATTTGGTCTTAGACACTCCCTAGATTTGTGACCCTGGGAAATTCACTTGGCCCCCATTGCCTAGCCCTTACCACTCTTCTGCCTTGGAGCCAATACATAGTATTGAATCTAAGAGAGAAAGTAAGGGTTTTTAAAAGACTAAAAAAATAAATATTAATTCAAAGAGAAATTTCATCAATAAAATTCACATTTCATAACCCAGTGGAATTGCTTATTAGCTCAGGGAGGGAGGAAGGAAGAGGGGAGGGAAAGAACATGAATCATGTAACCATGAGAAAATATTCTAAATAAACTAATTAATAAAAAACAAATAAAATTCACATTTCATCAATGAACATTTGCTTATTTAGAAAACTTGTTTCCATTTGGAAGTTATCTTTGAATAATTTCTTATGAAAAAAATAACATTCACCATAGTGAGGCAAAGAATTTTACAAAAGGGAGATGAAACTCATGGGAGATGTAAGAGAAAATTTGCAAAAGAGAGGAAGATTCAAAGGAAGGAAATCTGATCCAGTAAAGCAATAAGCAGCTCTTGTGGGAGAAGGGCAGAAATGAAGGGACCTAGAATTCCAAAGGGAACAAGAGCTGAGAGAACTGAGAAACTGCCACTTCAACTCTGACTCCTTCAGCTGAGAGCCTGACAAGAGGATTTCAAAGGCTGGAGGTTTCCCTTTGGACACCAATGGCCTCCTAGTGATCCCTGGAAATATTTTGCTCATCTCAACACAGTAGACTGGTCTTTAGAAGAAGCCATCTACTGAGGAAATCCTCTCCAAGGATTTTCTCCATTTCTCTATACCCCTAATCTGTCCTGAACTCCAGCAATAACCAAATTAGCTCAGAAATAGGGACAACCAGCAGCTGACCAGAAGAGGGGTCCAGGCTTAGAGTCTGGACCCCTTGAAATTTTGGGGGTCCATCTGTCAGTCTTTAGGGATTCCTGCTATCCTCTTTCCTTACTCAACTCTCCTATTTTGCCTTCCCTGAGTGGTTTTCTATTAAAGTGTTATTATATAGACCAGGTCAGCCTGCTTTCTGACATCAAAGAAGGGGACAAGATTTGGGGAGAATCACACATCTCCCCAAGAAGGAGGATTAGTTTAAGACTAGGACTGGGGAGTGAACCCAGATCTCAAAGGGAAAGTGGTAGTTGGGGGTATTGGGAGGATCCAGAGGCAGGAAAATCTATCCTGCTCTCAACAACAGCTGAGAACAAGAAGGGAGGCAGTGGGTCATTTCTTCAAAGCCCTCTCCTCCAGTCTTTAACCTCTTCCTCCCAGACCAAAAAACTGAGGAGTCACATTCTGTCCCTCAGGGAAAGAAGCTCAGGTTGTCTTTCCCAAGGGCAAGAGAAAGGAAGATCAACCTCTTCTCCCTTCTCAGTCTCTCAATTCCCTTCTCTCCCTCTTCCCTATTCACCAGTGTAGGGGGGAGTAACTTCCCTAATTGGGCTTAATATATTACAGAAAGAAAAGATATATGTAGAGAACACATAGTGAAAAGAAAAAAAAAACTTACTTTTTCTAGGATGTATTTGAATATTTTTGTATTTCTGCTAGATCTCACACATTGATCAAAAGTCATCTACTTGGTATCTCACCCTTTCTCTTGTGGAAAGGAAACATCTCTTTTCCCAATAAAGATTACACTCTGCTATAAAGGATAGCAAAAGGGACCTGGATAGAATCCCTTTTGCCATCCTTTACACTGCTTAGTGTGCTCTAATCCTTCTCAAATGTGGTTTCTGACTAACATCACAGAACTGAGACTGCACTCTTCAAAGTAACTGATGATTTCTTAAATGCCAAATCCAATAGCTTCTTTTTAATTATTCTTCTTCTTGACTTGTTTCCATTACTTGACACAGCTGATCACCTTCTCTTCCTAAATACTTTTTCCTTTCTGAGTTTTTATAACATTGTTCCCTTGGATGTCTTCCTATGTGTCTAATGTTTCATTAGACTTTCTGGTTCTTTTTCTATTTTCTCATTTGGTGACCACTTTCTTTCTTGGATGTCCCTCTCTTATAACTCCTTTGTAACATCTTTAGCTAGACATCTCTCAGACTCAACATCTCTAAAAGCTGAATTCATCTTTTTCTGACAAACTTTTCTGTCTTCCTTATTTTTCTATCACTATGGAGGGTACCACTCTCCTCCCAGACAATGGCACTCACATCCCTGGTATCTTTCTGGACTCCTTGCTCACTCTATCTAATCTCTTATCAAATCTCTTCCTAATTTCAAACACTTTTAGTATATGTTCCCTTCTCTCCACTCAAATAGACACCATTCTAATTCAGGTTTTCAGAATCTCTTCCCTAACACTTTATATTAATTTTATAATTAACCTTCTTGCCTCAATCTTTTCTCCACTCTAACAAACCTTTCAAATAACTACCAATAAGTCCAAAATACCTTCCAAAGTACCCACTTTCCTAAAGTGAAATTTGAATCATGTTACTCCTCCACTTAGTAAATTACAATGTCTTCTTATTATGTCAAGAATAAAAAAAAAGCAATTTGTCTATTTTTGTTATTTGGGATAGTATTGGAACTATTCATAGAGTCACCGAGATTCTCTCTACATTACTTATAGCCTCAGTTAGGAAATGTTGTAATGTTTTAGTTGTTGTTCAGTTGTATTCAACTCTTGGTTGAATACCCATTTGGGGTTTCCTTGGAAAAGACATTGGAGTGGTTTGCCATTTCCTTCTCTAGCTCATTTTCCAGATAAAGAACAGAGGCAAAAGGGGTTAAGTAACTCACCAAGGTTCACACAGCAAGTAAGTTTTCCGAGGTCAGAATTGAATTCGGGAGGATGAGTCTTTCTGACTCCAGGCCTGGCATTCTATCCACTCTGTCACCTAGCTTCCCTTTTTAAATCCTGATTGCTTCAAACCTATATATCCCATATAAGAAATAAGGAAAAAAATCTCAGGGCCTTAATTCTAAACTGAAGATTGACTTCATTACTGGGTAAATACATCAATCCAGTCTGTGATGAAAGACATCTTGTAGAAGTTTGCAGTTGTTTTTATAAGCTTTTGATAGTTGTTACAAATCATTGATTAACACAACTCACATACTCAAAGTATGTTAGCTAATAGTCAATAAGTTCTAGCACCTGGTCAAAGCATTTTATTGATCTTACATTGAGCTAATATTGACCTTACATACTGAGCTAATATCCTCAGGCAACAATTCTTAAAATGAGTCAAAAAGATAAACAGAGTCTCACTGAGTCATAAAATCTGAGAGCCTTGTTATTGACATAAATTCCTAGAAAAGCAAATATTGTAAAAATATTCCTACTTTTCAACTGTAAGGGTTCAAAATGGTTTAACTAAACTGATGAATTAAAAAAAGTTGTTGTGATGACCGTTAATAAAAATTAAAGTTAAACTTATGAGTCAGTGGGCTGTTTAGTAGCTTTATTAACAGCAAGGTAGAGATATATACCCTAAGTCTTGATCCTAGTGCCCCCAGACTTTAAATTCGAATCTGAATGGGGATCTCACCAGAATCTAAAGTCTGTATCAGGAAGCTGAAATACAAGGAGCCAAAGATGATGAAAAACCTCTGAGAACCTTCAATGTACAAGACCAAGGCTGTCAAGAATCCTAGGAGAAGGCAGTGTTTGTGGCCTTTTAGGGTGTGAATTTTCTTCATTAGTGACCTACTAAGTGTTAAGTCTGGGTAATTTAACTTCTTCATTAACTCTGAATTTCAAAATGTTGTGCCCAGGGGAACTGCATCCCCCAGTGTGCCTCATGGGTCCCTTCCTATTACTTTCTGTCATGGGATTGGTCCCATGCCAGGGAGGGACCACACACCTCTGCTTCTGGGTGCAGGATTGGTCTATATAAGGACCAATCCTGCACCTAGGAGTGAACTTTGAATTTATATTTAAAGTCTGAAAAAAGTTAATCAGTTTGAGGCTGCTGGAGTTCTGATTTTCTTTCAATTATTTTTACAGTTTAAAAAAGAAAGGGCTTTTATTTTAATCATTTCATAACTTAAAATAGACAAAGGGAACAAATATTTTCTTTCACAACTGACTGTGATTTCTTCTGCTATCTTTATCCAGAATCATGATTTAGTCAAGCATATCATTCAAAGGTGGATAATATGAACTCTTAAGCTAACTCTTCTCCTTATCTATTGTTGCTCATACACAGTTAATTAATGACTTGGACTACCCTGTCTAACATCTTAGTTAGAGAAAAGACTAAAAGTTTATATAAGATAACTTGATTTTACAATAAATGATATAAAAGCCAGGAATACAAATTTTTTTCACCCAAGATAAATAATGGCATCTTTCATCTTACTTATCCTAAGCAAAATTAAGTAATATATCTTAGCCACATAATATTTAGTAAAAATTATACACTTATGTGAAAGTTTTAAGTTGTAAAAGGTAACACTATGTAAACCCCAAATTGTCAATTACCCAATGAATAGGAGCAACTAAAAAAAAAAGGCCTGGAAAAATACCCACATCTCCAACCCTCATTTCCTGATAAATATGGAGTACGCTATTTTTCTATGTGGAATAAAACTTCTAGAATGCCTTAGCCCCACTACTGTACCATAGCTTGTGTATTTATCCACAGTGTAGTTTAATTGTAAATGATTATTACAGAAATTCAGTAAGTTCAGAGGTCACCAGATTTTGAGGAATCATTGCTCTCAAGGCTTTCCCCTTGTGGGGGGAACAAAAGGGAAGCCTGAGCCTGGTAGAGATCTTCCATAGGCAAGTGGCTTGGGACATCAAACTTTACCCTGGCAGGAAGGCAGGAAATTAAACTTGAATCATTCACCTTGAGGCATACATAAGGGATGTAATCTATTCTGTATATATATACACACTTATATAGATATATATATTTTATCTTAATTAAATTATTTTTTGTTTTTTTATTAATATGTGGGATTATGAAAAAAGATATCACACAAAGATATATTGATAAAGTTTTAGCCTATAGTTTTGACTTGTGGATAGCACCTTAAAAGTACAATGAGCTTACACAGTGAATAAGAAATCAGTCATAGAATTGTAGATAGCGCCTAAAAGTATAATGAACTTACAAAATGATTACAAATTTCAGTCATGTGGAACCTAGGATTGTGGAAGAAGGAGGGAAGAAATATATTTATACTTCATTATTTAAAATAATTTTACTAAATTCTTTCTGCCAAAACCTTTATTCAGTCTTACTAGGTTAGCTTTCCTTATCTCATCCACAGTTTCATCCAGCAACAGCCTTAAACCAACCTTTTCCATCAATCAGTGTCAAAAACCATAGTCAACTAAGAGCAAAGGAAGTCCTCAGTTTGGGAGGAATGAAGTTCTTTGAGCATTGGATAAAATAAGATCCTACCATAACATTAAATGTGTTTATAGAACTCAAATTACAACAACCTGCTAGGAACCTGGCCCATCAATGTGTGAAAACTGAGGAAATAGTCCGAATGGGGTACTAGACTACTATTCCAGACCCTTCACAAGCTGGCTTCAATACCCTTTTGTTTCCTTGTCTAATACAATCCTTTCACATGTTCAGCCCGCTGGCCAACCTGGACTGTTTTCTGTTCCACATTCTCATTCTATTCTCTTAGATTTGTCTCATGGCTCATAGCCTTTCCTCAATCCCTCACTGACTATTTCTAGGATGGTATCACTCTTTTACTTCCTATTTTTTTGGTTGAATTTATTCCCACAAAAAAGGGATGATCTTTTCAGACTCCAAACTTTATATTATACATATATGTATGTATAAAAACAATATATAAGCAATTATTAATCATCTAAGTTGTTGTACTCTAGTTTAATATGTATCTATCTATATCTCAGTGGAACATACTAGATAAGCAAGAACCAAGTAAAATTTAACTAATTAACACAGTGTGTTTGTCAAGAACAGCTGGGAAAACTAAAATGCAGTTTGGCAAACATACATATGCACACATATTTATGCACACATAAAATCTTAAACTATATACCATGATAAGTTTCAAACGAATATTCTACTTTAATATGAAAAGCATATTAAGAAATTTATTTTCATTTTGATCAAGCAAAGGAACTATTTCTTCAACAAATACTATCCTGAACTCTTGATGGAACCCCATCAGGGTTGCAGAGTTACCTCCATAGTTAATGAGTGCTAGAGTAAGACTTTTACCTAATATCTATGCTCTCTGAGCCATTGTTGTCCCACCAAAAACTGTTTGGATTATGTATATCCTCCGGCCTCGATCTACTACTAACCTCATACAGGTATGTGTGGGCTTTGGGATTATCTATCTTATTTACATTTTAAGGTTCTATTCATACCCTTAACTTCTGTCTTATTTATTTTTCTTAGATTTATCTAGTTCTGAGATGGAAAATTAGAGTCTACTGTTATTACTATTTTATTATCTATTTCCATCTGTATCTCATTTAGTTTTTCCTTTAAAAATCTGTGCTGTAACACTCAATGTATATGGGTTCAATATTGATAATGCTTTATTGTCCAAAGTAACCTCTTCCCCCAACATAATATAGTTACATTGTTCATTCCTCCCAATTATATACATTTTAGGCCTAACTCTGTTAGAGACCATGACTACTACCCTTGACTTCTCTGGATGAGCTGATCAGTATATTCTGCTTCAGCTTCACTCTATGCTTGTCTTTAATATTCAGTGTGTTTTTTGTAAATAACACATTTTCAGGACCTGGTTTTTGATCCTTTCTGTTATCCATTCCTTTGTATATGTGGATTCATCCCAATAACACTCAGTGTCATAGTTACTAACTGTGCATTTCCATCTCCATTCCTCTTCAATTTGTTTCCCTCTTCCTTTCTTTATTCCATTATCCCTCCTTAGACATTTGATTTCCTTTGATGGATCAACACTTCTATTCTCATCCCTTTCAAAAAATCCTTCTTTATCTCCTCCCCTTTGCCTCCTAGTTCCAAATTGGCCCACATGTCCAAAGGTCATTCCCTTATCCCTTGCCCCTTACCTTTTATTTTTTTTTCTGTTCATCTTTCCCCAAATCCCTTTCTCATCCCCCAACTCTGCCCTCCTACTTCTTGATCCCCTTATTCCCTCACCTTATCTCCCTAACTCTTGATATCAACTGTCTTCTAGGCATCCCTCCTTTCCCTTCTTTTTCTTATGCTCTTGTCTTTCTCTTAACCCACCCTTCCTTCTCCTATTCTTTCAATTCCCCAAGGAAATTGACTAACAGTCTCAACCTTATCCCATTCTCCTCCTCTCCTTTTACTCCATACAAAAAAAAATACCCTTCAAATTATGTATGTTGTTCTCTATTTCAGTCCTGATGAGAGCTGTTTTCTAGTACTTCCACTTCTCCAATTCTCTGTGGTTGTTCCTCTACTTATTCCTTCTCAATATGAGATAGTCATTCTACCTTGCTCTTCCTGGTCTACTATAGGACCATTTTAGCTCATTCCCCCAACCTGGACCTTTCCATCTAAACCCACCCCTTCAAAATATGAGGTAATGATGCCATTCCCAGGAGCCAGAGATGATATTTTTCACATATTAGAACCAAACAATTTGATCTTTTGGATTCCTTGTGATTAATCTTTCATTACTTTTGTATGTTTCTCATAGATCAAATTTTCTGCTAAGTTCTGGGTTTTTCTCAAGGAAAAAGGTGAAACTCTTTAGTTTGTTAAATATTCATTTTTTCCTTTAGTATATGCACATCTTTCCTTGATATGTTATTCTTAGTTGTAAGTTCAGTTCTTTTGCTCTATGAAACACTGTGTTCTGTGCCCTGCATTCTTTTAATTTTGTAGCTGCTAAGTCCTATTTCATTCTGATTATAGCTCCATGATATTTAATTTTTTTCATGTTGTTTGTAGCATTTTATTGTTAACCTTGGGGCTTCCTAACTTAGCAATGATGCTTCTGTGCATTTTCATCTTTGGGTCTTTTTGAGATGGTGATTAGTAGATTCTTTAAATTTCTCTTTTAATCTCTGTTTCCAGAATTTGGGGCAGTTTTTCTTGATTTCTTGGAGTACAGTGTCTAAAATCTTTTCTTTTTTATCCTCACATTCCAGTTGTCCAACTATTCTCATATTGTCTCTCTTTGATCTATTTCCATGTCATTTTTGATAAGATGTTTCCTATTGTTTCATTCTTTAGATTTTGCTTTATTTTTTTTCTCATTTTCTTAGGAAATCATTAGCTTCCTCTTGCCCAATTATATCCCTTAATACATTATGTTTCCTATTATTTATTTACTTGTTCATTTATTTTTTTTAATATTAGCAGCCAGGCCAATAGGCTTAATTATTGGCTTTTTTCTAGAGTTTCAGATTTCTTTTGTATTGATGTATGTTATCTCAAGTTTTAGGAAATTGTTTTTGCATGTGCTTGTTTTTCCTGGGTCTTATTTAATTATTGCTATGTTATAGTCCATCACTGGATGTAACCCCTGTCCCCTTCACCCCAAGTCCCAGCCTGTAATTGACCTCATGGGCCACCACCAGAGCCTGAAGACAGTTCTGCCACAGCCTCTGTGCAAGAAGCCAGTCTGCCTCACACTGTGGCAACAACCAGGGACTCCACTCTACTGGGAATGACCATCTCTGACATCTCTTAGGGAACACATTAACTGGTGCAGAGTTATGGACAGAGAAGGCATTCAGTTCCATTCCTTGGCACTCCAAAATCTCTTGTTTGCTAGAGATGAAGCTTGAGTGCCTGCCGTTGGGAATTTATGCCCAGCCAACTCTGAAGTGTCCACTCCTTTAATCCTTAGCTTTGAGCTAGCCAGTCTCCAGAATTGAGGCCACAGCTGATTTAGCTGCTTCCAGGGCCCTCCACCTATGGATTTAGTGGTATCCACTGGGATTCAGGATCCTGGAGCTCAGCAAACAAGGCAAGGTTACTAATCCTGCTATCTATAGTTGTTTGCTTTTGTTTCCTTTGATTTCGACAGATTAAAGGGATGACCCTCAAGAGTGTGCTGACCAGGTTATATAACATCACAGCCCTAAGTGAAACATGCTTACCAGAAGAGGGATCACTCAGCGAACCCACCACTGGATACACCTTCTTCTGGAAAGGTAGAGCCTCAAATGAAGACAGAATCCACGGGGTTGGCCTGGCCATCAAGACCAGTTTGCTCAAACAGCTGCCAGACTTGCCTGTGGGCATCAGTGAGAGGCTCATGAAGATCCGTTTGCCTCTCAGCAAAGACCGGTATGCCACAATCATCAGCGCATATGCCCCTACACTGACCAGCACAGAGGAGACCATTGAGCAGTTCTCCTCTGACCTGAGTGCCATCCTGCACTCAGTGCCCACAAATGACAAGCTGATACTACTGGGAAACTTCAACTCCCGCATTGGCCAGGACCATGAAAGATGGAAAGGAGTGCTCGGTAAACAAAGCTTGGGCAAAATGAACAACAACAGTCTACTGCTAATCAGCAAATGCTCAGAGTTCGAACTCACCATCATGAACACTGTGTTCAGAATGGTGAACAAATATAAAACAACGTAGATGCACCCACGATCAAAACAGTGGCATCTCATTGACTACATCATTGTAAGCCGGCGAGGCATCCAGGATGTACAGATCACCAGAGCCATGAGAGGAGTTGAATTCTGGACAGACCACCGATTGGTTAGAGTGACTCTTCAAATGCACATTGCGCCTTGCCATCCAAAACGCGCCCAGACAGTTCACGCATTTTACAATGTGAGTCATCTTAGAGATCCATCTTATTTGCAAACATTCCAGTCCCGCCTGGATGACAAGCTGTCTGTCAAGGGACCACTCACTGGAAGCTCAACCGAGAAATGGAACCAGTTCAGAGACGCAGTGGAGGAAACATCAAAGGCAGTCCTAGGTCCCAAAAAATGCAACCATCAGGACTGGTTCGACGAGAATAACACTGCTATTGAAGACCTATTGAGCAAAAAGAACAAAGCCTTTATGGAGTGGCAAAATAACCCAAACTCTGCTCCTAAAAAGGACAGATTCAAGTCTCTCCAAGCCACGGCACAGTGTGAGATCAGGAAGATGCAAGACCGATGGTGGGAAAAAAAGGCAGAAGAAATCCAGTGCTTTGCTGATACGAAAAACTACAAACAATTTTTCAGTGCCCTCAAGACTGTCTATGGGCCATTAAAACCCACCACCACTCCCTTGCTATCCTTTGATGGTGACACTCTCATAAAAGATAAAAAAGGCATCAGCAACAAGTGGAAAGAACACTTCAGTCAGCTTCTCAACCAACCTTCTTCAGTCGACCAAAGCGCCCTTGACCAGATCCCCCAAAACCATACCATTGAACAATTTGACATCCCTTCTTCTATAGAGGAAGTCCAAAAAGCCATTAAACAAATGAGTACAGGCAAGGCACCCACTAAAGACGGGATCCCAACAGATGTGTACAAAGCCTTAAAAGGAAAGGTGCTTCAGGCATTCCACATAGTGCTGATCAGCATATGGGAAGAGGAAGACATGCCCCCAGAACTCAGAGATGCCTCCATTGTAGCCCTATACAAGAACAAAGGTGCAGGAGCAGACTGTGACAACTACAGAGGCCTCTCACTTCTCTCCACTGCTGGACAGATCCTCGCCCGTGTTATACTCAACAGACTCCTGTCATCTGTTTCAGAGCAGAACCTGCCTGAATCACAATGTGGCTTCCGACCAGATCGCAGCACCATCAACATGGTCTTCACGGTGAGGCAAATGCAAGAAAAATGCCTTGAGCAGAACCTGAGTCTCTACATTGTCTTCATAGATGTGACAAAGGCATTCGACACAGTGAACAGGGACGCATTGTTGGTGATTCTTAACAAGCTCGGATGCCCAGCAAAATTCATCAAACTGATCCAGCTCTTTCATGTCAACATGATAGGGGAAGTCCTATCTGTTGGAGAGACTTCTGATCGCTTCAACATCTCCAATGTCGTGAAACAAGGATGGCTCACTATTTGACCTTCGCCACCTGACTGCAAAAACAAAGACAACAGAGAGATTCATCCTGGAAGCTCTCTTCGCAGATGACTGTGCTCTCATGGCCCACCAAGAAAATCATCTCCAAACCATTGTGGACAGATTCTCTACAGCAACAAAACTGTTTGGCCTGACTATCAGCCTCAGCAAAACAGAGGTACTGTTCCAACCAGCACCAGGGAGGCCAAGGAACCAGCCATGCATTACAATCGAGGGCACGCAGCTTTCTAACATCAACACTTTCAAGTACCTGGGCAGCACCATCGCCAACGACGGGTCCCTAGACCACGAGATTGATTCCAGGATCCAAAAGGCCAGCCAGGCATTTGGGCGGCTGCACTGCAAAGTCCTCCAACACAGCAGTGTAAGCACTGCGACGAAGCTCAAAGTGTATAACGCAGTGGTCCTCAGCTCGCTCCTGTACGGTTGTGAGACATGGACACTGTACCAGAAGCACATGAAACAGCTCGAGCAATTCCATCAACGCTCTCTCCGGTCAATCATGAGGATCCGATGGCAGGACCGAATCACCAACCAGGAAGTCCTCGACAGAGCCAACTCCACCAGCATCGAAGTCCTGGTCCTCCAAACCCAGCTACGATTGGTCTGGACACGTCATCCGCATGGACCCACAGCAAATACCAAGACAGGTATTCTGTGGTGAAATGTCAGCTGGGCTCAGGAAACAAGGCCGACCAATGAAAAGATTCAAGGATCAGCTAAAGTCCAACTTGAAGTGGGCTGGCATGACACCAAAGCAACTAGAACTCGCTGCCTCTGACAGAAGCAGCTGGCGAACCCACATTAACCATGCCGCCACCACCTTTGAAGATGAGCGATGTCCACATCTTGCAGCTGCGTGTGAACGCCGACACAAGGCCACATCCGCACCTCCCGTAACAACTGGCGTCCCATGCCCCATGTGCCACAACCTCTGCGCCTCAGCCTTTGGACTCCACAGTCATATGAGGGTACACCGTAGATGAAACTGCACAAAGACAATTGTCATTCTCGGACACTGAGAGACTACTACTACTACAGTTATTTGTGGATTCCCTCTGTTTGCTCTGTTCCTGCCCCCAGCCACTAAGGTAATGGAATGGGATTGAGGCCAAGAGAGTAAAAAACTTTCCTCTCTAGCTGTCCTTGGCTTTTCAGTATCACTCCAGATTACTATTGATTTTTGCCACTTTTAATCTTGATTTTAAGGAGTTATTTTTGGTTGTTTGTTGGGGAGGTTTAGAAGGGTGAGAAAGCTTCATAACCTGCTCTGATCCATCTTCTCATGATTCCTTTTAAACTGGCTGTTTTGGCTGTTTCTAAAAGCATAACCATTCAGACTGCTGCTATAATCCATTAGTGGTGTTGATGGTGTTTAGAGAATAGTCTAACTTTTTTAAATCAGTGATTATCAATGGACAGAAATTATGTAACAACAACAACAACAAAAAGATTCCAGTCAATTATATTGGAGGAAAAAAGAACTCAACATCTTCCTAAAAAAAGTTGACACAAAGTGCTATGTGCACCTCAGAATGCAATAGGTTTCCTATTACTGGATGTGTTCTAGTACAGGCTGAATTAGCATTTATCAGAGACACTGTTGGGGATTTATCAGTAGAAAATATTGAGATCCATGATGACTCAAAGAGATCGACTTAATCTATCAGGGGAAAGCAACAAACAACCAAACAACCAAACAACCAAAAAATGGATGATCAATGTCTGTTATGCTGAGTATGGCATGCTGTTAGATTATCACTTTATTGGACAAATCTTTCAGTATATACTATAATCTTGACAAATTCTGAAGATAGACAATGACCTAGACTTAGTAAAAAATAGGAAGAAAAGATGTGAATGAATTTTTTTCATGAAATTCTATGGTATATTTAATGATCCCAAATTGCTCACTGATATAAAAACCTAGTTTTTTAAAACAGTATTTTTTAAAAGTTTTACTCATGCCTTTATATTTCACATCACAGTTAATTTCTTATGCTGGATATCCCAATATCTTATTGTAGTTTAAAGTGTATTGAATTTTAAAAGCTCAAAACTTCACTCAAAGTTTTGGGACACCCTGAATATACCTAAGCTTCAATCAATGAAAATAATGGATCCCATGAAATGGCCCCAAGTATTTGAATTTTCTCTATTCAAAGATATAATTAAATAAATATGGTAATCAGTCTAAATCCAATGGAAATATGCAAAAATTAGACTGCTTCATGGGATTCATATTTTATATCATTTATAAATTCATCTAGTGTAAATTCAAATCCATGAACCACTTCATGGGATTCATTGTTGGTAATAATTGGGCCCTAGCTTTACTCTGCCCTACCCCACCCTATATCCCTTATAGCAATAAAAACAGGTAAGTAAAGATAAGCAATAAATTGATTGTGTCATAAAAATCTAGCATATAAATGTTTCACTTTAGTGGGCTCCAATTTCACTCTTAATAAGAGGGTATAAGTTTCATGTTGTATTTTATGGCTTTAAATTCAGTTATTAATTTTTTAAATTAGGCTTTCCTTAAATAATAGCAATTTCTTTTAGGGAAGTATATGTCTGTGACTGATTCGTGGAATAACATAAATTCAGAAGGATCTAAATTTCAAATAACTCAAAGGACAATGGAAATATGTTTTGTCAATTGAAGTAGGCTACATACATGGCCATTTGGTATACAAGAAGTTTCACAAGATCAATAGGGAGGGGCAGCTGGATAGTCAAATGGTTTGAGAGCCAAAAAAAGCCTAGATATAGGAGGTCCTATGTTCAAATCTAACCTCAGACACTTCCTAGCTGTGTGACCCTGGGCAAGTCACTTAACCCCCATTGCCTATCCCTTACCACCCTTCTGCCTCAGAACCAATACATAGTATTGATTTCAAGATGTTAGGTAAGGGTTTAAAAAAATGAAAGATCAATAGTGAGTTTTCCACTTAGAAAAGGAGATCAGCTGGTTATATAGCAAAAGAAATAGAGGTAATAATGGTGAAAATAAAAATTTCTAGCTTTTTCATAACTCTTTAAGGTTTGCAAATGTTTCACATGTGTTAACACTTAATTCTCATAACATCTCTATACTCTTTATGAGTATTGTTATTTCTCTTTTAATGGCAACTAAAGAAAGTCATTTGGTAGATCCTCTTTGAAAGATTTGCACAAGGATATGACATTGAGGAGTTTAAGATATGAAATAATAGATGGATTGAGATCATATCTGTTAATGAGAATTCTCACAATGAAAGCTGTGAACCCATTACTCTGTTGAATCATGTTTTTTTTTTTTTTTAGTCATTTTGATTCTGTCCAATATTTCATGACTCCATTTGTGATTTCCTTGGCAAAGATACTAGAATGGTTTGCCATTACTTTGATCTAGGGTCACATAGATGACAAGTGTCTGAGGCCAGATTTGAACTCAGGAAGGTGAGTCTTCTTGACAGCAGGCCCATCATTCTGTACACTGAGCCACCTAGCTATGCACCTGATTGATATCTAAAGTATAGCAATTAAAATACCAATAATGCAAATAGCATTTTGCAACAAAATAGTTAGCATTATATTAACAGAGATAAGTTTTATATATCATCTCAAGCCACTCAATAGTTTCTCTCAGACCAAAATAAAGTGAAGGCTATGAACATATCACAAGCTATTGTCCATTAACTCAAAACTTGGTAAAAGATTAGTCCCCTGATATAAGAATTAGTCAGGTTATTCTGGCTTTAATTTTTTTTGTAAGAAAAGGAATTTTTAATAATTACTTTCTGCCATTTTGTGATTCATGTTCTTTTCTTTTCCCCAACTTTTCCCCACTCCTTAAAAGAGTGGATAATAAGATATAGATTATTCATTTGTTATTATATTGTAAATAAAGGTACATTTCACATAATCTAGAGAAAATTTCATGGAGGAAATAAAGTAAAGAATGATATGCTTCAATCTTGAAGGGTTAAAGTAAAATTCTAGTAAATATTCCCTGCTGTATATCATAGGCCTCATATTTCACAGCAGAGATTGGGGCTCCATTGAACTTTGGCCAGATTTCTAACTGGCTTCCCAAGTTTTCTGGCTGTCTGGAGGATAAACATACCTCTGTGAGATTAACCCTTGCCTTAGAATTTGTTATCTTCATGACTCAATTAAAATTTTGATACATGTTTTACCCAGCTGCTTCTGGGAACTCAGGACCTTGGCTTGGTTGCTAGAACCTTGGAAGTTGTGATAGAAATTACATTTGGCCAAAAAAAAATAATAAACAAATTAATAAATAAACAAACAAACAAATAAATAAATAAATAAATAAAAAGTCTTCTTTGTTTGAGGTCAATAAGAATCCCCTTCTGGAATGCTTTGCCAAGGGTTTTCCTGAGTGGGACCCTGAAGCTGTACTCAGCACTTCCCAGATGAGAATATTCAAGTGTTCTTGTGTACCCCCATTCAGTGATGTATCTTATCTTTTCTATCTCTCTTATTAGTGCTAGTGTTGTTCTCTTATCTATATATTCATTTTTTCTTTCTGTCAATTCTAAATTTTGGGGTATTTGCAAAATAATAAATCTATTTCTTTTTACCTTTTTACTTAAAAAGGCTGTACAGAATATGTCTTTTTGTAGGAGCAATTCTTGAATCACAAATAGTTGTGTCTGCATATGTAACACCTTTAATATTATAAATCTGCATTCAGACTCTATGGCAATGATAGTCCTTTTCATCATGAGTCCTTTGAGATTGTCCTGGGTCCTTACTTTGCTGATAATAATTAATTCATTCACAATTGTTCACTACACATTATTTCTGCAACTGTGTACAACATTCTCCAGGTTCTTCTCCCTTCACTTTGTATCACTTCATATAAGATTTTCCAGTTTGTTTAGTTTTCTTGTGATCCTCCTGCTCACCATTTCATATGAAGCAATTGTATCTCATTAATCATATACCACAACTTGTTCAGCTATTTCCCAATTGATGATCGTGCTTTCAGTTTCTAATTCTTTGCCAACACAAAAAAAGGGCTGCTAACTTTTTGTACAAGAAGGTCCTTTCCCCCTATCTTTGATCTCTTTGGGATAATGGCTTAGTAGTACTCTTCTTCTGACTTTCTTACACTAAAGAAGATAACCAAGAATAGTCAGGAACAAATCAGAGATGGCAGTAGAATTAGTTCCAGACACTGAAGTAAGAACTTTATAATTATTATTTCATTTGATGCTCATAAGAACTGTGAAATAATTGATATTAATATTTCTATTTTACACATAAAGAAATTGAGGTGAATAATGTTTAAGTGATTTGCTTAGGAAAACACAACTAGAAGAACTGAAGGCTGGATTTGAACTTAGGTCTTCCTGATTCTAGGCTTACCAATCTATCTACTGCACCACCTATCATTGGTTATTCTCCAAAGGACTGCTGATTATCATTAAAAACAAGAATTCTGTCGATGCACCATACTTTTTCCTTCTGATCTCAGAGGAAAGCAGGGGCATACAAGCTTGGAGGAGAAACAAGCATTAGCAGGAGTTATTATAACATCCAGGTTGCAAGCTTCAAGCCAAACTAACATTCTGCAAGCTACAGTATTTGTATTCTCTAAGCTTCTACTTCCTCTCCTGTCTCCAGCCCCAGGTCATCTTAAAGTTTCATAGATCCAAATTTGCCCTAGCATTCTGCTGAATGGTGGTTTAACCTCTGTAGAGGCTGCAAAGAAGGCCAAATATATTGCCAATTGTGTCATAAAGGGGACTAAACTATTCGTCTAAGTTAAGTTGCTCCCCAACATGACTTTCCTGGCTAACTTTGATTTATTCTATTTTGCAATTGCTGTTATTGTTTGATCTCCAATCATTCCAAACTGAAGTTCATCTTCTTACCTTTTGGCATTTCTAAGATGAGAAATTTCCTCCTCAACAAGAGGAAGGAATTTCCAAAGGTTCAACAAATAGTGTCTCATTCTAGAGTGGTTTAGTGGAAAGCTTACTAGACTTAGAATAAAAATGGCTAGAATCAGAGTCCTAACCCCACCACTCCAGCTAAGTGGTCTTGGGAAAATATTTTAACCTTTTAAGGCTCAGTTTTTGCAACAATAAAATGGAAGAATAAAATTTACATTAAGCACTTCACAGAAAAACTGTTCGGTTATAAAAAAAAAGTGTGAATGAAGATACATTATTAATGTTATTAATAAACTTCTCTTATCTTTAACTTTCTCACCGGTAAAATATGGATATTTATTAAGAATTTTTCTGCCTACATCACATGATTATTAGAATAATAGGTTCAAATATGGTTGGGACATTAAGTGTCTCATCTTCTTTAACTACTTTCATTTTAGAGATGGGAAAACTGATACCCAGAGAGGCTGTGACTAAACAAAGGTAATAAAAGTAGGAACAGTCTATAGCTGGGATTCAAAATCAGCTCATACACTATCCTTTGCATTGTACAACAGTGCCAATACATATAAAGATTAGATGAGATAATGGTTCTCAAGTAGTTTAGTTCCATAAAATTATGCATAAATGCATGTTATCATAATTGTTTTATAAACTATGTTCCTTAGTCTCCATTAGAAGTTGCTTTCATTTAACTCCTTACTTTCAATATCTTGAATAGTGCTTTGGAAATTATAAAAATATTACACAAATGTCAGCTGATATTCTTTGTTGTTATTGCTAGTAGGAATATCATTATACCTTCCCCTCCTCATCACTGTGCTTTTTGTATGGTTCATTATTTTGAAACGAACTATAAACTGTGAATTTTCTAAAATCTTTTTTTTTTTTTCAGGCATGTGTGGAGCCTTCCTGTGTTGTCATTTATGTCCAAGAGCAGTGCCACCTGTTGTGGTACAGCAAGGGCCAAATGCATTAGAGCAAACAACAACATGCTTGCTATGCCTAAACATCCTTTCAAGGAACCCCTTGAGATAACTTCTAGAATTTGGGGGTTATATAAAGCACAGTTGGAAAACTGTTAGCCTTTGTGTTTGACCAATTACTTTTCTTTCATTGACAAATCTGTTTTTCTCTAAATCTACTGTTGTTTCCTGCCCTTTTTTTGAACTATAATCTTGAAACTTCTCCATATTTCTAACTTACTGAAACAATTTATGTAAGAAAGGTAAAGAAATTTGCCTTTAATTCTTTAAAAAAATTATCAACATTTTTATTTGATCTAATAGACACTTCCCAATAAATATGCAAGCAAAAATTCATATGAGCAATACTCTTGTATTTTTGCAAATATTTCACTTTGGAAAATAATTGTAAGTTTTTTTTCAAAATGAAACCAATTCATATCCTCATAATCTGTGAATAACCACTCTTGTCTTTCTAAGTCTATTCCAATAAGTTTTTCCTTTTGATTTTAGTCTTTTTATATTGATCAGTGATTAATTTCATTAATAATTATGTATTTAATTTTTTTCCAATTTTTAAACTTTTGGTTTCTTCTTTCAAAATCTGATGGCTCTATCCATATTACTTACAAACATTTAAATAATAATAATTATTATTTTTACTTATTGCTCACCTTTATTTTAAATATTGTATTTCATGACCAAAGTGTTTTCTCAATTTTAGCTATGGTTTTTAAACATCTTTTTTTCATTTTTTATTCAGGAAGTGATTCAATACTAAATTTTAAAAATTCCTATACATTTAAAAAATTTAAGAAATTTAGAAATACAATTTCATTGAAAGTATTTTATTCATAACTTCTTTTTAGAGATTCTAGATGAATGTAGGGGCTTAGGCTTTAAAAGATTGTTCTATGCCAAAAATGAATGATATGGAAATAGGTATAAAGTGATAACATTTGTACAACACAGGGGAATTGCCTGCCAGGCACTTGTGGGGGGCAGGGAAGAGGGTAGGGAAAGAAAATGGAACATGTAAACATGGAAAATATTTAAAAATAAAAATTAATTAGCAATAAAAAAACAGTTGAGAAGAAAGAATCTAGATTCTTAGACTTGTATCTCAAGAGCCACATTGGATATTTTTTTCCTGTGTATAAGAGAAATAAAGTTTATTTTACAGGTAATCTGAAAAGCCAGAAGACACCTTTAACTTGCTGTTTCCAGATAGTGTGGCATCTATCAAATATCATTGTTTAGAACCATTTTATTATTATTCCCAGGGGGTCATAAAAAGATATCAAATATAGCAATAGATCTCTATCCATAAGTTAAATAACTTCCTTCTCATAGGAATGTCAAATGCAAGCAGCAGAAAATAAAGTATTTTTATTTGTTTTAATGTATAATGTAAAGTCTTTAGAAAATAGGCATAGAGTCTGTGCTAAGACAAATATAGCATCCAATGGTGATTTTTCACCATAATGGTTTATTTTTACCATGTTTTATGATATGGTATTAATACTAATGTTGTCAAAATATCATTCAAAAACACAGCATATTTACTTCTATATCATTTTAAAAGATACTTTGTCTATAATACTTTCCCATCTGTCAAAGCAAACAATTCTGAAATTGCTGCTCAGGGAAATTCACAGGTAAAATGGAAGATATGTAAATATCATTTCCAGGAATAAATAGTACACCTCTGAGGTCTCCCAAGGAAATGTGAGAAGCAATTGGCAGGTAGATTGTATGTGAACAAGTTAGTCAACATTTATTTTGTGCCCACAAAAGATTTTCTGACCTCAGAGAGAATCAGACTGAATTCAGAATGTTAAACAAAAAGTCCAAGCTCCATTCAGGAGACCTTATACAGGGTCCTTTTTTAATAGAGGGAATTGAGGGCAGACACCTTGTTCCTTTTCAAAAAAGAAGGAATGGAAGATGAAGCTACTGCCCTTAAACTGCCTAAAATTAATGGGAAATTAAAAAAGGATTTTGTTTCATAACCCAAGATAAAAGTACTTCCATTTGGCCCAAGAGAAGTCTGCCCACCTTGTTTTCTCTGCCTGAAGAATCCTCTCTTACCCCATTTTAATCTACTCAATTCTTATATATATATAAGACCTTTTTGATACCTACTATAAGATCTCCCATCAATGATAATTTTCCTTTTAGAATCAACAAAATTCTTTGTTCAGGACTTCTCTGTGTTTCAATTCATTATATAACTTTTGTATTGTCTCCTTTTTTGAATCTTACTTTCCTTAATCGTTGAAATGAGGATACTTTAACAGATACCCTTGAAAATTCCTTCTAGCTCCAATTTCTTTAATTCTAGGATATTTTCTCATTACCTCTGGATTGTTTGCTCCTTGACAAAGGGATTCTCTTTCTATCCTCTCTCTACTCCTTCCTCCTTTATGTTTTCTCTCCCTCCATATTGTCTAGTCTTTAGTAGAGTCCTTGGTAACATCTCCCATGTATAGTCCATTTTCTCCTTTGACACTGTCACTAATCTGTTACAGGCTCTCTTCACCTTTCAGCTAGAGTATTCACACAGCCATATTTTCTTCCTTTTCCAAGTTTCTTCCCATTTCAGTCTTTCCTCCAGTCAGCTGCCAAATCAACATTCCCAAACTGAAAGTCTGTTCAAATCACTTTCTCTCTTCTGCCCCCTATTTGGATAACCTTCAGGAGTTCCCTATTATCTTCAGAGTAAAACATATAATTATTTATTTGGATTGTAAAGATATTTACAACTTGACTCCTTTTGATCTTTCCAGTCTCATAAACCCTTAGTCCTCTCCAGGTACTCTATGGTCAAATAACTTTGGCTGATTTCCTTGTGTGAACAAAACTAAGCATCTCATTGACCATCTTCCAGACCTTCAATGCTCAACCTCTTAACTTTTGCCTTCTGGCTTTCTTCAATTATCAGCTAACTTCCACCTCTACAAAAACAAACAAACAAACAAACAGAAAACAACAAAAAACCAAAAACCTTTTTTCTGTCCACCATAATGAGAGTGAATTATTTAATATTTATCCCATATAGATTGTGTTTACATATTGTTTTTTGCATGTTGTTGCCCTCATTTGAACTTGACTTCCATGAGGGTTAGAATCAAATGTTTGCTTTTATGTGATTCATACAATGTCTGGAATTTAGTAAATACTTAATAAATGTTTGTTGGCTTATGATTAAAAATTTTCCTCTATTGCCCAGCCCAGATATCTGCCCTAGATAAGGACTTAATTAGTATTTACTAAATGAAGAAAATAAACTGGAATGGAATCATATTTTCTAAAGATGAAGGATAATCTGAATTTTAAAATTGGAAACATATTTATGGAAAAACCACTTTGCTAATTATTTTAAGCAATAAGCTGAAGAATGGAAAGATGAAATTCATGAATTTCTAGAATGATTAAAGAAAGGTATAACAAAATAATCTAGAAATATATGCTTCCTTACTGAAAATTTTATCTTTTCAGCTATTTGAATAAGCAGAGTACCTAACAAGCTTTCCATTATCAAAGCTGTATCTCTCTAAATGGGATTATACACTTCAAGTTAAAGTAGTAAATTCTGATAGTTGAATGTTTGGTCAATGTACAATCTAAAAAACAATAAGCCTTTCTACTTGCCCTACAGTTGAATCATCTTGTGTGTATTATTTTCCACTCTTAGAAAATGGGCTTCTTTTTAAAAATTAAGTAATTAATTTAGAATATTTTTCCATGGTTATATGATTCATGTTCTTTCCCTCCACTCCTCCCTCCTCTCTCTTGGAGCCGATGAGCAATTCCACTGGGTTATATGTGTATCATTGTTCAAAACCTATCTCCATATTATTAATATATGTCATAGTGTGATCATTTAAAGTCACAATCCCCAATCATATACAAAATATCGGCTTCTTGAGAGCAGAGACTTTTTACTTTCTTATCTTTATCTCTAGAGTTTGGTATACTGTAATCAATGCTTGCATCAATCCATTAATTCAGTGAAAATTAGATTGCTTACCATTTTAAACTGAATACTTATAAACATAGATGAAAGTCACAATGTAAAAATACTGCTCTGCTTTTTCAAGGAAGAAAATGTAAAGGATCCTTTCAGTTTGAGTCCAAGAGGCAAAGTCAATTATTGTTGCTGTTAATGCTGATGTTACGGTGGTAATTACCATAAAACATTTTGTGAAATTATAGTGTGAAAGTAATTTCACATGGAGTTGATTACCACCTGAATTTGATTCATTTTAATTGGTTAAGTAGTAGTGCTTGAAGAAGATAGCATCTATTTAGAGAACTACAAATGAGTCAATCACTGGAGAAGAATAACAATAACAACAGAACCTTATGTCTATAGTGAGCTCAGACATTCCAAAGGTATGTTTATGAAAACTAGAACTGAGGCCCTAACATCTTTTGATATTTTAGGAAATGTGAATATTTATTTCAATTGCACTGAATTTGTGGCCCAGGGAGAACTGGGAGTGATAATCTACATTCTTTGTCTTTGGATTTAAGAATTTTCAAGAGACAAAAAGAACAGAGATGGAACTATTCCAAAAAAAGAAAATAAACTGTTTAGGATTAATGGTTTCAATTTTGTTTTACCATTTGTTAAGGAGTTTACTGATTACTATCAGTTTGAGAAGACTGAGCAAATGATTTAGCCTTTATCTATTCTCAAGTAATGAAAAGCTCCCAAATGGAAGAGAATAATCCTTATTTAATATTAGCTCATTATCATACCTGGCACCAACAATAACTTGTTTTACTTAATATTAACATGAATATATTTTTTGAGTAACTTAATAATGCAAAAAGTTGACATTTTATTCTTTCTGTATAGCTAACATCATATATGCATATTCAAAACAAACATACATATATATATTATATATATATCTATATTTATATTACTATCTTTTTATTTGATCAGTGTAAGATATTCTTGGTATGAAAAATATCTCTTAATAAAGCAATATTTAATATTTATATGCAATTTAGATATTTATCATTTTATATATACATATCTCTAGAATTTCATTTCATCATGAAATGTGGAGTTCAACAAATAATAAAATGCTCATAAAGATGTTTGTAAAACAATGTACTATACAAATATAAGCTATTATTCTAAAAACAGGTAAGATTTTTTTAAAGATTTTAGATTTTAAATTTAGAGATTCAGCTTTTAAGAGGCTTGTTCAGACTTAGAAATTCAAATGCCCAATTTGATTGTCACTATCAGTTTTAGTAACAAACTTTCTACCAAGTATAAATATAGTAAGCCTTAGATCTCTAATTTTTATAGAATATAACTATTTGTGAATTTAATAACTAAATCAACAATTTAAAGATCGATGCTACAGATTTTTAAAGAAAACAAATATTTTGGTCTAATATTATAAGAGAAACCCAAATGGTTTTGATGGTAGTTGACCTGAGCTTGAATCTCTACTTTATAACTTACTATTTATCTCTTTCCCTCTCTGTCTCTTTTTCTGTCTCTCTCATTTTCTCTTCCTTCTCCTTTTCCCCTCTCTCTTTCATATATATATATATATATATATATATATATATATATATATATATATATGCATATACATGCCTCTCTCTATGCATTCTCTCTTACACACAGAGAGAGAGTTTCCTTTATATACTTTCCTCATTGATTCAGGTCAGATGATAATGAGGTTCATACATTGCCTGCCTGCCTCCCCAACATATTTCCCTCTGTGTTTTAAAGATGGAAACAAGGCCATGTAAGAAAGAACAACCATAGGTTCTCTGAAATAGTGTCAGAAATGCTAAAGGTAAAAATGAACTCAGGCTAGCAAGAGAACCTATGAACAAAAAAGGAGGATTTCCTGTTATTTGTATCTAGGTAGACTGGGGGAAAATGAGGATTAAAGAAAAATCAAGACTTCTTGCTTGGAGTGGATGGGATAGGGAAATCTGGCAACAGCAAGAAGTTTTTGCTATCTGTTATATCCTTAAATCTTGGGAATAAAGAATGATATGTACATTCCAAGTGTAGAACACAGGTGACTAAGTGGGAGTATGGATGAAAGCACACAGTTTTTCACTTGTTTATTTGGGTTTTTGTTTTGGGGTTTTGGTTTTATATCATTATCCTCTTACAGAAATGAAAAAATGTGGAACTATGTTTTGCATGATAATACATGTATAACCAAGATCAAATTGCTTGGCAGTTCTGGTAGCAGGGAGGAAAGATAATTATATAACATTATATCTGTTATAATCTGTTATAATTATAGTTCACCATCAAAGTTAAGTAATTTTCTTATATTACAATGATAAAGTGTTTCTTTTTAACAAACCTTTGACTAAGCTTGTCACCACCAAATGAAATGAAAAGAGAGGAAGTCTCAACATGGAGTTAAATCAATGACTTTGATCTTTTATCTCTGCTGAAGTTCTCTATCAGCTACTACACTGAAGAGAAAACAATGGCAAAGAAATCATGCATTTTAAAATTCTTTATTTCCTATCATGTCATTTTCTCTAACATTCACTGTTCCAAGCCATAATTAATAGACACACAAAAAGAACTTGGACCTAATTATCAAATATTTTAGTTCACTTTAAGGGTAGCCAATCATGAGGACTATCTTAATAATGTAAACTCAAAGGCAAAGCTATGACTGGAGCTCATTTCCTTTATTTAGAATGGTTGCTGAAGTCTCTAGGGAAATCATAGAAGGAAGATTTAACATTGATCCATCTTCTTTAATCCTCTCTCTTCAATCCCAAGTACTTTCCTTCCATGTTAAACTTTGTATTAGCTAAACTTTAGTTTTCCATCTTTAGAACTCAATAAATATGCCTTCCATATCCAGTCAGGTGACTCATATTTCATATTTCAAATATGAATAATAACTTTAAAATATGTAATCTCTTTATATTTACCTTGGAATTTTTATTTGATAATTTAAACTAGATGTCTGTATTATTCAGATACTTCCACAGATTGAAAATGACTTACATTCTTATAATCCAAGAGAAATATGAGTTCTTTCGAGTGACAGAAATTACCCAATTCTCCATGGTATATGATTTAAGATTCCCTTGAAGGATACATGAGAAAATTACATTTGACTCTAAATGAAGGTACTGTTTTGGAGAAAGTTTTTTTGGTACATTTACTGCAAAGGAGACAATGAATTAGACAATTTCTATCATTTTTTTTTGCATACCACTAAGCATAACTATCATCAAGAAAATCATTGAAATGATAAAAATGTGACAAATATTGTGAGATGAATTTTTTCATCAAATTTTTCAGGGGAAGAAACTGATAATATGATGGCAAAAGCCATAAGGAAAAAGTAAAGTAAACTCTCATTAATCATAATCATATTTTAGGAGAGGAGTCAAAATCTCTCTTTTCATTGGGAACTTACAGATATTCCTTCAATTAATGCATATGGCAAGAAATCTGCAATTAGTAGTTTTAAAGATTTTCCTGGTTTACTAAGATGTTAAGTGACATGCCAACTAGTTATATGCTGACCAACCATCATAGTAGGATATGAAAAATGGGAATTTTTCCTCTAGAAGTTACAGATAATCAGTTCCATTATGTGGTACCTTCATTTTTCCAGTACAAGTCTTTTTGTTTTAGAAGCTGAGGGCCATTAGGACTTCAGACACTAAAGATGCTGACAATTGTGGATTATCACTTTCATTTGACGCCACATCCTGATAGGATTCCATCATTTACAATCATGGTGAACACCACTGCTGGCATACAACACTAGGATAAAAGTGTCAAGGAAAGCACAATATGTTAAATAAATATTGAATATCATCAAAACTGCACATGATGATTTTTAAATTTTTCAATGAGAACTAACATAGGAAAACAGAAAGAATGTTGGACAATGAATTCAGTAGTCCTTGTTCTTGTTCTGACACCGTGTGACCTCAAACAGGGATTATAACATTTCTGTACGTTAGAATCCTTGTCTATAAAACAGACAAATTATATTAGATATTTGCTAAGGTTCTTTCAGGATCTAAAATTTTATGACAGTTCAATTCAATCTCTTATCTTCCTATCTGCCCCTCAGATAAAGATTTTGGCTAGTTAATTTTTCTCCTATTGGCTCATATATTGTTTAAACAATATAAAAGATATAAGAATGAAGATGGAATGTATAATTTATTCCACATAAGAAGAGAAAGTAATATTTACTCAAATTACAGAGGCCCCCATTTGTGATACAATTGTGGTACAATTCTTCCTGTGTTTCCCACAAACTTGTTCTTTAAGTGGCATTCCATATTTATTAGTTTTATCTTTTCCTTTTCGGTGTATACATGCTGTTACTGACTCCTGACTTTCCAATTTCTATCATATAGAAGCCAGCTCCTGCTGACTCCTGACAATTACCTAACAACAAAATCCAGTAAAGCTGGACTATTCTCATATCTTTTCATGAAAAAATAAGATTTAATCTCCCTTTGAAAGACAACTTTCATCAAAGAAAGCTCTATGTTAATAACAATAATGATTTAAAAAAAATTTCCTTTCTCAGCTACATGGCATTTCTTAAAAGTAGCATGTTAGGAAAGAAAATTAAATACTAATTTGGATGAAAATTCATTCCTTTAGTGGTATATCATGATAAAATCAGGTAAATATCCATAGAAAGCCGTTTTGACTTCTTTTGGGCAAACAATGCAATAAATATTGTTATTATAACTCCTTAAACCCCTAATATGGCATCATAAATAATGTAAAAAGATACTAATTTGCTATTTTTATTCCTTTTGTTCCTTCATTAGTCAATGAATTTCATCCCAAATTGTTATATTCCATTTTCTCTGACTCTGTCTCTTCTCTGTCTCTCTCAATGATTAGCTACAGTCTCCACAAGATGTCTCTCCAGCTTTTTAATATATAGTAGATTGAACCTTTTTTTTTTTTGGACCTATCAAGTTAATCTGTAACAACACTCTGATTACTGAAGTTTAGAGTATTATTGTGCAGTCCAGGGATTAAAGCCTTCCATCAAAGTCCTTGAATTTTTTTGAAACCTTATTTTTGGGTATTCCATAAGAGATTATCTCCTTTGTTTTTTTCAGTCATCCTTCCTCTCACTTCAGATCCTTCCCTTAAATCCAATATAGATTTGGAGTTTAATGTTCTGTTAATAATAGCAAAGAACTGAATGCTTCCATGTGTTAAGGTATCTTATTTTAATATCCCCATTGATGAAAATTATATATATATATATATATATATATATATATATATATTGGATCCTCCACCCCATGCCAAATAACTTGTAAAATAATATTGAAAAATGGAAACAATAATTAATTTCCTCTTGTTTGAATTCAAACTAAAAGTGTTTCCAATGCTTGATTTGTATTTATCTTGATGAAATCTACATTTTATAAGCAACCTAACCATAGAGTCCAGCTGCTGTTAGTTAAGCACAGTGTTTTTCGATAAGGGAATTAGACCTTCTAAGTAAGTCAGTTGTATCCAGAGGTCCAATACTTATCACAAGGTTTCAGAAACAGAAATAGAAAAAAAGGGAGGGGCTTCTGGAAGGAGGATTTAGATCAGATAATTCATTATTATCAAAGTAGACAGATTATTAGAATGCCTTTTCACTCTGAAATCCAGTTTAAAAAAATACAATGTTTTTATATATATCTTATTTGACATGGTTTTGTATTGTAAGCTAGGCTGTTGCAGCTTTGCCAAGCCTTTTTAGAAGATAAAGCAAGATGTATGTTAATGTTTAGTTCAGTTGGAGTGTCAGGTTCCTAACCATTCTTAGATCTATAAGGGAGAGACAGTAAGTCTACTCTACAGATCACTTCATCATTGTCAATATTACTCTTTTCAATTAACCACAAACCTTCATTTTCCATTTGTTCAATTTCTAGGTGTTTGAGAAAGTACCCTTAAACACACAGAAAAATGTAAGTGACTTTTATGGTGTATAACTCCTTTCTTCTTCAAGTAGAACATTTATCTAATACTGTAACCACTCATCATTTAGAAAAAAAGTTTCTTTAGTTCATAACCTTTCCTTCTGTCTGACCTAATTATAAATGCTTTCAGACATACTACATACTAAAGGCAAGAATCATTGCCATTTTGTATACTACCTTTATATGGTAATTACTGTGGAAAGGAAACTAGACTAATAGTTGGCGGGGTAAGGGGCAACTGGGAGTGGCAGTTGGATCTTGTGACTAGCACTTCCTTCCTGCCAGGGGGTTGGACTTCCTTCCTGGTGTTGGAGAGAGGAGCTTGTTCAGCCCAGTCTGATGTGGTGTGCTGCCTCTTCTTGGTTCAGCCCGAAGATTCAGACCCAATCACTTCTTAAGGTTAGACATGTTCTTGTTTGCTTTCTATCTACTGCTAAGATTCTGAATTAGACAAAGCAGGACTGATATAGACTAGATGGGAGTGGGAGAATCCCTATGCCAGCCTCTGGGCCTGGCCGAAACTCTGAAGCTGAGGAAAAAACTTCAATCCCAACTGGTTATTAAGTTTTATATTATTTGAATTCGCAGTCAGATAAGTGGACTATCTTTCTGGACACAGAGGGAGCTGAATTTCAGCTCAATCATTCTAGGACAAACAGTCCTTACTGGACCCCTGCTGCTTCCTCTCAGCAAGGGGCATCTCCCTCCTTTGCATCACCGAGTGATATTCCCTCTCTCCCCTTAAACTCCTCCATACCCCCATGCCAACCTCCCATTATTCCCCATTTTTTCAATCCTCCATTTCCCTTCCCAATATATATTACGTTACTTATAGCCAAAATGATTTCATTCTTTCCTTTGTTTTATAAATTTCAATATCTATAAATCATGCAAGTGTTTTCCATAATGCTTAAGGTCATAACTATGGACTTTTTGGTTTTTTAGAAAATCAGTTTGGTCAGATAAGGAAAAAATGAATTTTCAAAATGAATTGGAATATTCAATTTTGCTATATCCATTCTTTTTTTTTTAAACCCTTACTGTCTGTCTTGGAATCAATATTGTGCATTGGTTCCAAGGCAGAAGAGTGGTAAGGGCTAGGCAGTAGGGGTTAAGTGACTTGCCCAGGGTCACACAGCTAGAAAGGGTCTGAGGTCACATTTGAACCCAGGACCTTCTGGCTCTCAATCCACTGAGCGACCCAGCTGCCCCAATATATATCCATTCTTAAGATACCTGTGTTCACAGGGATCATAAAGAAGTAAAAAGAACACATACCATTAACTGAGTGGTTATGGTACATGGTCCATGTCTCCAAAGTCATCATCATAAAAATAGAATCTTAGAATTAGAAGGTACCTTAAAAGTTCACCTGATGAAACTCATAACTAAAATGCAAATTCCCTCTATAACAGACTTAACAAGGGCTCATTCAAGCTCAATTTGACTTCTATACTTCTAGAAGATTTCTAGAAATAGGAACCTAAGTATTTGTAGAGGCAGTCAACTTGTAGAAGCTCTAATTATATAGAGCTTTATTTTTCTCATATAATCCAGCACTGCATTATGCCTATGCTTGTGAATTCATTATTCATCTCCTATAATGCAGAGAGGAAGTCACCTAATATTTGCCCATTCTATTTCACTTTCTTTCTATTTTAGTTACTTCTTTAGGCTACTATAGAGTGTCCACCCAATGGGATGAGGCCTTTGTTATTTTTTTAAATTTCTTTACATTTCTTGGATGTAAATGGACTACAAGGGTGACCCACTGATTAATTTGCTTACGTCTTCTCTAGCCAGTCAAAAGCAATACCTTGGCCTCATTCATTTTTCATTTTTCATCCATACTTTGGACATACTCTTAGCATGCCAATGTCCTCATTAAAACTTAGTACTCTAATCTAATGCAATATACCAAATGTGGAGAAGTGACCCAGCTATGGCAGAATAAAAATGGAGATGGTGATGGATGGGTCAAGTGTGCTCCAATGTTATCTTCAATCTTTAACAAGATCAAAGAGTCAGACACCACGTATTTACAAATCATTAATATTTCAAGGACCATATTAATCACTGGGGATGCAAAGATAGGCAAAAACATGGTTCCTACCCTAAAGGGTCTCACCTTTTAATGGAGAACTTGAGAACATCAGATAGATTTGATCTAATGAATCAGTGAGAAAACACAGATGAGAATAAAATAGTTTGAGAAAGCATGAACTGATTGATAGAATAAATAAATACTTTGATGAGATCTCCCAGAGAATTATAGATTATAAAAAATTAAAGGAAAAAAAAGGAAATGGAGAATAAAAACAAAAAGAAATAAGTAAATGAGATAAAAATAGTTAAAATGTATGTTGGCAAGATGATATATAGTCAGATGTACAAATCTCTCCCTCAAGTAGTCTTTCAAGTAATTCTGTTTCAGGCGGCATTTTAGGGAAACAGAGCCAAAGTGAAGGAGTCAAGGGAACAAGAACAGCAAGCTAGCTCATTCTCACCACTTCTGCAACTCCAGACATTTTTGTAAGATAAACTAAATTGACTACTGATTGGAAAATCCAAGAAAACTCCAAGAAAAAATTTGAAGCAAGTCATTTTTTTCTAACTTCTTTAGTCAATATAGAAGAGACAGAGAGCAAAACAACAGCAGAGGGAGAGGTTGTGTAATGCTGTCAAAAGGGGTCCCCTGTCTACCACAAAGAGGTCTGACCTCATATAGAGTACAGCATCAGGTAACAATTGGTAACTGCCATTTAGTGCCCACTTCTAAGTCATAAAACCAGGGTAGCCTGAGGTTGCCACCTCTGTCCAGGATTACCATTCTCAAAGAAGGATAATTTCTCTCCTTGTTTTTTTTTCCAAGTAAAGCACATGTTCAGAAGCCAGAATTTTCTCTGTATTATAGACCCCAGAAGTAGATATTTTCAGCCTCCAGGGCACTAGGAAGTCAAACCAGGGCAGGAATCCTAGACCAAAGGTAAGCTACAATTCTTTCACATGGAACCAGAAGAGATTTGTATTTGGTAGCTGAATCCAGTAGTGGACTGAAACATTCAATGGGGCAAGCCCACAGGTTTATTGATCAGATTCAAACCTAGGTCAGGAACTTGAAGAGCTCAGACCAAAGGCTTTAGCAATCACACTTTGCCCTGGGTCAGACCACTTTGGGAGCACCAAAAGCTTGTAGGTCCCCACACTGAGTTGTCCCTAAGATACTTTGATGATACAAAAATACAATTCAATAAGGAATCAACATCAAGGCCAGAACAGCCTTTTTCTCCAGAAGTAGAGTCTGGTTGTTACATAAATTCTAAAGTCAAGAAGACTGCAAGCAACAACAAAAATAATCTCACTTTGAAAAAGCTATTATAGTGACAGAAATGTTGAAGGTATAAACCCAAAAGTATAACTCCAAAACATCTTAAAGCCTAAAATTAAAACACAGTTTGTACATACATTCAACTAGAATTCTGGGAAGAGAAGAAATATTTTTTAAAGTTTTTTTTTTGTTTTTAATAAATTAAATGAGTGCTGAGGTTAAAATTGGAAAAGAGATGTGAGCTTTGGAAGAAAAACACTAAAAAGGAACCAACAATTTGACATAACAGAATGCAAAACCCTACACAAAAAAAAAAAAAACTCCCTAAAAATTAGAATGGACCAAGTAGAAGTTTAAAATATCTTAGGACTACAAGAAATAGCAAAAGAAAGACCACTAAAAAAAAGAACTTCTAAGGTATCTCATAGCAAAAATAACTGGCCTAGAAAACAGTTTGAGCACAGATAATTTAAGAATCAATATACTATTTAAAAGCCAGTCCAAAAAAATTAAAAAAAGCCTAGAAACTATGTTTTAAGAAGCCTTTAAAGAAAAACTGCCTAGATCTCTTAGAATTGGAGGAAAAGTAGAAATAGAAAAACAAAAAAAAATGCATTAATGATTATCCTAAGAGAGAGATTAGAAGTAATGTGGCCAGACAAGTTGAACTACCAACACCATCTGAAGCACCACTTCTCATCACCCTCTGATGTAGAGAGCCAAAGTCTCTGCATCTAAAAGGTTTAGTAATAGCAAAAATCCCAGTCCATTTCCTATATCCATCATCCTGAGAAGCGACTCCTGTGAGATATAGTCTGACAATTATTCTTATAGGTACCCCATCCACATTTATTAAAATCAGATAAAAGAAAAAGTTCTTGTAACAAAAATCCTTGACACTTAAGTGATTCAACATGAAAAACTGATATGATTTAATGAGTGACATGACATTAAAGAAGCATTCACATCTGCTTTGCTACTCTATCTTACAGCTGAAACCTTGGATATTTTTGTTTCTTCCTCTAGAATTTTGTTCTTTGAGACCAGGGATTGTTACATTTATTTTTCTTCCATAGTATTTAACACAATGCTTTTGCCTAGAGTAGGCATTTGATAAGCAATTCATTTTTCATTCTTAGATTTAGCCTGATGTTCCTGTATTTTAAGGTTTTCTTTTATTCCAATTTCTGTTATGAAACAGATATCCCCACTCAGGATCATGACATCTATAAATCTGATAAACTAACATTCTATGCCCTCATTCAAGCCATTGACAAAAATTATCAAGAGAATATAGTTAAGGGCAAAGTCCTATGCCTGTATTAATTCAATATAATAAAATATCTCAGAACAAATTTCTGTAACATCACAGTCCAAGGAAGAAGACTAATCTAAAAAAATTGCTCAGAATTCTATATGTAGAAAAAATTAGGAAACAAAATTATTTTATATCTACTTAAATGCCCTCTTAAATTATATGTAACTTTCCCCTCCTTTTGTACCCTCCACACATTTTTTCCTTATTAGATTCCTTCAAATAAAATGAGGGTTAAAGTAGAAAAAATGGTGAACATTAAATAGCTGTGTCAAGCTGTGGGAACAATTGAAGAGTTGCTTTTCATTTTTGCTACCTTCCTAATATTCACTCAGGTAATGAAGGTCTTTGCCTGTCTATCTGCCCAGTGTGGCACAGTGATTACAATGCTCTCTGACTCTTCCAGGCATTTTGGACTTCCTGTCTGTCATGATAATCTATTTTCTTTTAAATTTATACTGAGTATCAGCACTCTAGATGGTTTAGTAATTCAGTTATTATGTGGAAGCAAAATAAGTTCCCAACAGAATATGACATGAGATTTTACTGTGGAAAATGTGCAAAAGAGGGATGCAAAAGAATGCTTTCTCATGTGTCCAATATGCCTCTGTTTGATGTGATGATATTCTTTGAAATCCCTAAAATAAAAGCCTTTCTCAGATTTTTCATATATTGCCAGGGACAGTTTTGTATGCACTCCCTCCATTAGTAAATGGAATTTCCTCATTCCATTATTAGATTGCTACATCAAAAGCCAATGTCTCTATGCAGACAACCTTTTAATAATAAGATTCTCCAAATTTAATCTATTTCTCAGTTCTTCATATATGCAAAACATCATGTCCTCCAAATTCCCCTGTTTTATGGTTATATGATTAATCTTTCCAATCATCTATTCCTTCAACCCACATATCTGATTCAGGTGGTTTAACTTTATCTAGTCTACCTCCACATCTCTTATTCTATCCTCTGTTCTCTATCTGTGTACTTTTTTTAAGCCCTTACTTACTTACTGTCTTAAAATTGATCTATCTCTTCCAAGATAGATGTGTAGGAAGGACTAGACAATTAGGTTTAAAAGATTTATATTACAACTAGGATGTGTCTGAGTCCAGATTTGAACCCACATTCTCTGGGTTCTAGGTAGGGTACCCAATCCACTGCACTAACTTGCTGCCTCTATACCTGAATAGTTTATATCCTAATTCAGGCCTCCAGAACCACTTCTGAAGTACTATAACAGCCACTTAATTATTGGCCTCGGCTCTCCAATCTTTCCTCTATGCACCTGCGAAAATAACATTCTGTTTTTTTCCTCCTTTATGAAGATGTTTTAGTTTATCAATTATATGAAGCAACAAATTTCCATGTAAGTTTTCTGAAATTATATGATCCAAATCATCTCCCTTCCATTCCTCACCCTACCAGCACTGGCAAGCAATTTGATCTGGGTTATATACATATCATATAAAACATATTTCTATATTGCTCATTTTTGTAAGAGAATAATCATATAAAACCAAAATCCCAAAATGAAATCTAAATGAAAGCGAAAAATCGTATGTTTTGATCTTTCTTCCTACTCCAACAGTTCTTTCTCTGGAGATAGATAGCATTCTTTGACATAAGTCCCTCAGAATTGTCCTGGACCATTGTATTGTTGAGAGCAGCTGAGTCTTTCACAGTTGATCATTCCACAATATTGTTATTCCTGTATATAATGCTCTCCTGGTTCTACTTATTTCGCTCTGTATCAGTTCAAGTAGGTCTTTCCAGTCCTCTCTGACCTCATCCCATTCATCATCAACATAATATTCTTACATAGAATGAAAACTATTACTTGCTACTCAAAAATCTTCAATGGCCCCTATTAGCTTAGATTTTAATCCCTCCACAATCTATCTTCCACTTACCCATCCAGTTTTATTTTCTATTATTATCTTTCCCATCATCTCACTTCCAGTCAAACCGACCAGCTATGTGCTGTGCAAAAATGATATTTGGTCACCTTTTCTAATGTTTTTAAACAAGGGGTCACCTATGTCTACAATATATTCCCTCTTCTTAATATATTTTTGCCTCTTAAAATTCCTAACTTTCTGGAAAGCATGCTTTAGACACTGGCTCCCATAAGGGACCCTTCCTTTTATCCTTTGTCATTGGCATTCTATCTTTTGAAACTATTTTCTGTTATTTTCTATTTAGTGCATTTAGTGGTTGACAAGTCATTGATAGTATTTTGCATTGTGCAAGGAAAACCTCTAGGGCTATAAATATCAGAGAACATTCTGGACTACATTGGTGGAAGGAATTTCCTCATATATAATTTCTGTACCAATGAAAACACAGATCAAGTTCCTATCAAGTTCCTTTGTACTTTTTTTTTTTAACTTTGGTGTAGGTTGTTTCCCTCCAGCTAACTAGCCACTCATTCTTGCAGAAATGTAAGTTTCTCGAGGACAAAATGTTTCTTCTTTGTATTCACAGTTCCTAGCACAATGTTATTCAATAGATATTTTCTAAATTATGTTGTTAAGATGGTAGGATCTTCTAGAGTGCACCCTACTGGCATAGCATTTGAGAAACCAATATCTGTATCCAATAAGAAGGTAACTACACAGGAGTCTCAGGAATTCATGAATAGGATTTTTTCCCCAATATGTAACATATAATTAAATACTCAAGAAATAATAAATTTATAATAAGCTATGAATTCCAATGAAACAATATAAAATGATAGGAGGCTTCTCACTTTATTTTTGTCATATTCAAATATTCTTCTTGGGGAAAAATGAAAGATTGCACCTGATGGTTGGCTTTAAAACATGATAGCTTTAATTACTTGATTAAAACTTGATTAAAACACAGTCATTTAGAGTGAAAAGGGACCTGAGGTATTATTTAGTCCAAGTCATTCATTTTATAAATTTGTAAAAACAGAGACCAAGAGAAGTTGGGTGGAAATTCTGTAGCTATTTATAACAGTTTGAATTTGAATTCCACTGTAAAGCAGTGCTCCTTCTTATTTAAGGAATAAGAATAAAAATGAAAGAATTCATTTGAGAAATATTCTTTTGATCATTCCCATCCCTTGCCCATGTGGATTGTAACAGATTGTCCTTTATGTCTAGAGTGATACAAATAGCTAACACTTATATATGCAACTAGATATTGGATAGAATTCTGGGACAGGAGTCAGGGATACCTGAGTTCATATTCAGCTTCAGAAATTCTTTGATCCTGGACAAGTCCCTTAACCCTGTTTGCCTCAGTTTCCTAATCTATAAAAATATTTTGGAGAAGGAAGAGGCAAACTAATGAAATGGTTGTACAACATTTATATAGCCTTATATGCCAGGTGCTGTACTAAGTTCCATTATCTCATTAAAACATGTACAACCCAGATCTAATTGCTTATCAACTCTGGGAGGCAGAAAGAAGAAGGGAGGGAGTCAACATGAATCATATAAATTTAGGAAACATGTATAAATTTGTTGTTAAAAGTTAAAACAAAAAATCAGATTATTATCTTTTATTATCTCATTTAATCTTTATAATTACCCTAGAAGTAATGCTATTATTATCCACAGTTTCCAAATGAGAAAACTTAGACAAATAGAGTTTAAATGAATTGTCTCTGGTCACACAGTTAGCATGTGGATTTCATAAAGTCTTCATGACTTCAATCTCAGTCCCCTATTTACTTTGTTGGCTAGTAGAATGTACTCTCTTCTTACCTTGTTCCTTTAGAATCCTTAATTGCCTTTGAGGCTTACTTCAAATGCCACCACCTAGGCAAAGCTCCTCCATCTTTCCTTTATTAGAGCTACCTTCCACTCAAATATAGTATTTGCTTATGGAACCCAAAGCTATTTGGTATCAGACTCTTCTATTTTGTGTCTTGCCTGGGGTGAGCGCAGGATACTCCCAGCCTTCTTCAGTCCTCTTTGGGACTCTTAAAAGTTTGGCCTTCTTTAAGCATGAAGTCCCTTTACTTCTGGCTTCAAGTTTTGAGAAGAAAAATAGAAGAGTCCAGCCTCACTTTAAGTGGCTGATGAAAAAGAATTTGCAAATATTTGAGAGGAGCTGACAAGTGTCCATGATATCCCCATCCTCAGCTTATTATGGGAAGTTTCCCTTTGGGTGAGACATAGAATTTTCTCTCTAGATTGTACTGAGTTATCTTGCTCCCAATGGGAGAGTTACTTCATTTTGTATTGACTAATATACAGCCTCCTATGGATACTTTGTCTTATTTTACTCTTTCTGTGATTTAGAGAACTGGTTTTCTTTGCTTTTCTTTTGTTTTTCTTTGTGTGGGTTCATTGTGAAAATGGTATTCGGTAGGTAAGAAGTCAAGCATTGAATAGAGAGCTTGGGGTTTCCCTTCCTCCCAATAATGATAAGAAAGTAATTAGAAGTTAGATTGAATCCTATTACATACCCTAGACTGAAAATACTCAAGGGAGCAGATAAATATACTTCTAGACCAGTGTCCTATTTCTCAAGTGGAGAAAAGAGTGGTGTCTGGCCCTATACTTCTACTTTTTTCTTGGCTGGAGTTAAATATCCCCCTTGGAGAAGATAGAGATGGTAGGAAAGAAGCTAGTTATGTCTATTCTGCCTCCTGTTCAGCCACTCAAAGATATTCCCATTCAGCAGACATGTGAGGCAATCTTTGAAACATGGGGGACTTTGCCTTTATATGATGGTCCTTTTTTATTCCCCATGGGGCCTTTTTATACATGGGGGGTCCCTTTCCAATACACAATTTAATACATACATCTCCCCTGTCAAGTGGGAGACTATTCTCTTTGTTGTACCCATACTTACATACCTGGCACGTATACCAGTTCCTTGCACACAGTAGGCACTGAATAAATATTTGGTGAACTGAATTTACAGGCATGTAATTGAACAGCATCCTTCTATGGAAAAGTATATTTAATTTTGAATAGAGGATTAGAGTGAATTTTCAAACCAATTTTCTTACTCCAGTTCACAATTTTTATATTTTTCAAATACAGGGATTGTGAGCCTATTTGAAAACAGTCTTGGAAATCCTATACATCATTTTACTCTCTAAGCCCTCAATGTCTCAGGGAATAGCTATCAATCAGGAATGTCATTGAGCCTTTACAATCAAACCTATTTATTTTGTGACCCTTATAAAGTGGATGCCAGCAGGAAGTAACATTTTCTTTTCTTTTGGAGAGAAACCAATGTTTCCTTACATAGATTGGAACCTGAGCAGGTTTTATGTGACTAATGCAGGCTCTTCTTACTTTCAAATTGTGACTCATTTTTCCCCTTTGTCCTTGAGCTTCAAAAAATGTGATCTGTGACCTGAATGGTATTGAAAAATAATAGACTTTGTTTTAGCTTCCAAAATATCAGCTTTTATACATTCAGTACAATATAGATAGCCTTTATCTCAGGGGTATCTACAACTTCTTAGGTCATGATTTTATAATTATTATTGTCTTCCTCATTGTATTATCTATTATTTTAAAGATGTCAAAAAGTTATATTTCCCATATCTATTCTGCTGATTAATTATGATTTTATTAGTATCTGAAAATATGTAGAGAAAAATGTTCAGATTAGATCAATATAATTTTCTTCTCTGTAGAAAATAAAATATTCCCTTTCCTCAGATAACTTTGTATATAAAATCTTGATTTTAAGAAGATATGCTAATATTTCAGCAAAAGTTCTGCTAAACAAATCTTTAAAATCAGAGTTGGCCAATACTAGACATTTATTAGTTATCCATTGTGTATGTGGAATATTGTCTAATGCTGTAAGAAATTGACTTTTTCTCTCAAGAGATTTTAGATTATTAAAAAGCTCAAGTACTATATATGTGTATGCATGTACACATATGTAAAATTTACAAATCTAAACATTAGGAACAGTGAAGTCAGTTACTTATTGATAGCAAATAAATATAAAGAATTTGTAATTCTGTTCTTAGAAGCCCTGATTGCATTAATGTACAGATTTTAAAGTTTCAGTTTGCTAATTTCTCTTCCCTCACATATATTAGAGTTCATATATTGAAAAAAGCAATTTTAATGATTGTGAATTGATTTGTAATATATAAGTAGTGTTAATAACTTTGAATTTTTTCTACTATCAGAAAACAACAATTCAGGGAAATATTTAAATAATTGTCTTTAAGAACCCTTGGTTTAATCTTTTAGTTTTGGCTTCAAACAATATATGATAGGAAGTGATCAAAGACATTTGGAAATTTACATAATCATCTGACTTGGTGGATCATGAGTTTTAAAATGAACTTGTAATATAATTTAGTCCTATCCTATGTGGTCACATAATCCATTAGAATGATGAGTATCTAGCCTATTAAAAAAAAAAAAAGCAAAACTATGTAGAAAGAGTTCTGAACTCATAGAAAATATTGATTGAACTACTTTTTTCTTGTAGGAAAGACTGGAAACAATGTTGGAAGCCACCTATTGGAGAATGATTGAGAAAATTATATTGTAAGAAATATCGAGTCATTAGAAATGTTGAGAAGAGTCTATTTAGAGAAGCTTAGGTGGATTTTTGTCAATTGAAGTAGAATGAAGTGAATGTAACTAGAAGTTTATATAAGTACTGCAGCAACATAAGTGAAAAATCAAAGAGTTAAGAACTATAATCAAACCAATGATGAACTGTGGCTGCAAGAGTAATGATAAAGCATGCCTTCCTTCTTTTGGCAGAGGGATGGATAAGAGGACCAGAAGAGGGAATTCATTTTTAGGTGTAACGAATTCATTGGTTTGTTTTGCTTTACTACATTTATTTATTATAATGGAGTACTTTGATTAGGGGACGGAGAAATTAGAACAAAGAAGAAAAAGAGTAATAATAGTGAAATCAAAAATGAAAAGAAAAAACTTAAAATGCAACATGGAGAGCAGATGAAAGTTGAGGAGGCACAATAAGCATAATGGTTATCTATTTTTAAAGTATATATTTTTAAAAGTTACATATTTTGATCTTTATGTTTACATTATGTTGACACTTTTTGTTAATACTTTGTGCCTAACTAGATCAAATTCCTTTCTCTGGTAAGCAGAGGGCAGAAAGGGAGAAGGGAGAGAATTTGCACCTCAAAATTTTAGAAAATATTTTAAATTATCATTACACATAATTGGAAAAGTAAAATACATTAAATTTTCATATTTTTAAAAGTGGCATTGATACATATTTAGATGAATACATATTAAATATCATGAGTGTCATATCTTTCTTTTTTGATCTTTCTATAAAGACATAAATATTGATATTTCTCAAGTTTATAATCACTTTGAAATTTAAATAGAAGATAAATAAATGAGGAAAGATAAAAGAAAGAACAAAGGAAGGAAGGAAGGAAGGAAAGAAGGACAAAATGGTTTTCTAGTCAGAAATTCTTGCCTGTCATTTCTATCTCTGTGACCTTCAGTGATTCACACTCTATCTTTCTGGTCTTTGTTATCTCATCTGTGAAATTTATATGAGGTCCAGGGCTACGAATTATATGACCTCTAAGGTCTCTCTGAGCTCTAACACTATGCAGGTATTAACCTAACCTGGGAGAAGGTGCTACCAGAATAGATTAGAATATATCCACAAACTGCAAAGCCTGATCTATTAAGTCTCCAGCCTCTTTCTTACTGCTGCATCTCTTCCCTATCACAATTTCTTGTGATTAATAATATTATAGAGCAGGATGACAAGCTTTGTCTAGTTTTGTATTTTACTGAAAGCTTTGCCAACCTACATTACTCTCTTAAACTACTGGAAGTTTTGCTGGTAGTACCTTTATATTTATGACCTTGTTGGGAATGAAAAGGAGCAACTCCTGGGAAAATGGAAAATGTTTGGGCTCCTGTGTTTTAATCCATTCTATTATTTAACTCACCCATTTAATGGATTCTTTCCTGGATGCAGTGCCTCTCTAGTAATTAAAGCTTCTGGAGTACATTCCCCAAACAAACCTATTACATCTTACCTTTTGGGCTACTCTCCCAACTCTACTCTTGATCCCTTTAATTTTATTTATAAAATTTACTATTCACCAAATATCAACTTTTTCTGCCTACATCTTGATTTCTTTTTCCTGACACTTCTTGATTACTGAATCTTCCTAGTTCCTTGAATTGAGAAGTCTGTTCTGCCATTATCACTCTGTTCTGGTAGTTGATTGTAGTAATCACTCTCTCCAAGTTTGACTATTGCTCTTGTCATGAACTCCCTGATAAGAATGAAATTTCTGAAGTTGAATCATAAGAAAAAATAGTAGTATGTAGAAATTTTAATAGGGTTGCAGATAAATTAATAGTTCATGTAAAAGAAAACTATTCAACTTGAACAGAATGGGACATAAACTTCTGGAACTATTATTGAATGTTCCCTAAGCCACCATGATTCTCTTATTCTCTTTATATCATGAGCCTATAACACACCATGCTAGTATGCCAGTCTCTCTAGTATGTACCTCCACTCTGCTCTAACTATAAATAAATATGTATGTATGTATGCATGTATGTATATATATAAATATACATATTTATATATATATGAGAGAGAGAGAGAGAGAGAGAGAGAGAGAGAGAGAGAGAGAGAGAGAGAGAGAGCAAGAGGGAACACTGAGTAATTATCTTTAGGATTCAAATAACTGGACACTGAGGACCCAGCTCATTCTTCTGTTCTATATTCCCAAAGTCATTCTTTTTCAAAGAAGAAAACTATTGTTTTGATGACCTACCTGATATTGAGGATTAAAAAAGAATGATCACATACAACTGAAGCTTCCCACCATCCAGAAACATATTAATTCAATAAACACAGTTATTGTTATACTTTGAAGTTCACCAAAAAGTAATCTCTTTGAAAGTAATATCTTTCATTATACCTTCACCATCAGGAAATTCTTTCTCATACTCTTCCCTTGAAGAACATCATTAAATTACTAGATCTTCCTAGATGATGAGACTTTATATTTGTTTCACTCAGATTTTAAGTGATTACATCAGGAGAATTGTAGTTGGAAATAAAGAGGAGAAAATATAAAAATTTAAAGTATAGCAGGTATCATTGGATAGAAGGGAAATACATTTAATCAAGTCACTGTTATATTGCTAGCCTCCACATTGGTTGAAGGTAGGAGAAAGACTACTCTTCTAAGGACTACATAGAATTCAATTGAAGGACTAAAGTTTAATGGAAAAAAGAGATTCATAGGTTTTTTTTTTAATTTGTTCCAGACTACAGGTGTATACAATTTATAATATTCATTTTCTGAAATTTTACAATGCATGTTATCTCTCTCCTTCTCTTATAGAAGGCAGGTAATATACTATAGGTTATAAATATGTTATTATAGCATACATATTTCCATGTTGAGAAATAAGGCACATGTTGCTTAAAAAAATTATGGAGGAAATAAAGTGAAGAATGGCATACTTTGATCTGCTTTCAGACTCCATCTGTCCCTTATATGGTAGTGGATATCACTTTTCATCATGAATCTCTTCAGAGTTGTACTGGGGCTTTGCCATGTTGATAATAGTTAAATCATTCACAGTTGATCATCATATATTATTGTTGTTACAGTGTACAACATTCTCCTTGTTCTATTCACTTCACTTTGCATCACTTCATATAAGTCTTTCCAGGTTTTTTTTTCATGATCATCTTGTCATTTCTTATGGCATAATAGAAGTTTCATATATTTTGTTGAAAATGTATATTTATATTAATGGGATGAGCTTGAGGGAATCTGAAATAAACATTATATTCATTCCCTATGACATGAGAAAAAAAAAGCACTTTCCACTTTCTGAATGTAGAATAAAAATACATTTGTTTTGGATTTGAAGAAAATAAACTGAAACTCTTCTGAAGGCACTGTTTGTCATAAGGTATAGCAATTGAAGTTCCATGCCTAGTCAAGTCTTCTGAACTCTTTAAAATTTATCTATTATTAATAATAAAGTTCTGTCCCCTCTCCCATTTAATTCTCATTTAACTCTAAGCAAAATTAGCTTTTAAAGGCAAAGTTAGAAATCTTAATTAATATGGATTTCATGTGCCATTCATATTTATTTTTATAATTAGAACAGGGCCTGTGTGATTTAAAACAGTACATGACTACATTATTGTAGCCAAATATGTCTTGGAACATGCAGACTAGATCTGTTGGATGTCAGAAATTTCACTTCTGATAATAGTTTCCTAGACAAAGTTCATCAAATGTTTGTGTTGAATAAAAGCTGACATACAAAATCACCAATAATAGTGTAATTTACCTCTCCTACCATCCTCATTTATATAGATCTTTTAAAGTTTGAAAGATTATGTGTTAAACTCTATCTTCATTTTTCTCTTATTCAAATTCTGCCTTAGATTTTATATGTACTGAAGCAAATAATATTGAGAAAAAAACAAAACAAAACAAAACATTTCAACCAAACATTAAGGTGAAATTGCAAATGTTTGCCTTATTATATGCAGCCATAATGTTACTCAAATAGCCGCATTTAGTTGTTTTTTTTCCCATCTTTTTCAAGTGTTGAATGTGGATAATACTACTCCTCTTTTATTCCTGAGTTTTCTAGATGCTTTTAAAGTTTCCTCAATGTTTTCCTTATTTTTTTATTCTGCTTCTCTGCTCCCTTTTCTACTATCCTTTAGACAGTACTGCCAAATTGTTTGTAGTTTCCATGACAGTAGATGCTTGATTCCATAGACATTGAGGTCTCTGGTTCTTCCCATTGATTTTACTAGGATCTTCCTTTCCAGATCCCATATAATATTGTATACATATTGAGCATGAGAAAAAGTACTTTGCCTTATTATGAATTCAATGATCCTACCTCTGCAATCATGTTAAAATCAATAATTTCCTGGATCCTAAAACTGTATTCATCCTATTCCTCCCAAAATGTCTCCTTATTGTTTTTTAACATCACTATTTCTGTCAATAAGATTCCACCATTTTTCTATTCCCCCTTGACTAGAAATGCTTCAAATCCTCTCTGTCAAAAGGGTTTAGACAAACGTTTGGAACATAGTAGTAGTAGGAGTCTCTTGGTAACCGAGGATGACGATTGTCTTTGTGTGTTTTTGTGCACAAAGACACTTGTGCATGAAGATTTAAGTGGCAAAGTCGATGCACAGAGACAGTCCCACTCTCTCGGCGTTGGAGGCCTGGGTCCAGTGGCACAAAAAGTCGTTACACCTGGAGACTTCCTCAGCTGCATTGGATGGTCGTGTTGTCTTTTGTGCTCCAACTCGCCCTGAGCACTCCACAGTGCCTTGCTGGGTCGCCATCTCAGCCATTGAACCTTCTTATTGGTTTCTTCCACCTGTTCCACAGTCTTCACATGCTGGATGAGCAAAGCCCTAGTTCACCAGGGGTCGACAGATGGCTACCCTCACAAGGTTTAGCTGGCCTGTCCCAGCCGTTGCCCAGGGTGTGGCCACTGCTGCATGCTAGCAGCTACTGGGAGCCACAAGTGAGAGCTGGGTGTCAGGTGGGGGTCAGAGGCTGGAGAGCTGCCCTAGGAGGGCACGAGAAGCCCTCCATACCAGAGATACCACCCCTCCCTAAGCACCCCATACACCACTATGTTTGGAACATAGTAGGTGATTAACACACATTTATGGTCTGACTGACTAACATCCAGGCTCAAAACAACTTTTTTTGTTCTTTACTAAAGTGCTAAAATGTAAATGTCCAATATTATTTCCCAATTAAATTGGCTCCTCTACATATTGCCACCGTAAGCACCTTAATGAGCTCAAGGTATATACATGGCTCAACTATATATATATATATATATATATATATATATATATATATATATATGTATATATATGTATATATATGTATATATGTGTATGTGTATAAATGTATGTATATATATACAAATATATAATAAAGCAATAATATTCTAAAGATAATATACAGTTTAATGTATATTAATCAAGTTATCAAAGATATAATTTGAACTGAATAGAACAATAACAAAATTTGGAGAAACAAATGATTTAGAATACAGAGGGAAATAATGAGAAACAGCACTCTCCAACTTTTAGACTATATAATAAAGCAGATAGTCATAAAACTTTTTGGTACTTTTAAAAAATTGAGTAGATCAATGGAACAGATGATACAAAGGAGAATCAGAAACATTGGGGCTCAAGGACCTCAGTGTGTTGAAAAATTGGGAAAAAAATGAATTACTTAAGGGGCCAGCTTGGTAACTCAGTGGGTTGAGAGCCAGTCCTAGAGATGGGAGGTCCTAGATTCAAATCTGGCCTCAAACACTTCCTAGCTATGTGACCCTGGCCAAGTCACTTAACCCCTAATTCTAGCCCTTACCATTTTTCTGCCTTAGAACCAACACATAGTATTGATTCTAAGATGAAAGGTAAGATTTTTGTTTTGTTTTTTATTAATGAATTATTTATAAGAAAGAATCCCCTAACTGAACTAAAAGTAAATAGCAAGGAAAACTATAGAAAAGTCTGAAAGAAATTTGTATTTGACAAATATTATATGCCAGAATATATTTTGAAGTCAAGAAGGAAATATATATATGTATATATATAAATATATATATACATATACATATACATATATATAGTATATAGTATTAAATATCATTTAATAAAAGAAAATACCTTAAAGAGCTAATTTTTTTTACCAAATAAAGGGATTGTAATAATTACAAAACATAAAAAATAGATAAATGATTAAATGCAATTAAAAAGCTTCTGCACAAATAAAATTAATGAATTTAGAATAACATGAGAATTAGTTAAAAGAAGGGAAGTGGGATGCAAGAGATGTAATGGAGCAGAAAAAAAAGAAGATTGGCCAATGGATACAATATTCTGTGAGTACTAATATGGTACAGAGCCTCTTTGTGTAGTGCATATATCTTGTTTTCACATCATACATTTTCCTGGTTCCTTAAAAAGTACTTCTGGGGAACAATTTTCATTGGAAAAATGCTGCTGCCAATTCACATCCAACATATGTTGACCTTTAAAAGAGGTAGAATGATGATGATAGAATGTCATATTAAAATCATACAAAAATCATTGCAAAATGATTTCAATTTTATGACCTCCCTAATTTTATAAGAGGATGAATTTCCTTTTTGAAATAAAAAGCAAAGCTAACCTATATCCAAGGGGGATATGCATACAATACAAGATCTATTTCTAGATTTTACTGTTATAGACCTAAGTTACGAAGGAGAGATAGATGATCGAAATAGAAAAGCCACTTTTTTAATTCTAAAGGCACACAGCATTAGCAGCAGTAGTAATATTATAAAAACATTTAAAATCTTTTTAGAGATGATTTCTTATTTATAAAATTTCCTCTGCTTAAAACAGTATCTTATAATTCAAGGAGTAAAGGGTCTTAGGCATGATCTTTAAATAGAATCCATGGAGTTAAAATCTCATTGAACATAAAATCATCAAAAACAATCTTTAATATTGGCTAAAATTGGATCAATATTTATTAAGCACATGGTGGCCTAGTTCCATTTTAGTTGATTGTATTACTCAGCAGCTTAACTGAGAAGATTTAATAAGTCCATTTATATTCTCTTTGCTGCAGAAACTGCATTACAATATCTAGGAAAACTCTTGTATGTACGTCTATGTGTTCACACACACATACACATACATCTATCTGTACACCTTTTAAAGTACTGACACCTAAAATTTTATAAATAATAATTAATGAGATCTACCTAGAATTTTAAAAGGCCTGGATTTTTCAGGAAAATGTAATGTTCTTAAAGACTACTCTCTGTGCTCCCCCTGCCAACATGCTTCTGCTTGAAACAATGAATTAATATTTTTAAAATATTATTTTCCTGTTGATGTTATATATCTATGAGCCAAAGAATACCATAGTCTCTGAATAATTAAAGAAGTGAGCACATAATGACCAATAAAAGGATGGTTGGTCAGTGCTGGCAAACCTGTTATCAGAGGACCTGAAGAGCAGAAGCAGTATACAAGATGTCATTAGATATATGTATGGCCAAAAAAGGATGTGCAAGGAGGGTAAATATAACAAATGACTGGTTCATATGTTCCATTGATGCCAATGTAATGTCAAGAGATTTACCGAACAAATCCATTCACATGTTGGGTAGGCATTCTTTCAAGGATTCATGAGAGAAAATGGAAAGAAGGCAGCTCTTACTAACCCCTCTCTTACTCTTACCAGCGCTCTCTTACCAGCTCTCTCTGACTAGTTCTCTCGCCCTTCATTTCCTGTCTCCCTCTGTTCCCTCCTCACTGCTTACTCTCTTGCTTCACTATATCTCTTTCATAACGACTTGGTCGCCCCAGTGCCTCCTATTGCGATAGGAGGCACCAGGAGTAAGACTCCACTTTTCCTAGCGATGTTGTCACCCCCAAAGCAGACTCTCTTGTCTAGGAGTATCAAGGGGTTGATACTCCCCACCTATTCTCTTATTCTCTTGTTCCTCTTACTTCCTTGGAGTTCGAGTTACTCCCCATGTGTTTCTAAAAAAAAAAAAAGGCATAGGATGGAAAATCATATGCAATGTATACAGTGTTGAAGGGAATATACATATTGCAAACTGATTCACTGATATATCAAAGTATTTGTGTGAGTCTATGCATGTACCACTCTTTCTCAATACATTAGTTACTAAATAGATTAATTTTTATAGTGTAACTATATGAATTATATGTATATATAATTTGTACTATCTGTTGGCAAGGTGTACAGATAGAAATCTCCAGATCCAGATTTTTTATGCATCTTTTAATAGGTGTAATGGGTATGGCTATTAGTATAAATATAAAGAGTTAGACATTGATTTGGGCAAGGAAGAGACAGAAATATAGAAATAAATATAGAAATATATTAAATTGTGTTAAATTACTAGTTATCCTTTAGCTCTTTGCTGCACTTCTCTGGACCAGCTCCAAGTCCAATTCAAAGGTCCCCTTCCCCCTATCCCCCACAGGATTGATCAATTTATAAACCAATCCCATTTCAGGAAGTTGGAGGAGGGGTCCCTCTCTTGGTCTATTCATAAACCAATCCCATGCCAGAAAGTAGGAAGTGGGATTGTGGGAGGTGCATGGCATGCTGGGAAATGTAGTTCCAGTATACATTATTTTTCTCAAAACCCATGCTCTCCATGGCATTTTAAGTGGCCTGAAACTTTATTTTTTTATTTTATATACAGACATATATCCTCCTTGAAAGCCAATTTGTTGTTAACTTGTTATCTTTTTTATTTCATGGAGAAGGTCAGGTATCACTATTTAAAAGGTCAGGTATCACTATTTAAAAGATATATCTTTTTGATTTACTTAACACCTCTTTTGTTAAGTTCACCTTTTATAGTTACTTAACACCTTTTTGTAGTTAAAATCTAAAAATAGATTGTAGCTTACAATACTAGTATCACTATAAACGAAGAGCTATGTACCCTCATTATTACAATCAGGAGGTTACAATTTTATCTTCACAATAAAGAAAGAGCCAAGTATCTTCACTGTTATAATCAGGAAATATCTAAATTGAATCTTCACAGATTTTTAAGGTACCAATGACCTCTTTTCTTATAGAGATATATATTTTAACTTATTGGGTCTCTTAAAAAAGTTTTATTTTGTTTTTCTTTTTTCCCCTCTTTCTTAATTACCTTTTGATGATTCTCTTGAGTTCTGTGTTTGGGCATCACATTTTCTGTTCAGGTCTGGTCTTTTCTTTACAAATGCTTGGCACTCTTCTATTTTGTTAAATGACCATAATTTTCCCTGTAAGAATATAATCAGTTTTGGTGGGTAATTGATTCTTGGTTATAGATCTACTTCCTTTGCTTTCTGGAATATCATATTCCATGCCTTTAGGTCCTTTGGTGTAGATGCAGCCAGATCCGGTGTTATCCTCAGTGTGGTTCTGGGTTATCTGAATGACTTCTTCTTAGGAGCTCATGATATTTTTCTTTGGTCTGATAGTTCTTAAATTTGGCTATAACATTTCTGGGTGTTGTTAGTTGGGGATTAAGTACAGGAAAGTGATCTGTGGATTCTCTTAATCTCCACTTTTCCCTCTTGTTCTAGGATCTCGGGACAGTTTTCTTGGATAATTTCCTGTAGTATGATGTCCAGGATTTTTCTTTTGTCATAGTCTTCTGGTAGAACAATGACTCTTAAATTGTCTCTTCTGGAACACTTTTCTAAATCTTCTGTTTTGTGAATGAGGTGCTTCATATTTTCCTCAGTTTTTTCATTCTTTTGATTTTTGTTTTATAGTATCCTGCTGCCTTGTGAAGTGTCTTGTTTCTAGTTGTATTCTGTTTTTTAAAGACTGGATTTCATCCCTGGATTTTGGTCATCCTTCTCCTTCTCTTCTGATTTTTTTTGGAAGTCATCTTTCATCTCCTTTGCCTCATTTTCAAGCTGGTTGATTTTGGCTTTCAAGACACTATTTTCTTGTTTTAATTCAAGAGCCTCTGTTTCTGGATGACTTTGTTTTTAGGTTCTTTTCCCAATTGTCTTCAGTCTCTCTTAATTGTGTTTTGAGTTGTATTTTGAGTTCTTCCAGAGCCTGTATCCAATTTGCTGGGGTTTCTGTTTTTTTGCTTGATGATCCCTCATCCTTCTCTGATCTCTTTGCTCTTTGTTCATAGCTTGTATAGAAGCTGTTGATTGTAATTTCTATTTTCTTTTTCTGATGTTTGCTCATATTTACCCCTTCTTTACTCCCTGCAGTTCCCTGAACTCTTGCTTCTGTCATTTTTTTCTGTGGTTTTGGGCTTTTCTTTCTGCCTTCACCTTTGAAGCTTTGTCAGTAAATCTCTCAGTGCAGTCTGTGGGGGAAGGGTGTTGGGGTTTGAGCTTCCCTGATTTCTGGAGGCTTTGATTTGATTGAGTCCATCTGGGTTGCTGAATGTGCCTAAGGATAAAACCTCAGGAAGGGGGGGCAATATGGAGTGTCTCCACTGCTGCAACTAGGATGTCCACTCTGCGCTCTGTGTTTCTTCTCTAACTGCTTCCCCACTGCCTGGGTTGGATACTCTGAGCCTGGCACAGTTTTGCCCACAAAGTACTCCCTCCAGACCAGCACCTTTTCCCACCCAGAGGTTCCAGCTGCCCCTGGAGGCTTAGCTCTCTAAGTGGGGGAGGGGTCCCAGGACCTTCCTTCTTCCTTCCCCTAAAAATGGAGTGTTCTTGAATTCTGGCTTTTGGGGACATAGCTTGAGTCCAGCAGGAGAGTTCCTTGGCTCTGCCTTGTTGTTAGGTTTGATTTTCAGTCCCCTAGGAGCATTTAATTTGTAATCAGTAAGGAATGGTTTTCAGTGGTCTGAACTTTTGCGGTCTCTACACTGCCATCTTGACTCTGTCCCCCAAAAGTCATGATTTTTTAAAAAGAGCCTAGACATTATATTTCAATTATTTCTCAAATTTAAATTTCCATGATGTCCTAGAACCAAAGGAAGTAGATAGAAGCATAGATTAGAAATCAGAATCCATAAATATGTTCTTTACAACAGACACATTTGACACTGGAAAACATGAAGGATAAAAATAAGGGACTAGAGCAGAATATATTTTGAGTCAATTCTGGTTAAAAAAAAAGACAGGAGTTGCAATCAGTAAAGCAGCAAAGCAAAATAAAAAAATAGATCTAATTTGAAAAAGATGAATAGGAAATCAGTTTTTGCTAAAATCTACCATAGGCAATAAGGTAATATCAATAATAATCACATATGTTCCAAAGGGTATAGCATCCAAATTATTAAAGGAAATATTAATTGAGTTAAATGAGGAAAAAACAACTATAAAATATACTACAGGGGAACCCTGACTTCCTCTTCTCAGATTTAGTGAAATCTAAATAAATCAGAAAATAAAATAAATCAGAAAGAAGTTAAAGAATAAAAACTATTTGATAAAAGTATTTGGGAAATATGGAAGGAAATTGGGCAGAAAGTAGATATGGATCAGTGTCTTATACCATTTGCCAAGATAGGATCAAAATGAATACAAGAGCTAGGTTTAAAGAGAACTCTTATAAATAACAGAATAGGGAATATATTATCTATCAGAGTTAGGTGTAGGAAATGAATTTATGAATGGATAAGATATAGAAAGCATTGTAAAATATGAAATGGGTATTTCTGAATGTATTAAACTGAAAAATTTTGTACAAATTGAAATGACTTATTGAAGATTAGAAAGAAAGCAATAAGTTGAGATAAAAACTTAATATATAGAAAGAACTTTGCCAGAATCTATAAAGCTGTGTGTACCCTTTGACTACTAGAACTATGTTCTAAAAAGATCAAAGAAAAAGTCTCTATGAACAAAAATATCTATAGTAGGTCTTCTTTGTGGCAAAGAATTGGAAATAGAATTTGGAATACATGACTATGGTGGGATACTCTTGTGCTATAAGAAATGTTGAGCGTGATAGTTTAAAAAAAAATCTGGCAAAACTGATATGAACTGATTCAAAGCATATCCAGGATACAAACCCAGTAGTGGTATGGCTGGATCAAAGGGCAGGCAGCCCTTTGTGCATAATTCCAAATTGCCCTCCATAATGTTTGGATCATTTTACAACTCCACCATCAATGCACTAGTTTCCCAATTTTGTCACATCCCCTCCAGCATTTATTATTTTCCTTTTCTGTCATATTAATCAACCTTCTATGTGTGAGGTGGTACCTCAGTATTTGCTTTGATTTGCATTTCTCTAATAAAGAGGAATTTAGGACACTTTTTCATGTGATTATTGATAGTCTTAGTTTCTTCCTCTGAAAATTGCCTCTTCATGGCCCTTGACCATTTGTTAATTGGGGAATTGTTTGATTTCTTGTACATTTCACTTAGTAGCTTGTAGAATTTAGAAATTAGACCTTTGTTAGAGAACTTTGTCATAAAATTTTTCTCAAGTTTGTTGCTTCCCTTCTAATTTTGCTTTTGTTCATACAAAACCTTTTTAATTTAATATAATCAAAATTATTCATTTTATATCTTACAATGTTCTCTGTCTCTTGCTTGGTCTTAATTTTTTCCCCCTTTTCCATATAGCTCACAGATATACTATTCTATGTACACCTAACTGACTTATAATTTCCCTCTTTATATTTAGGTCATTTACCAATTTTAAATTTATCTTAGTACAGGATGTGAGATGTTGAAAATAAACCGAATTTTTCCCATACTCTTTTCCAATTTTCCCAGCAGTTTTTATCACATAGTGGTCACAAGACCATTTTGTCTTGTTACAAAAGCTTGGATCTTTGGGTTTATTGAACACTAGTTTACTGAGGTCCTTTACTCCTAATCTATTCCATTGATCTACCCTTCTATCTCTTAGTCAGTACCATATTTTTTTGAAGATCACTGCTTTATAGTATAGTTTAAGTGATCATTAAAACAATATGATACAGTTTAAGATCTGGTACTGATAGGTCATCACATTTCACATTTTTTTCATTAGTTCTCTTGATATTCCCAATTGTTTTTCCATCCAAATAAGCTTTGTTATAATTTTTTTCTAATTCTATAAATTTTTGGTAGATATTACAATGAATAAGTTAATTAATTTAGATAGGATTGTCAACTTTATTATATTAGCTCATCCTACCTATGAGCAATTAATGTTTTCCCAATTGTTTATATATTAGTTTTATTTGTGTAAAAAGTGTTTTGTTCCTGAGTTTGTCTTGGCAAATAGATTCCCAAATATTTTATATTGCCTAATATGATTTAAAATTGAGTTTCTCTTTCAAGAACATGCTATATAGATTTTTTGTTGGAAATATAAAGAAATGCTGATGATTCATGTAGGTTTATTTTGTATTCTACAATATTGCCAAAGTTATTAATTATTTCTACTAGCTTTGTAGTTAAATTTTTAGGGTTCTCTAAACATGCCATAATATCATCTTCAAAGAGTGATAGTTTATTTTTCTCACTGTCTACTTTAATCCTTTCAATTTTCTTTTCTTCTCTAATTGTTATTACTAGAATTTCTAGTACAATAATAAATAGTAGTGGTGATTGTGGGCATTTTTGCTTCATTACTGATCTTATTGGTAAGGCTACTAACTACCCCCAATGCAGATGATACTTGTTGATGGTTTTAAATAAAAACTTTATTATTTTGAGGAAAGGGTCTTTTATTTCTATACTTTCAAGTATTCTCAATAGGAATGGGTATTGTGTTTTTTCAAAGGCTTTCTCTGCATCTATTGAGATAATCAGAATTTCTGTTAGTTTGATGGCTGATATAGTCAATTATGCAGATAATTTTCCTAATATTAAACCATCCTTGCATTCTTGGTATAAATCCCACCTAGTAATAGTGAATAATTTTTGTGATAATTTGCTATAGTCTCTTTGCCAGCATTTTACGTAAGATTTTTGCATCTATATTCATTAAGGAGATTGGTCTATACTTTTCTTTATGTTTTTTAGTCTTCCTGGTTTCGGAATCAGTACCATATCTGTGTCATAAAAAGAATTTGGTAAGAATCTTTCTTTGCTTATTTTGTAAAATAGTTTGTATAATATTGAGGTTAGTTGTTCTTTAAATGTTTGATAGAATTCACTTCTGAATCCATCTGGCTCTGAGGATTTTTTCTTTGAGAGATCCTTTATAGTTCATTTTAATTTTCTCTTATATATGTATTCTATTTCCTTTTTTGTGGGTGTAGGTATTTTATATTTTTGTAAATATTCATCCATTTTATGGTGATTGTCATATTTACTGTCATTTAATTGGGCAAAATAGCTCTTAATAATTGCCTTAATTTCCTTTTCATTAGATGTGAGATTGCCCTTTTCATTTCTGATGAAGTTAATTTGATTCTCTTCTTTCTTTTTTTACAAATAGATTAACCAATACTTTATCTATTTTATTTGTTGTTTTTTGGAGAACCAGCTCCTATTATTATTTACTAGTTTGATAGTTCTTTTATATTTAATTGTATTAATTTTTCCTTTGATTTTTAATGTTTCCAACTTAGTTTTTATCTGGAGTTTTTTTTTAAACACTTGCCTTCCATCTTGGAATCAATACTGTGTATTGGTTCCAAGGCAGAAAAGTGGTAAGGGCTAGGAAATGGGGGTCAAGTGACTTGCCCAGGGTCACACAGCTGGGAAGTGTCTGAGGCTAGATTTGAATCTAGTAGGATGTCCCATCTCTAGACATAGCTCTCAATCCACTGAGGTACCAAGCTGCCCCCTCTGGAGTTTTTAAAATGTGTTCTTTTTCTTGTTTTGTTTGCTTTAGTTACATGCCAATTAGTTGATCTTCTATCTCTCTCTTTTGTTAATGTGGTCACTCAGGGATATAAATTTCCCCTTGAGTACTGCTTTGGCTGTATCCTATAAATTTTGATATGTTGTCTCTTCATTGTCACTCACTACAATAAAATCAGTAATTTTTACTTTGATTTGTTTTTGGACCCACCAGTTTTCATGAATTAGATTATTTAGTTAACAATTAATTTTAAATTTACTACTCCATTAACCCTTAATTATAATCATAATGCTAAATTATTATTTCTAATTATATAAATAAATATATACATAATAAAATAATAATTTAATTAATTGTAATTTTAATCACATCATCTGAAAAAGTTTTATTTATTATTTATTTTTTCTGCATTTGTTTGTGATGTTTATTTGCCATATGTGAAATTTAGATTACTCCACCCTACTTAGATCTTACTTTATGGTGAATATAAAATTGTAATCTCCTGATTAAACAATGAATGTTCTTAGTTCTTACTTTATAGTGAAGCTAGAACTTTAAGTTAAGTCTATTTTTAGATCTTACTACAAAAAGTGTTAAGTAGCTATAAGGGTTAGTTAATCACAAAAAAGGTTAAGTAACTAACAAAAGGTGAACTTAACAAAGAAGTGTTAACTAACTCAAAAGATATAATCTAATCAAAGAAGGTAATAACTAAAGAATGGGCAGTCCTGGAGAAAAGCTTCTGATGTGATTGGTAAATGTTAAAATTTAGAGGAGGGGACACAAGAGTAAAAGGTCTACATATTTTATGTCACTTCCTCTCTCTGGTACCTTTGGTGGTGGAGAGGTGGCTGGTGGCAGTATGCTGGGACTTTTGGCATCTTGGTGTGGCTACAGCTATTGTCCAGTTCAGTGGTGAGATTTTAGCTGAATTTTTCCTCCTTTACTTTCCAAGCATTATCCTCTTAGAAACTTTTAATCTCCTTCAGAGACCTAGTGGTGGAGATCTTGAACTCCCCCTGGCACAAGTCAGGGCTGGAGATATCCTATACCCTCTTCCCTCTTTCTCCTTAAAATCCTTCCCTCTATATTAATTAAAATTACCATAAATGTGGGTATTTTATTTGTAATTTTCCCTGGAGACCAATTAATTTAGATTTTAAGTCACAACCCTTAAATTATCTTTACACATAGTATATAATCAATCATTATTTATATGCCATTTGCTGTTCAAAAGAACGTTTTGCTTCAAATATTCAAAAGAATATATTCAAAATAATATATTCCTTTTTATCCCTATTCAATTTTCTCTAGATATCTGTTAATTAATTTTTTCCACATTTCATTACTTTCCCTTACTTCCTTATTTTTGGTTCAATTCATCTAGTTCTGATAGAATGTGTTTGAGGTCTCCCACTACTATGGTTTTACTATCTACTTAAGCTCCTTTAATTTCTTCTTTAAAAATTTGGAAGTTATGCCATTTGGTGTGTATACTTGGGTACTGATATTTCTTCATTGTTTATATAGCCTTTTATCAAGATGTAATTATATTCCTTATCTCTTTAAAGCAAATTGATTTTTAGTTTAGCTTTGACTTAGATCATGGATTATTACTCCTACCTTCTTTGTCTCAGTTGTAGTCCAATAGATTCTGCTATAGTCTCTTATTTTTATCTTCTATGTGTCTATCTGCCTCAACTGTTTTGCTTGTAAAAAACATATAGTAAAATTCTGTTTTTTAATCCAATCTTCAATCCCCTTCCATTTTATGTGTGAGTTTATCCCATTTATATTCAGATATGATTATTTCCTGCGTAGTTCTCCTCCATTTTGATGGCCTCCTTTAATCCTGACCTTTCTTCTTTCATTTTTTCCCTTCCCTCCAGTGTTTTGCTTTTAGTCAGCCTCCCTTCTTCCCCCTCCCTTATATTATTCTCCTTACCACTTTCTCCCTTTTTATTTCCCTATCACTATAGGGCCTTTTCTTTGCCCCATAATCTCTCCTTCCCTTGTATTTCTCCCCTCCACACCACCCCATTTCTTATTCCTCTTTTAATACTCTAGGAAAGAGGTTCTCAACCTCTTAATTTGTAGCAATGAGAATACATAATGCATATCAGTTATTTACATTCTGAATCATAACTGTTGCAAAATTACAGTTTTGAAGTAGCCACCAAAATAATTTTTTAGTTTGGGGTCACTGCAACATGAGGAACTATATTGCAGGGTCACGGCATTAGAAAGGTTGAAAACCACTGCTCTAGGATAAGATACAATTCTATACTCCAATTAATCTGTCTGTTCTTACCTTTCTGAGCCATTTCAAATGAGAGTAAGATTTAAGAATTAACTGTCACTAGCCTTGTCCACCCTTCCATTGATTTGGTATTCATCCCCCTTCTTCTCCTTGCTTCTTTGTGTGATATATTTTACTGTATTTTATTTCTATTTTCACATTTCTCTTAATATTAGTCTCTTTTTCACCATTTTTATATGAAATATAAAATTCTTGAGAATTTGAAGTTCTTCAAAACCTGGCCTCACCCCATTTTTCTAATATTCTTGTTTTTCTTCTTTTCATATGCTCTAAGTTCCAACTATAGTAGCCAATTTTTCTTTCTCACACTTTATAATCTTTGCTCTGATTCCGTTTACTTTCACTGGCTATCACTTATTCGTACAACATTTTGCCTCCTCAATTCAGCCCTTTATTATATTTCCTGGAACTCCTAAAGAACATAATTTTGATTCCTACTTCTCAGTTTTTTTTTTCTTTTCTCTTCCTCCAATTAGTGCCTTTGCCCTTTAAACAGACTATATATATAATTGTTTGCATGCCCTCTTCATTAGAATGTGAGCTCCCTGAGGACAAAGATAATGTCTTTGTATCCCAAATCTTACAATGGTTACAATGGTTTCTGACACTTAAAAATATTTTTATCTGAACTGACTGAATTTTCTGTTTGTTCTAATTTTGGCATTTGGTTTTTAATGATTGAAAACTCTCTGTGGTGAACTATTAACCCAATTCTCTATATTACTTTTTATTTGCCTGTATTTAGAGAATTCCTTCATCAAACATTCTTTTTTTGACATTTTTTTTTACCTTTTGTCTGACTTCATTCATTTCAGCTTTCTGTAAGGATAATTTGCTTAGTATTTTGGGGTGGGGGTGAAGGAACTCACTTTTTCAATAATCATCTTATCTTTGTTTTTATCTAATAGACATCTTAAAATATTTTTTCTTAATTGTCCTTCTTCTAAAACCTTTGCAGATATATTTATCTGCTTTCGAATTTAGTATTTTTTGAAGTCTTGTCCCCAAAACATATTTTTTCAGCATTTTCTATGTAGAAGAACTTGCTCTTTCTCTACTGAACTAAATTCTTGATTCTTTCAGTTTATTCTATTTTTTCCTAGAAATTATGGAACTTGGCACCAAACCTAGATAACAGTTTTTAGCACACAAGGAAGGAATCTATAGTTGTCATTTCTTCATGTTCTATGGTATCTGAAAAGAGATAGGAAGAAACAATGTATAACTCAATTTTAATTCTTTCAGTCTCAGTCTGATATTGTAGTGGGAAGCAAATTTCTCCAAAATGGCATTTACTCTGCTATATACTATTTAGTAAGAGTCACTCTAATCACATAATTATAGAAGGGATTAAATATCTCTTCATCATAGAAGAGATAAAATATTTTCTTGTTGTTTCTTCTAGCCATTGTATAACTTCAGCCTGGCCAAAATGGGACCTGAACTTGACAGAAAACACAAGGATCCCATATAAGCAAAAGACAGATAGGACCAGGGAGCACAACTATAATGGAGACTCTTTTGAAGAATCCTTCCCTCTACCCTAAGTCAAATCCATTTTCTCATAAGAGATGAAAAGTGTTAGGAAGGAGGCAGAGAGATGGCTGTTACTCCTCAAGCCAAGAACTATATAATCCCCAAAGCAAAGGGGAAAATCAGCTCTGAATGAAAAATCATGAGTGCCTCATAATTCTTCTCAACTCCTACTCTTATTTTCGATCTTCCTACCTATTTCACTATAACTCAATTATCCCTAAACCTTTATAGCTCTGATATTATCCCAGTACGGTCCCTTGGAGGCATTTTCAAATCCTCCCTCAACCTACCCCAGGCTATTGCCAAATCTTGTCAAATTGTTCTTCCTACTAACTCAAGGATGTCTTTGTGGATAATGATGCTGGGACCCCATCTGGAAATCACTTTCAGGATCATCTGTAACCTAGGTAACATGAGAAAGTCCAGTAGTGTGGCGAAAGCTACCTCAGAAGTTAATATGAAAGATGAAAGGGGACACAGAAGTGTAGGAGTCCAATTAAAATGGCTGGTATTTTAGAGCTTAACACCTTTTCATGAGAATCCCTGTTTTAAATTTAACAATTTAGCTAATGGGGTAAACAAACTCATTGAAACACAGCAGCAGCTTGAAAATTGTAGCACTTGGCACCAAACCCTAGTAGCAGCTTTTAGCACCCGAGGAAGGAAGCCAGAGCTGCCATTTCTTCATGTCTACGAGGTATGAAAAGGCATAGTAAGAATGTTGTCAGATTTTATAGTTTATATATGAAAGGAGACACATCACTCATACCAGAGCACTTCCACATAGTCAAGTAAAGAAATCTGTAATATAGGATTATTTAGGTGATTGGTTAGTTAAAGAACAAATCATAGAAACAATTAATAATTTCATTGAAGAAAATGACAATAATGAGACATCTTTTCAAAATCTATGAGATGTAGCCAAAGCAGAACTTAGAGGGAAATTTATATCCTTGAGTTCATAAATTGACAAATTAGGGAGGGCAGAGGTCAATGAATTGGATAAACAAATAAAAAAACTTGAAAGTGAACAAATTAAAAAAACCCCAGATGAAAACTAAATTAGAGATCCTGAAAAGTAAAGGACAAATTAATAAAAGTGAAAGTGAAACAACTATTGAATTAATAAATAATACTAGAAGCTAGTATTATGAAAAACACAAATAAAATAGGCAAAGTACAGGTCAATCTAATTTTAAAAAGAAAAAAAGAAAACCAAAATTAATAGTATCTAAGATGAAAAGGGAGACCTCATCTCTAATGAAGAGGAAATTAAGGCAATCATTAAAAACTATTTGCCAATTATATGACAATAAATATGGCAATCTAGGTGATATGGATGAATATTTAAAAAAATATAAATTGCCTAGATTAATGGAAGAAGAAATAGAATACTTAAATAATCCCTTATCAGAAAAAAGAAATTAAACAAGCCATCAAAGAACTGTCTAAGAAAAAAATCCCCAGGGCCTGATGGATTCACAAATGAATTCTATCAAACATTCAAGGAACAACTAATCCCAGTATTACAGACTATTTGACATAATAAGCAAAGAAGGAGTTCTACCAAATTTCTTTTATGACACAAATATGGTACTGATTGAAAAGCCAGGCAGATTAAAATCAGAGAAAGAAAACTGTAGACCAATCTCCTTAATGAACATAGATGCAAAAATCTTAAATGATGAGGTGTGATTTATACCAGGAATACAAGGATGGTTCAATATTAGAAAAACAATCCACATAATTGACCATATAAATAAGTAAACCAACAAAAATCACATGATTATCTCAATAGATGTAAAAAAGCCTTTGATAAAATACAACACTTATTCCTATTGAAAACACTAGAAAGGGGGGAGCAGCTGGGTAACTGAGTGGATTGAGAGCTAGGCCTAGAGATGGGAGGTCCTAGGTTCAAATCTGGCCTCAGACACTTCCCAGTTCTGTGACCCTGGGCAAGTCACTTGACCCCCATTGCCTTGCCAATACACAGTATTGACTCCAAGATGGAAGGTAAGGGTTAAAAAAAAAGAAATCACTAGAAACTATAGGAATAGAATGGACTTTCCTAAAATAATAAAATAATAAACAGTATATATATATATATATATATATATATATATATATATATATATATATATAATCAGCTAACATCATCTGCAATGGGGATAAACTAGATGCATTCCCAATAAGATCAGGAGTGAAACAAAGAATGCCCATTATCACCTTTATTATTTAACATTGTACTAGTAACACTAGCAGTAGCAATTAGAGGAGAACAATAAATTGAAGTTATTAAAATAGGCAATGAGGAGGCAAAGCTATCACTCTGTGCAGATTATATGATGGTCTAATTAAAGAATCCTAGACAATCAACAAAAAAGCTAGTGGATATAATCAACAACTTTAGCAAAGTTGCAGGATACAAAATAAACCCACATAAGTCATCAGTATTTATATATATTTCCAACACATCTCAGCAGCAAGAATTAGAAAGAGAAACCCCATTTAAAATCAACATAGACAATATAAAATACTTTGGAATCTATTTGCCAAGACAAACACAGGAACTATATGCACACAACTACAAAACACTTTCGACACAATTAAAACTAGGACTAATAATTGAAAAAAAAAAACATTAATTGCTTATGGGTGGGATGAGCTAAAATAATAAAAATAACAATCCTATCCAAACTTATTTACTTATTTATTGCCATACCTAATGAATTACCAAGAAAATTTTACTGAATTAAAAAAAAATCATAACAAAGTTCATTTGGAAGAACAAAAGATCAAGGATATCCTGGGAAATAATAAAAAAAAATGTGAAGGAATGTGGCCTAGCAGTACCAGATCTCAAACTATACTATAACAATATGATACTAAGAGACAGAAAGTAGGGTCAGTGGAATAGATTTTGGGTAAGTGACCTCACCAAGACTATGAGAAACCCAAGGATCCCAGCTTTTGGGACAAAAATTCACTATTTGACAAAAACTGCTGGGAAAATTGGAAGAGATTGTGTTTGGATCAACAATTAAGAATAGATTAATGGCTTGAATATAAAGTAGGAAACTATATAAGTAAATCAGGCGAACACAGAATAGTATCCTTGTCAGATCTTTGGGAAAGGAAAGATTTTAAGACCAAGCAAGAGTTAAAAAATTATAAAATATAAACTAAATATTTTGATTACATTAAATTAAAGTTTTTGTATAAACAAAACCAATTCAACCAAAATAAAAAGGGAAGCATTAAATTGGGAAACAATCTTCCTAACAAAAGCCTCTGACAAATGTCTATTTACTCAAATCTATAAAGAGCTAAATCAGTTGTACAAAAAATCATGCCATTCCCCAATTGAAAAAATGGACAAGGGACATGAATAGGCAATTTTCAGATGAAGAAATAAAAACTATTAAGAAGCACATGAAAAACTGTTCTAAATCTCTTGTAATCAGAGAAATGCAAATCAAAACAACTCTGAGTTATCACCTCACACCTAGCAGATTGGCTCACATGACAGCAAAGGAAAGTAATGAATGCTGGAGGGGATGTGGCAAAGTGGGGACATTAATTCATTGCTGGTGGAGTTGTGAATTGATCTAACCATTCTGGAGGGCAATTTGGAACTATGCACAAAGGGCAATAAAAGACTGTCTGCCCTTTGATCCAGCCATAGCACTGCTGGGTTTGTACCCCAAAGAGATAATAAGGAAAAAGACTTGTACAAGAATATTCATAGCTGCGCTTTGTGGTGGCAAAAAACTGGAAAATAAGGGGCTGCCCTTCAACTGGGGAATGGCTGAACAAATTGTGGTATATGTTGGTGATGGAATACTATTGTGCTAAAAGGAATAATAAAGTAGAGTAATGGAGACTGGAACGACCTCTAGGAAGTGATGCAGAGCGAAAGGAGCAGAATTAGGAAAACATTATACACAGAGACTGATACACTGTGGTACAATCAAATGTAATGGACTTCTCCATTAGTAGCAATGCAGTGATCCAGAAAAATTTGGAGCAATTTATGAGAAAGAATGTTATCCACATTCAGAGGTAAAACTGTGGAAATACAAACACAGAAGAAAAGCAACTCCTTGATCACATGGGTCGATGGGAATAAGATTGGGGATGTAGATTCTAAATGATCATCTTAGTGCAAACATCAACAATTTGGAAATAGGTTTTGTTCAAGGATACACATAAAACCCAGTGGATTTGCTAGTTGGCTATGGGAGAGGATTGGGGTGGGTAGAGAAAGAACATGATGTAACCAAGGAAAAATATTCTAAATTGGCTAATTAAATAAAATTTAAAAAAATTAAGGGGATGGGCTAGAGGTCCCTTCCAACTAAAGATCTACCATAAAAAATAAAATAAAAAAATATATTTTCTAATGTCTTATGGATACTTCTCCCATCTTTTATAAGGAGAATGACTTCATTAACATCAACTTGTATCTTAGAAATTTCCTGACAATATTTATAATAATAGTAATGAGTAGTGCTATAACATTTTCACAAGTGTCCTCACAACAAAATTGTGAATTATGTATTGTGGAGGAATATTATCCTCATGTTAATGAAACTTTGACCTAAAATTGCAAATATCTTGCTCATGATTATACAGCTAAAACTTTACAGGTGGGATTTCAATCTAGACATACTAATTTCAAATCCAGAGTGCTATGCCTTTCACAGTGCAGTTTTATTCAATCCATCTGTTCTGTGTCACTACAGAATTTTTTATGGATGGATTTGTCCATTATGAAAAATTTTTTCTCTTCATTTGTCCCCTATTATTTCTGTAGTAGGACCAAAAAGCTTTTCCATTCTACATTTGTTTGATATTTGCTTTTATCACTACTTTTCCAGAGTGCAAAGTTACTGATATATATTCCCTCCTTTCAAATGTATCTCCTTTTTTAGGGCAAAACTAAGGAATTGGTGGAAAGTGTAGGAGAAATTGTGATTACAGGAAATAGACAAGGGACCAGTAGGAAAATTCTGAAGCAAAGTGAATCTTTCAAAGGGAATCAGGAAAGAGAAAAAGGATTGTTTGGCACATTTTGAAGTTTCTTTTTTTGTAAGATTTCTGAATATGGACTATTTCTCATACAAAGTTATATTGGGTTCACAACTTGAGGCAGCACTTTTGTGTTTCAGGACAAATGACTATAGAAGACATTAGCTTCTCGTTGGATTTGGGAATTCAAGACAGGGAAGAAAAACTTCTGGTTGGCTTTGCCCAAAATCTAGGGTAAAGAAAAACAAAATATAAATGTAATGGCCTATTTATAATTGTCATGAAAATGAGCATTCAGTGTCCTTCTCCCTCTGTAACCACACCACTTTCCAGGGATTTTGATACTCTTGAAAAGGACACTGACCTCAGAATCAGAGGATCTAGGTTCACATCCTGCCTAAATTTGGTCAATTATTCATTTCTCTGGACTTTAGTTTTCTTATATATAAAATGAAGAAGTGGAAATTGATGGCCCCTAAGCTCTTTATCTTTGCTTCTATGAACATCAGAAGTCATTCTAATGCTAAGAGTTTAATATGTATTTTAGGCAAGGTAAAATTATGGAAAAAGTAGAATTCCATTTTATTTTCTTCTTCCATTTCCCCTTTCTACACTCATTTCCCCTCTTTGGCACTCTAGGTATCCATTACTCTTACTTCTCCTCAACATTTCCTTCAGATAAGAAAAAATTCTGGTTAACACATTTACATTAAGGATTTAGCAGTTAATGCTAACCCATCAAGAAGTTAGTTGAATTTAAAATTCAACCATTAGACAGAGATGCCAAAGGTAAATATACACATATATTCTAGTTTAACATCAGGTATAAGAAGTCCACTATGGAAGCACTTTTTAGGATATGCATATGACTAAGCAGATTACACATTGACATATGCCAATACATATGACTGACTATGGTCTTCGGTTTCTCACGTGTAAACTATTTTTAACCACATTTTCATTCACATTGATTGAGAATTAAAGTAAATCATTTGTTCTAAGAGCCTTAAATGTCACCCATAAAATATTTGTGTACTGTCACATAAATCAGAACCTTTATAGGCTGGAAAAATAGGAGAATGTCCCCATCCTTCTTCATCTATTGTCTGTTCTTTACACATTCCATCCCTTATGCTTGGCATGCACTTCCTTCTCATTTCTATTTCTTGCAAGAAGCCCACTGATGCTATACCATCATTCCATTATATGAAGTGGAAAGAACACGAAACTGAAGAGAAAACTGGTTTCTTGTTTCAATTCAGAAAAAGGCACTGAAACTTTAGGTTTATACAATTTGTTTTAACTTAAAAGGAAAGTGGTCTTCCTAATGTCATTTCAAACAAACAAACAAAAAAACTCCAGAGTAATTTCCTTAAACTTCAATGTTTTTTCAGACAGATAATATACTTCTTTAAATATGAAAGAGTAATTCCACTCTCCCTCCTCAAATGTATAAGGTGATTGTAATGGACTCATTTTTCTCCAGAATGAGTCTCTATCTTTTGTAACAAATTTACACATAAATAGCAAACTAAATAAAATAGCATTTTTTTGCCTTTTTCTAATGAATTTGTTTCTAAAGTTAGGTAATTAAATATAGTATCTTCTATGAAGTCTGATAACTTTTATTCTTTTGGGAAAAAATTCATAGGGAGACAGAAAGATACAGACACAGACAGAGAAAGTGATAGTCCTAGAGATAGGGAGATGGAAAAGGGACAGACAGAGACAGGGACAAAGAGAGAGGGAGAGAGAAAATGCTTATAAGTGGTCATCATCCTGATACAAATGAAAGAACAAATGTGTGGAAGAACATTTATTATTTCCACATAGTTGTGGATATTCTAATGTCATTTTCTTTGGGACCAGGGGTCAAGAACTCAGATGAATCAACAAAGATATATGATATTGTGCATGTCAAGGACCAACAGAAATATTACTTGCGTGATGTTTCAAGGACACTGATGACTGCACCAGAATGCACCATACCATGTTTATGGCATATCCCTTTCCCCATGTATCTCTCAAACACTATCAGTCAATCATTGTGAACTTATTAAGGAACCATTATGTGGTGAACACTGTGCTACTGTTTTGGGGGGAAGGAAGTCTTCTCTCAAACATACACATATTAATATAGAATAATATGATAAAATTATATTATATGTAATATAATATATTTAAAATTGATGCAAGGTGATTTAGACAGAAGAGGGAAACCTAGATGAATTAGGAAAGACCTCATGGAGAACATGATGCTTTCATAGAGTTCTGAAAGGTGCCATCCAAAGGCAATTGTGCATTAGATGATCTGTGAGAGTTAGGGCAAAGGCAGAGAAATTGGAAATGGAGAACCAAGCAAGGATAAATTATTACCCTTTTCCCACTGTTTGGTTGTTGAAAGAGGCGGAAAATAAAGTTTTGGGTAAAGATAAGTTATTAAGTTAATTATGAAGGATGTAGAGTGATACCCCTTTCATATTTGAACAGTATAATTTGTACAATTTAGTTACATAAAGGATCAAAATAAAAATCTTTTGTGTAATGAAAAATTGGGACTAAAATTCACACATTTTATGGTGATGATAGATTGATTAAAGAATGTAAATGTTTTAACTAGCAGGCAGGCAAATTTTGTGAGTTTTACCTCAGAAGGGAAAGATGTGCCACTTAGCAACAAAAAACTTAGATTTGAGCCTTGCTAAAAATCCAGCAAAAGAATAGAATGAGGTTGAAATGAGAAAATGAAATGAATTGGGAAAATGTCCTGAGCATTTAAGAAAGTAACAGAAAGGTCCATAACAAGAAAGCCTTCATTAGAAAATAACAGAATTCTTCATCATTGTTCTCCAGTATTATATACTGAAGGCTATATAGAGGAATGCTCTCTTGGCAAATGAGCTAATCCAGGTTGAGAGTAACCATTAAGAGGGATGTCTGCTCCACACATGTGAAGATTTTCCCCAGTGGAATGAGTGGATGATGACATTTTGTTCCAAAGGCCATGAAGGTAGCTGAAACATACACCATCACCAACTGTCCTAGCTTTTTTTTTTTTTTGCCACCTGACTTTGATGACTCCAGAAGATAGCACGAGGCTAATAACTTTGTAAAAGTCTGCCTTATTTTCATCCAGTGCATACACAGGTCAGGACACCACCTGGTGATGTCTTTGGTCTTCTTGGAAAGGAAAGACAAGGACATCTAGAGGTACTGGTTTCTCTCTACCACCATCTGTGGTATTTTATCTTTATTTTTTAAAAACCATTACCTTCAGTATTGGGATCATTACTGTGTACTGGTTCTAAGGCTGAAGAGTAGTAAGGACTAGGCAATGGGGGTCAAGTGACTTGCCCAAGGTCACACAGCTGGGAAGTGGCTGAGGCCAGATTTGAACACAGGACCTCCTGTCATTAGACCTGGCTCTCATTACACTGAGCTACCCATATGCCCCCTACCATCTGTGGTTTAAAGGAAAAACAGAGGGGGGAGGTGACTGCAGGTACTTTTCTGTTAAAGGTTCTAAAACTTTATTAGTATCATATACTCCTTTGGAGAGGGGTCCAGGAAAATTAAAAAAAAATATATATATATACATATATAAAGTACCTATTAAGTGTCAGATACTGTGCTAAGAGTTTTACAGATATTCTTTTTTAAACCCTTACCTTCCATCTTAGAATCAATACTGTGTATTTGTTCCAAGGCAAAAGAATAGTAAGGGCTAGGTAATGGGGTTAAGTGGCTTGCATAGCTAGGAAGTGTCTGAGGCTAGAAGTGAACCAGGACCTCCTATCTTTAGGCCTGGCTGTCAATCCACTCAGACACCCAACTGCCCCCAATATTATCTTTTTTGCTTCTTCCTGCAACTCTATGAGACTGATATTGCATATACCATTTTTATTTCAATTACCTGTGGCTGAATTTGAATTAACTTCATCCTGAATCCAGGCATTGAATTCTATTTACTTTAACATGTGGCTGCTTAGGTGTTTAATTTTTTTCAAGCCCTTACCTCCCGTTTTGTAATCAATACTGTGTATTGGTTCCAAGGCAGAAGAGTGGTAAGGGTTAGGCAATGGGGGTTAAGTGACTTGCCCAGGATCACACATCTAGGAAGTATCTGAGGCCAGATTTAAACCCAGGACCTCCCTTATCTAGGCCTGGTTCTCAATCGATTGTGCCACCTAGCTGCCCCCTGCTTAGGTATTTTAAAGACTCCTTTGGCAGTCTAGTAGTGAAACTTATGGATGCCTATCAGAATGATGTTTATAATTTCCCAATAGAAAATATAAGATTATGAAGCAAAAAAAGTTATTTTGAAATATGTTAGTTATTTGTCAATCTGTTGATTTATTTATACTTATAAATGATGTGGTCTAATTAAGAATTTCTGGTATAAATGCAGTCTGAGAATTGACTATATGATAGATAACCAGATAGACAACCTGAGAAACTTTTCTGCAAGTCAGTCAATTATTAAAATTTTAGTAAGTGGCCACGATATGCCTGACACTGTGTTAAACACTGAGGACACAAAGAAAGGGAATTGACCATTTCTGATTCCAGCAAGCACATAATCCAATGGGGGAGGGAATAACAGATTATATAGTGTAGTGGTGGTGAACCTTTTAGAGACAGAGGGCCAGGCCCCATCCCCACTCCAACCCCTAGACTGAGTACTATGTCCACCCTTCCATCAGAGAATAAGGGCCATGCCTTGCCCCCTCCAGAGACTGAGTACCATACCCTACCCTCCCTTACCCCAGACCAGAGAAGGGACGAATCACTCCCATTGGGCTTCTAGACAGAGAGGAAGGTGATGTGAAACAATGTAGAGGGAGAGGGAGAAAGGAATAGCTAAATCTGAGTCCCTTTGCCTTTCTAGTAACAAACTCTGGGGGTGGGGATGAAAGGTGGCATGAATGTTCACAAAGAGAACTCTACATGCCATCATTGGTACTTGTGCCATAGATTTGCCATCACTGATATAGTGGCTAAATTGGAAATAATCAACAGAGAGAAGACAATAGAATTAAGGAGGTGTGAAAAAGAGTTCATGCAATAGATGGGATTTTTATCTGTTCTTAAAGGAAGCCCAGAGATAAAGATGAGAGGGGAAAGTATTACAATTTTGAGGAACAGTCAGTGAAAATGTCAACAATTAGGTGAGAGCTTGTGGTACTGAATCACAGTATACCATTTGGAGGAGGATTAGTGTAAGGTATAATTAAGTTGGAAAGATAATTGACTATAAGTTGTAGGAGATGAATCAGAAGATTTTTTATTTGATGGAAATGATTATAAGGCCCTTGAGTGTTATTAAGTAGGGGTGTGACATGGTAAAGGCTGCACTAGAGAAAGATCACTTTGGCAGCTGAGTAGAGGATGTGTTTGAATTAGGAGATAATTGGGGCAGGAAGGGCAAACAAAAGGCCGGACATGAGGTGATGATGTGTAGACCTGGGTGGTAGCAGTATCAGAGAAGGAGAGAAGATATATATATATATATATATATATATATATATATATATATATATATATATAATTTCCGGAAATAATGAGGGATTAAAGAAGACACCTCAATCATGAGGCTGGAGGACTGGAAGGATGGTGGTACCCTCCACAGTTTGGGAAACTTAGAAAGTGTGAGGGAAGTATTAGTTCAGTTGTGAACATACTGAGTTTAAAGTTTCTATTGAACATTCAGTATTAAATATATGAAATATATTTGGAAATGAGAGCAATGAGGTTTTCAGAGCTAGTAATTTTTGTAGTAATATTTGAGAATATTGGATATGGAAATGATAATTTATTTTATGGGAATTGATGAGATCACCAAGGAAGTAGTTTAGATCTGTGAAAGAAGAGGGTCCAAGGCAGATCTCTGTGAGATACCTATTGTTAGAGGGCATTACATGGATGACAATCTATCAAAAGGAACTGAGAAGAAGCAATCAGCTAGGTAAAAGAAGAATCAGAAGTGTGGTATCCTGAAAATCTAGAGAGAAGGTATCAAGAAGAGTGTGATCAACAGTGTCAAAGGCAGCAGAAAGTTCAAGAATAAAGACTAAGATATTTTTGGAATTAATAATTAAGAGGTCATTACTAAGTTAGGAGAGAACTATTTGGATCAAGTGAAGATACTGGCTATCTTATAGGGAAAGAAAAAGAGAGTGAGAAGGAAATGGAGGCGCCTATTGTAGATGGCCATATGAAGTAGGTTAGCCACAAAAAAAAAAAAAAGAAGAGTTATAGAATGATAGAGAGGGAATGGAAGAATGCATCAAGTGAGATTTTTTCTTTCTTTCTTTTTTTTGGATGGATGACACATGAGCATGTTTCTGGGCAGTAGGGAAGAAGCCAGTAGATTGAGATTAATTTCAAACAAGTGATAGTTGACAGATGGGGAAAATCTGTTGAAAGAGATGAGATAGAAGAGAATACCTTAGGAGGTAGATCTATCTTTCCATATATCTATATCACTGAAACAACAGAGCAAAAAGGTTTCATTATTTGGCATATAACTAACCGCTTTGTCTTGGTAATGTGGCATTTAGAAGACCTATAGATTTATAAAACTACCCAGCTCTGGGTCACAACCTCTCTTCAGACCCAGTGGTTCTTCCATAGAATGCAGGTCGTGTCTTCAACTAGCCACCCTTTTAAGCACTGTTAGCATGAGAAGGAAGACAAAGGGAAGCCTGCCAAAACTGGATCTCTGCTAAACTGAACCTGAATCAGAATTAAAAGGAAAAATGCCACCAGTTGGCCAGCAGTATCTGATTTTAAACTGTACTATAAGGCAGTAATCATCAAAACAATATGGTACTGGCTAAGAGACAGAAGAATGGATCAATGGAATAGACTTGGGATAAATGACCTTAGCAAGCTAGTGTTCAATAAAACCAAAGATCCCATATTTTGGGACAAGAATCCCCTATTTGACAAAAACTGCTGGGAAAATTAGAAAACAGTATGGGAAAAATTCAACTTAGCTCAACATCTCACGCCCTGTATCAATATAATTTCAAAATGGGTAAATGACCTAAATATAAAGAGGGAAACAATAAATTATTTAAGGGAATAGAGAAGAGTATACCTCTCAGATCCAAGGGAAATGAAAGAATTTAGGATTAAGCAAGAGACAGAAAACTGTACATGATGTAAAATAAATAATTTTGAATATATTAAACTAAAAAGATTTTGTACAAACAAAACCAATGCAACCAAAATGAGAAGGGAAGCAACAAACTGGGAAAAAAATTATAACAAAAATCTCTGACAAAGGTCTAATTTCTCAAATTTATAAGCAACTAAGTGAAATGTATAAGAAATCAAGCTATTCCCCAAATGGCAAAGGTTCAAGGGATATGAATAGGCCATTTAAAGAAGAAATCAAAATTAACAATAATCACAAGAAATTGTGTTCTAAATCTCTGCTGATTAGAGAAATCCAAATCAAAATAACTCAGTTGCTATCTCAAACATAGTAGATTAACCAACATGACAGTAAAGGAAAATAATAAATGTTGGAGGGGATGTGACAAAATTGGGACATTAATGCATTGCTGGTGTAGTTGTGAATTGATTCAACCAATCTCAAAGGCAATTTGGAATTATTCCCAAAGGACTTTAAATGAATCCATGCCTTTTGATTCAGCAATACCAATACTAGGTTTGTACCCCAAAGAGATGATAAAAATGATTGTACACAAATATTTATAGCTGTGCTCTTTCTTTGTGGTGGCAAAAAATTGGAAAATGTGGAGGAATCGCTAAATTGGGATATGGCTGAACAAATTGTGGTATATTATGATGATAGAATACTATTGTGCTATAAAGAACAATTAACTGCTTGATTTCTATTTGAACTGGAAACACATCCATGAACTGATATGGATTAAATGAGCAGAACCAGAAGAATATTGTACACAGAAAGGGAAACATTGTCGGATGATCAAATGTAATAGACTTTGCTACTGATAACAATGCAATGATCCAAAATAATTTTAAGGGACTTATGAGAAAGAATGCTATTCACATCAAAAGAATGAACTGTGGGAGAAGAAACAGAAGAAAAATATATGATTCATCACTTGTTTATATGGGTATATGATTTGGCATTTTGGTTTTTAAAGACTACTCGATTACAAAAACCAATAATATAGAAATAGATGCCATGATAATACATGTATAGCCTAGTTGAATTGCTTGTCAGCACCAGAAGGGGTTAGGGAAGAGGGGAGGAAGAGAACTTGAATCATGTAACCATGGAAAAATACTTTAAAAATAATTAAAATAAAATGGCTCCAGAATTATTCTTATATAACTTTACTCTGAATTCAACAACTGTTTTCTCTTAAATTAAGTAAATATATTATTTTTCTCTTCCTGCATCTTCAATCAGTTGCAACATCTAGTTCCCTTAACTTAGTAAAGTTTGACCTCCTAGAACAGTAGCATTTAATGAAGGATAGTAAATATAAAACATTTTTATATGATGATTTGGCATCTACTTGGTATGCAAAGGACTTTCATTGAATAACTCCACTCTTGGTTAACTTTACATCAAAATTAAATCACATTCCAGTTTTGCTTCTTTAAACACAAAGAATACATACTTATGCATTAATTGTTTACCACATTTCTAAATCTAAAAAGCATGGCAAATATGAATAAATAAAGCAAGTCTAAATTTTCCAATTATGAGTAGAATACTTAGGCTATTCAACCCATCTCTAGACAATAGTTTCTAGTGGACTCACTGTGGAATCTCTAAGAAATAAAAGGAACAAGAATCAGAGTCTGATACATGATAGGTACTTAAATAAATCCATTTTTATTTGTTTAATCAATTGGTTGGCTAAGTTAGAATGTGCCCTGTTAAAAGGAATACTCACATTATGACATGTGAGATCCTTTGTAGTATTAGAAGAATATGAATATATGTACTTTATTTTTATTTTATTTTTTTGAAAAATTTATTTAATTAGATGATTTAGAATATTTTCCTATGGTTACAAGAATCATGCTCTTTCCCTCCCCTCCCACCAACATCCTCCCATAACTGACATGCAATTCCACTGGATTACATATATATCATTGATCAAGACCTATTTCCATATTATTAACATTTTTTCACTAGGGTGATCTTTTAGAGTCTACTTTCCCAGTCATATCCCCTTCAACCCATGTGATCAAGCAGCTGTTTTTCTTCTCTGTTTCTTTTCCCACAGTTTTTCCTTTGGATGTGGATAGCGTTCTTTCTCATATGTCCCTCTGAATAGGACTGAATCATTGCATTGCTACTAATAGGGAAGCCCATTACATTCTATTTTACCACTGTGTATCAGTTTCTGTGTACAATGTTCTCCTGGTTCTGCTTCTTTTACTCTACATTGATTCCTGGAGGTTATTCCAGTTCACATGGAATTCCTCCACTTTATTATTCGTTTGAGCACAATAGTATTCCATCACCAACATTTACCACAATTTGTTCAGCCATTCCCCAATTGAAGGGCATCCCCTCATTTTCAAGTTTTATTTTGCCACCACAAAGAGCGCAGCAATGAATATTTTTGTACATGTCTTTTTCCTTATTATTTCTTTGAGGAACAAACTCAGCAATGCTATGGCTGGGTCAAAGGGCAGACATCTTTGGACATAGTTCCAAATTGCCTTTCTGTATGTTTGGATCAATTCACAACTCCACCAGCATGAATATATGTACTATTAAGACAACTGGTTGAAAGTTCAAACTAGTCCTTTACTCTAAACATAATTTTCACTAACTTTAAAATAAATGCTTGCATATTCTTTACATAATTGAAGATTGCTTAAATTATTAAATTTATTTCAGGTATTTATTGCAGATATTCAACTTTGGTCAACAAAGAAAGACCTATTAAACCTCACATCTTTTGATAGAATTTCCATGATTCTTTGATACCACTATCATTTTTTGTGTTTATATTTCTAGTTAGAAGGAAGACTTATTTTAACATTAATAATCCACCCACAATATATATTTATATTTGTCATTTAGTAGGATAATGGACAAGAAAAGTGAACAAGAACAGCCTCTGGTCTTTTGGAAACTTGCAGCCTGAAGTTCGATATACTAGAACATAAACACTGGATAGCAAGACATTACCATATGATATAAGTACAGTTATTATTTATTTACTTTAATGTAGACACTGTATATGATGTGAGACTTTTCATACTTTTGATTTATTTTAATTTTCATATGAATAAATTATGTCCCTAAGAGTTAACAACTAAAGTTTTTCTTAGTTATTTCTATATACCTAGTATTATATTTCTATCTATATTTATTATAGGAGAGGTTATAAATGCTGACTAATTAGATTCATTACCAAAGAAGAGGAAATTACAGTAAGTATTCTTTGTAGGTATTGGAAAACTATATTTTGCTATTAAGTCTAACAAGTAAAATTTATTTAAGCTGATTGATGATTAAATGTAATTTAATCTTAATAAAGCAATTTAATTTCCCAACCAAAAGGAGCTGTCGTAAATATCCAGAAGGAAATGTTCTTACACAAAGGATTAAAATTAACTGAATTCATGTCTTTCTTATATATGAACAGAGTAGCTCTCAAATATTAATATCATTTCCTATGTAATTTTATCCTGAGATTCCATATTCTGGGGGAAGTGGTTAGCCAGGGGCAAAGAACAATAAGAATTAATGTATCATTAAATTAGGGACTGATGATATAAATAACAAAATGCAGACATCCTGATTTCCAGGTGCATATAGCAAATGAAACAAAATGTGCCTAGGTAAGTAAACATAAATTATATACAAAATAAATATAATTATAATTAGTAGAACCAGAAATAATGCAATGTTGGATGTGACACCAGTCATCCAAGTTAGAGTTAAATTAGGAATGTGGCTCTGTTATCGGAGAGAAGAATTCCATAGAGATAGAAACCATGAAATTGAAAACCTGATTAGAAGAAACAACTAATGTATCACTCATTTAACAACTCTTTATTCTGTTTCTTAATTTTTAAAGGTTACTTTAAATGAAAAAAAGAGAGAAAAATGAAAGAAATTTGTGAAGTGAAAATGTCTATTATCAATTCTACAATTCAATATTAAATTGGAATTTCTTTAAGGTCAGGGATACGGTATTATGTACATCATTGTTTAATATCACAAGACCTGGGATTGTGCTTTACATCACAGATGAACTGAAAAATAGATATTGATTTAGTGTTCTAATTTTTACTTACATTCTTTTACACATTGTAGGAAAGCAAAGGAACTGACCTCTTAACACTCCATATGTTTGAAAGGAAGTGTTATTCCAGGTGTTTTCTTGAAGTCTATTTAAAAGTGACCCTGAGAAATACTGTGGAGATGATTCTCAGATTCCAGAAAATTCTTAATTCCAAGACTTTCTCCAAAGAATGGAGCTTAGGAACTATGGCTAATGGATATGGTACTTTGTATCCTAGGCCCCGAAGCTAACCTGATATGTTATTCAGCTGCCATGGAACTATTTTTAGATGACTTAGCGACTGGACTGGAATATTATTTCCATGACCGCCTTAAACTTTGTGAATTCTTGCTGAGAGAGAGATTTATGGGCTAACCTATGTTAGGTCAGCAGCAATAGCCCTGGGAAAATGTTTCTTGCAGAAAAGGCAGTCAGGTGGTACAACGCAAAATTAGATATGTTACCAGACTCAGCAGGTAGGTGATAATATGAATGGAATTTAGAAAGACTATAAATAGGAGAATACATGAAAGTCTCCTGATATGCAAGCATGCTTTCACCTCCTTCCTTTAAAGAGATTATGTCATTCTCATTATACATGATAGGTTTTTAAGGACTTCTTTTCCTTCCTGAGGTAAGTTGTATACATGGAAGAACCTAATGTGGACATTACTCTGCCATTTATTGTCAGTATTTTAAAGTAATTCCTATGAGCTAAGCATTTTAGGAGATGCCCAGAAAAGCAATGAACATAGAAACTGTCATATATGAATTTATAATCTTCAAAGAAAATATGATCTATGCAAAAATATACTTCTATTTCTATTGAGAGAGAGAGAGAGAGAGAGAGAGAGAGAGAGAGAGAGAGAGAGAGAGAGAGAGGGAGAGAGAGAAAGAATATGGCAGAGCCAGAGATCTAGACTAAGAAACAGAAAAAAAATGTAATAAGGTAATGTGCCATAAGAGATATAAAAACACTCATGATGGGAATTCAGAGGAGAGAAGTATGACATTTGGATTAGAGAAAAGTATCTCAGGACTAGAACATGATTAATGATTGTTGATATAGAGCCTCTAGTTTCTTGTCTCTTCCCAAGTTTTCTTATCTTTCTTTTTTCTTGAATTCTAAACTTAAGTAAATGGGAAAATGCCCATGAGTAAATGGTAAAATGACATCAAAGGATAACAGTTGAAAACTATATTTGTATTCACCTTTGATTATTAAAATTTCATTTTTTCTGTCATATGTAGTATGTTTTATTGGCATATTGAAGAAAAAGTAAGGCAAACATTGATTCACTATTAAAATGTAAAGTTGTTATTTTTAATAATTAAAGAAAAATAAATATAACTAAATATTTAAATATTTAAACATATTTAATTGGTAGCTTATGCCAATCTAATTTTCATTAAGTAGATACTGAAGATATTAAACCAGAGGGAGAACATTATAAGAAATGTAAACATTTAAAAGAAATTAGTCTGTAACCTCTACAAAGAATGGATTTGTAGGAAGTAACAAGTTAAAAAAGTTAATGCAATGTTAAGATCTCAAATGAAGTATAAATGAGAATTTTTACTTTATTACTCCTTTATATAATATACAAAATTTCTCCTGATCAATGCTGATGGAATTAGAGGGCAGATAGCCTTTGTAGTTCCTATAAACCTTGGGAATTGTTTAAAAAATGAGAATCATTTTCCAATCAGGCAGTTGCCAAGGGATGGTCCCAATGAGTAACCTTTGCCAGTAGAAAAGATAGTCTGCTATAGAAGAAAAAAGTAGCTTTTGAGTGGGCATCATCTACTCTTAATAGGTAGTCAGATTTTGCTCTCCTTTCTCTAGCTGTTAGCCACAACACTTTGCCCAGTAGGAGACCCCAATTCTAACAGGGAGAAAACCTGTTAAAACTTGAGAATGCAGAAGAATGTGACCACCATTCAGTTGAGAAAGTAGCCAGCCCGGGTGCAGGAGAATTAAAATGCATTCCCAGGAAGCTCATCTCAGTGATGATAGTTAGATGTTGATGTTGATGATGGCTTTGATGAGGTTGATGTGGATGAAGTTGTTGATGTTGTTGTTGTTATTGTTGATGATGATGACTATGATGATAATGTTGATGTTTTGTTGATGATATTGATGTTTGGGTGTATGGGGTGCTCAGGGAGGGGTAGTATCTCTGGTATGGAGGGCTTGTCGTGCCCTCTTAGGGCAGCTCTCCAGCCTCTGACCCCACCTGACACCCAGCTCTCACTTGTGGCTCCCAGTAGCTACTAGCATGTGGCAATGGCCATACCCTGGGCAACGGCTTTGACAGGCCGGCTAAACTTTGTGAGGGTAGCCATCGGGTCGACATCAACCCCTGGTGAACTAGGGCTTTGCTCACCCAGCATGTGAAGACTGCTTCGGCGGAACAGGCGGAAGAAACCAACAAGAAGGTTCAACGGCTGAGAGGGTGACACAGCAAAGCACTGTGGAGTGCTTAGGGCGTGTTGGAGCACAAAAGACAACACGGCCATCCAATGCAGCTGAGGAAGTCTCCAGGTGTAATGACTTTTCGTGCCACTGGACCCAGGCTTCCAACGCCGAGAGAGGGGGACTGTCTCTGTGCATCGACTTTTCCACTTAAATCTCTTTCACGCACAAGTATCTTTGTGCACACTCATCTATCCTAACCCTGTCCACCCTCTTCAAGACCTGCGGCGATGGGGGAGTGACAACACAACAGGTGGAGGTGACCCCTGGCAGTTGTAGTCATGATCCTGCACGTAGGCGGCCCACGGACCAGTGGTCGCTCGGCCCTGTGGGCAGCAGGGACGTTCGGCAGTATCCTGGGCGACTGAGCAGCCCTCTCTAGGACAGCACTGCTCACCCTAATAGAGGAAGGGGACTAGAAAAGGTGTCCCAAACATTGCCTGCCCTACAAACACCCAGTCCGTGGCTGGCGGGTCATCCCTTTAAGTGGTCGAACCACATGAGGGTACATCAGTAGATGATAATGCACAAAGACAATTGCCATTCTCGGTCACCAAGAGACTACCACTACTATTGATGTGGATGATAACACATGGTGATGATGTGGCCGTGGATGTTGGTGATGATAGAATATGCAGTTGGAGGTTTTTTTTTTTTTCCATTTGAACCTTTCTGACCCTTCCCACTGTAATGATTAATATTTTCTCGGAGACTATATCCAACCTCTTTCACTCTTCTATTATATTGGTCTTCTCCCCATTTTCTGCCTTAAGGTTTTTTATGCAATATTATATATTTACCCCATTTATCTCTTCTTCCATTTCTCTTACAATTATCTTTTTTACCCTTAGTTTTTTATATATTTTTGACATATCATCCCATATAGTTTGTCACTGTACTTTCTAAGTATACTTATTCTAGCTACCCTGATAATAACAATTTTTAAGAGTTTCCAATATCATCTTTTATTATAAGGGATATAAATCATTTGAATTCATTGGGTCTCTTAAATTTTTTCCTTCATTCTTAATTTCTTTTTGGTGATTCTCTTGAGTTCTGTGTTTGGGGATCAAATTTTCTGTTTAAGTCTGGTCTTTTATTTATGAGTGTTTAGAGGTCTTCCATTTTATTAAATGACCTTACTTTCCCCTGCAAGAATAGAGTCAATTTTCCTGGGTAGTTCATTCTTCATTGTAGTCCCAGATCCCTTGCTTTCTATAGTATCATATTCCATGCCTTCCAGTCCTTCAGTGTGGATGCATCCAGGTCCTTCATTGTCCTAATGGTGGTTCCATGATACCTGAATGGTTTCTTTTTAGCAGCTTGTATTATCTTTTCCTTGGTCTGGTAGTTCTTGAATTTGGCTATAACATTCCTAGGCATTGTCAATTGAGGATTAAATTGTCTTGTTTTAGTTCTTGTGCCTCTGTTTCCAGATGACTTATTTTGCTTTTTAAGTTCTTTTCCCAATTGTTTTTAGCCTCTCTTAATTTTTTTCAAATTATGTTTTGAGTTTTTCCAAAGCCTGAGTTCAATTTGCTGGAGTTTCTGAGTTTTTGCTTGGTCTTCCTTGGTTGTCTTCTGTTCTATTTTCTCTTTGTACATTACCTAGATAGAACCTGTAGACTGTAACTTCATTTTTTCTTTTTCTGTTGTTTACTCATATTTTTTTCCTTTTTCCCCCCCATCATTGGATGTATTTTTTCTCCTTTGATTATTTTCTGGTTTTGTGGGTTTGGGCTATTCTGTCCTGAAGGGGCTTCTTCTCTGCTCTGCTGATTGATTAGATTAGGCTGATGGAGTATTAATGAACCCTGAGGTCAGATCTTCCTCACATCACAGCAGAAGCTGAAGGTGTAGGTGAATGTGTGGAGGCTGAAGGGAGCTGTGCTTTCTGCCTTGTGATTAAGGTATTCTGTCATGGTTGCAGCCTTTGCCCGGATCAGAGTCAGCAGGATTCTTAAGGCAGTTCTCAGCACAGTCAGTGGCGGATGGGTGTTGTAGCACAAATGTGTTTTAAAAAATAATTTATTTGCAAATAAAATCAACGTTGTGTCACATTTTATAATAAGTTGGTGGTCATGTGAAAATACACATTTTTAATACATAACATTATTGTATTTTAATGGCACCACCAGTCTTAAGCATATTCATTTTCTTTTAGAGAAAATTATGTGAAATGTCTTATTTTGCCTTTTCTTTCCCCTTTAATAGAATGCCAAGTTATGTTGGACAACACTAAAAAAAGGCCTTTTATTTTTCCAGTGAAAACACTTTATTAAAAAACCTTACAATGAGATGTAATTTAGTAGTGATTAATAGAGAAGCCATAGATATGGACATTACTAGTAATGATTACAAGTCATAATATCTTAACACTGTTGTTATAAAAGTATTTATAAGACACAAAGACATTAGTGAGCAAACTGTGCTTAAATAAAATTACCCACAAATGGAAGTGATATCAAACCAGCATACTAATTAAGGAATATGATTAAGAAAAAAATAAAGGTAACAAAAATAAAGGAAAGGACTATCGGGCTACAAGTCACAGGGAAAGCTTTCAAACAGGTTTTACATTTCATGAACTCTATCTCCTTTCAATGTATAACTGAAACCTCCCTAATAAACCCTCCCTTCCCTCCTTCTCATCCTTGCCTTCTCTTTCTTCCCATTTCCTTCCTTCTTCTTCCTCTTCCTCCTCCTCCTTCCCTCTCTCTCTCTCTCTCTCCATTTTTCTTTTGCTCTCTATTTCCCTTTTCCTCCCCTTTAATTGAGAAAGGAAGGACTTTCTTCCTGGGGAATTCAGTGACAGAAATATGCCATTGAATTGATAGAAAGAAGTATTAAAAAGTAGAAATATGTACATTAATAATTTCATTGAATAGACATTTTTAAAACAACTACTATGTTTAAGGTATTTTATCCTGTCTTGGGATATAAATCAAATTATTTCTTCATATGTAGAAAACATTCTGAAGGAGAAAAAATGTATACACATAATTCAAGACAAAATAGGGGCAAAGTAAATATAAAGATCACAAAGAATCTCAGAGGAGAAAGACCACCAATAAGTGACCTCTCTTACTTCTTTAGTCTGCCCAGAACCAACCCTGGCTGTCAATGTTTAAGTTTGAATGCTCAGGATTGTCTCTTCATGCACATTTCAAACCTTATGACTGCTTAACACTTCTCTCTTTGAGTTTGATCCCTATGGTCATTACATAATAACATATTTTTTTTTTATATTTGCCCTCTATTCAGTCCACCAGGAAAATTAAAATGATCAAATGTAACTAGGCTTGAAAATGATGAATCCAACTGAACTATGGAATTAAGGAAGATACTATCTTACTGCAAACCCTATTTAGGGGATATCATCCATGAAACTGCATATGAGGACATTGTCTAAGGATTATTTTAGCCACTTTCAATTTATGCATTCTATTTGTAACTTTTGTTTAAATGTCCAAATGTAACTGATTCCTGAAATACACAGAACAATTAATCATCTACATCTCTGGTGGTAAAATTTTGATTTTGACCCTGCCAAACAAACATAATACGTTCTCCATCCTCAAAAGTAAACTGAATAGAGTTTAAGAAAACCTAATTGGTAAGCAGGCTTAAATTGCCTTCTTTTTGCAAAGATTGTGAACTTTGAATCAGTTTAATTAGTCAATGGGGAACTTTTTAAATGAAGAAAAAGGTATCCTTGAAATGTTTTAAATTGTCAGCAAAGAACACTTTTGGATTTTCTCTCTGGTTAATACTCTTCTTCCAATGCCTCAAACTGATCAGCTAGCAGGTGCAGTGTGGATTTTTAAGATATGGACCAAGTACAGATATCAGTTTGACTTTCTTTGATTTTTAGACTCACTGGCTGAAATTTTAGGAGGATTATCCTTAATAAGCTTCTGATACTTTTTCTGATAATCCACACCAACTTTCTGAATCCTGCTGACTGTTAGGATATGTCCACACAGCTGCATAAATATAGGCTACTGAGGATTTTTTACCCCTTAAATTATTTGAGTAATTTGTCTGTTCATCTGATCTCTACATATTTTACAATGCAATATGGACTAATTATTAGATTATGTACCATGCTCAAGACATAAAGTTTTGATTTTTATAAATGTTCTCATTGGATAGTCCAAAATTAATTATTTTATACCATTTGGGGGCTGTTATTTAAGAGATACAAATGCATTAGTACATAAGCAGTAGAATTGGAAATTCAATTTATTCCAAATGATATATATGCATATTAAACAGCCTTCAGAAAAATGTTACTAATCTCAAGTCAGTTCATATCATTTAAATAAGGTGAGAATTCCTAGGTTGAATTATTAACCTGTTGTTCACAACTACATGGAAGGAAGAAGATATTTGAGGACAGGTTAAGGAATGAAAAAAGAAGACTGGAGGTCCTAGCTTTAAATCTGGCCTCAGACATTTCATAGTTTTGTGATCTGTGCAAGTTACTTAACTCCCATTCCCTAGCCCTTATCACTCTCTTGCCTTGGAACCAATACAAAGTATTGATTCTAAGATGGAAGGTAAGGGTTTAAAAAGAAGAAAAATAGGAAAGGTTAGGAATTATAAATTGTAGGCTAGAGAAATTAGAACAAAACAAAAGAACATGTCTATCAAATGAAATCATTGTATCCTGTATATAATATAGACAATTAGATTATTTTCTATAAGCTACACACAAAAAAAATTAGTCTCCTACTTTGCATTCTCATGTACACATAGGTCATAAAATTGAGGTAGGTGCCATATGGCACTGAAGCCTTATGTTGTCCCTGAGACACCTATTTAACACTCTTCTACTCCTTGCTTTTTATTTCTCCCTCCTTCCTTCACCCCTAATTCCTTTTAACTTTCCACCTCATTTTTCAGGAAAGGTCATAAGTAATATAAATTCTTCTTGATAACTCAAGTCTGAATTGTTTCAGTTTACTAAATTGACTTTGGAGAGTCCAGTTCAGAGAAATCTAAATGTGGAAGCTATGTTATTATAAAGCTTTCATGCCTCAGGTTTCAATTTATACTCTTTTAATACTTAAATTTACATAGTTTTAAAAATAATGTTTTTATATATCAGTTTCTCAAAAAAATCTCAAAAATTATAATTATTTAGCCCAGGTGTTATCTCATTGGAAATATATAAAAGTATTAAGATATTTAGAGTCAGAGACTTAATATATAATTTGACTTAATTTTAAACTTTAATGAAATTTTAGTGGCCGCATCTACAACCCTTCCAACTTAAATAAAATATAAATTTATTTAGGAGATGATGGAATATATTTAGGACATTATCTTTGACAAATTAAATGAACAGAACCAAGGGAATATTATATACAGCAACAGATATACTCTTTGAATAATAACTGTGAATATTAACCAACAGAGAAAGACTTGATGAATGGAAACATTCATGGCATCATACACACATATACATATATATGCTGTGATAAAGGATGGAAAGGTTTGCAATTTGCAAAACTGTGCAAGAACTGAAACGTGCAAACCTAGATATAATTGACAGTGGCAAGTGACCAAGGGTCACATGGGAGCCTGAGCTGGAGGATCTGGAAAGACTCCATCTTGCCCCAATTGTTTTTTCTTCTGGTATCCTGAGGAAGTCAAGAGGAAGGTCTGAAGAGGGATCTGAAGAGGATTTTCCCTGTCTTGAACCAAGGAAGGGTTTCTGTATCTAGCTGCTGGCAGCATTCAGTCTCACTTGGACATCAGGACTTGCTTGGACATCTAAAACAACAGATCCTGGATCTAACTGGTTTTGGACCCCTGCTGAGTAAGATTTGGGAACTTGGTTAAGTTTTAGTTTAGTAACTTACTTAGCATAGTTAGTTAGTTTTTTAAATTAAATATTAGTTAGTTTTTTTATTAAAGAATTAAATTAAATTAAAAATTAAAGAATTTATTAAAGAATAAGCATAAGTAAATCCCTAAGCCCTTATCCCTTTCCCTTCCAAAACAATAAAGTAGATTTTTATATGTTTTTCCCTCTTGTGTTTCCCTTATCCAAAATCCTATCCTAACAATACACATATACATATATTTGTATGTATATATGTAATTGATGCCTTCTCTAGTGCAGGATGAGAAGGGAGGGAGATACCTGGGAACTGAAATGTAACCAAATACTAATTTTTAAAAATCAGATATATCTGAGTATTGTAATAGATAATATTGGAGGGTATATTTGATGGATATATATGATATATATACTATTACATATATTATATAAGGATGCCTCCTCCACAGTATATATTTTATATGCATGTAGGTATACATTTATAAGTATGTATGCATTTGTTTTTATATATATATGTGTGTCTCTCATCTAACTAGTATCTGTCATTAATTTGTTTTCTTCCATACAACATATGATCCAGCTATATTGGTCTAGGAATTCTTGCTCACTACATTCTATTTCTAGGGTCTGTGAGTTACTGCTTTGGCTATTCCTTATGCATGGAATGTTTTCCCTCCTCAACTCCTTTTGTTGGAAAACGTGGTTTCATTCAAGAAAATTCAAATGCTGAGTCTTTAGCCATTTGATAGTAAGCTTTTATTAGTTATTTCCCTCCACACCTTTCAGAGTTGTTAGACATTTTCCTCTAAGATTATTTTCTATTTTCTCTGTATTTGTATGTCTATTTTCATAATTTTTTAGAATATGTTTCTTTTTTTGTTTAAGATAATGTCTATTTTTTTTTATTTTTTAAACATGATTTTATTTGTTCATTTCCAAACATTATTCATTGGAAACAAAAATCATTCCCCCCCCCCCACCTCTCCCATAGCCGACGCGACGCATGATTCCACTGGGTATCACATGTGTTCTTGACTCCAACCCATTTCTGTGTTGTTGGTATTTGCATTAGAGTGTTCACTTAGAGTCTCTCCTCAGTCATATCCCCTCCACCCCTGTACTCAAGCAGTTGCTTTGCTTCGGTGTTTTTACTCCCACAGTTTATCCTCTGCTTGTGGATAGTGATTTTTAGATCCCTGCAGATTGTTCAGGGACATTGCATTATCCCTAATGGAGAAGTCCATTACCTTCGATTGTACCACAGTGTATCAGTCTCTGTGTATAATGATTTCCTGGTTCTGCTCCTTTTGCTCTGCATCACTTCCTGGAGGTTGTTCCAGACTCCATGGAATTCCTCCACTTTATTATTCCTTTGAGCACAATAGTATTCCATCACCAACATAGACCACAAATTGTTTAGCCATCCCCCAATTGAAGGGCAGCCCCTCATTTTCCAATTTTTGGCCACCACAAAGAGTGTAGCTATGAATATTCTTGTACAAGTCTTTTTCCTTATTATCTCTTTGGGGTACAAACCCAGCAGTGCTATGGCTGGATCAAAGGGCAGACAGTCTTTTATCGCCCTTTGGGCATAGTTCCAAATTGCCCTCCAGAATGGTTGGATCAATTCACAACTCCACCAGCAATGAATTAGTGTCCCTACTTTGCCGCATCCCCTCCAGCATTCATTACTTCCTTTGCTGTCATGTTAGCCAATCTGCTAGGTGTGAGGTGATACCTCAGAGTTGTTTTGATTTGCATCTCTCTGATTATAAGAGATTTAGAACACTTTTTCATGTGCTTATTAATAGTTTGGATTTCTTTGGCTGAGAACTGCCTGTTCATGTCCCTTGCCCATTTATCAATTGGAGAATGGCTTGATATTTTGTACAATTGATTTAGCTCTTTGTGAATTTGAGTAATTAAACTTTTGTCAGAGGTTTTTATGCAGATTGCTTCCCAATTTGTTGCTTTCCTTCTGATTTTAGTTACATTGGTTTTGTTTGTACAAAACCTTTTAAATTTGATGTATTCCAAATTATTTATTTTGCATTTTGTGAATATTTCTAAGTCTTGCTTGGTTTTAAAATCTTTCCCTTCCCAATGGTCTGACATGTATACTATTCTGTGTTCACCTAATTTACTTATAGTTTCCTTCTTTATGTGCAAGTCATTCACCCATTTTGAATTTATCTTGGTGTAGGGTGTGAGGTGTTGATCTAAACCTAATCTTTCCCATAATGTCCTCTAATTTTCCCAGCAGTTTTTATGAAATAGTGTATTTTTATCCCAAAAGCTGGGTTCTCTGGGTTTATCATATACTGTCCTGCTGAGGTCACTTACCCCAAGTCTATTCCACTGATCCTCCTTTCTATCTCTTAGCCAGTACCAAACTGTTTTGATGACCGCTGCTTTATAATATAGTCTGAGATCTGGGACTGCAAGGCCCCCTTCCTTTGTTTTTTTTTTTTCATTGTTTCCCTGGATATCCTTGAACCTTTGTTTTTCCAAATGAACTTTGTTATGTTTTTTTTCTAAATCAGTAAAAAAAAAAATGGAAGTTCAATGGGTATGGCACTAAATAGATAAATGAGTTTGGGTAGGATGATCATTTTTATTATATTGGCTTGTCCTACCCATGAGCAGTTAATGTTCTTCCAATTGTTCAAGTCTAGTTTTAGTTGTGTGGAGAGTGTTTTGTAGTTGTGTTCATATAGTTCCTGTGTTTGTTTTAGGAGATAGATTCCTAAGTATTTTATTTTGTCTAAGGTGATTTTGAATGAGATTTCTCTTTCTAGTTCTTGCTGCTGAGCTGTTTTGGAAATATATAGAAATGCTGATGACTTATGTGGGTTTATTTTGTGTCCTGCAAATTTGCTAAAGTTGTTGATTATTTCAATTAGCTTTTTTGTTGAATCTCTAGGATTCTTTAAGTAGACCATCATGTTATCCGCAAAGAGTGATAACTTGGTCTCCTCCTTGCCTATTTTAATGCCTTCAATTTCTTTTTCTTCTCTAATTGCTACTGCTAGTGTTTCTAGTACAATGTGGAATAATAGAGGTGATAATGGGTATCCTTGTTTCACTCTTTATCTTATTGGGAATGCATCTAGTTTATCCCCATTGCAGATGATATTAATTGATGGTTTTAGATATTTTCTTGATGGAAAAGATTGTTTTTATTTTTTCACTGTATACTCAGTTCTTAGGTTTAATAAAGATTTGTTGATTGATTAGCAATCCGTCTACCTATCTTTATACACACATGATTTATATGATAAATATATTTAATGGGAGGTAGTATAACCTCAGGTAGTACTCACAATCTATTCTGTCCAAACTTTCTCTTTCTCCCTTTAGACTGGGGCTGATTCTCTCATCCCACCTGCACCCAATTTGATAGGCTGAAGAAGATTTCCAGAAAGAAGACCATGGCCAAGTTGCTATATGACAAATTTCAGTGCTCCAGGAGTATCTGTCTGGTGGGATTCATTCTGTGAATCTTAAAAACTACTCAGACTGTATTTTAGAAGATTTTATTTAGCTATTTCCTCATTGAAACAATGGAGATACTTGATTTAACAGAATTAGGAATGTCTTGTGAACTTTACATTACCTTTCCTTAGTCATACTTTAGGGGAAGATAAAGTTGTAAACCCCTGATTGAACAATGAAGGTACTTAACTCATACCTTAGAGTGAAACTAGAACCTTAAGCTAAGTCTATTTTTAGATCTAATACAAAAAGGTGTTAAGTACCTGTAAAGGTTAAATTAATCACAAAAAGGTCAAGTAACTCACAAAAGGGAAGCTTAACAAAGAAGTGTGAAGTACCTCAGAAATATAATCTAACCAGAGAAGGTGAGAACTGAAGAGTGGTGAGAACTAAGAATGGGCAGTCCTGGAAAAAAGTGTATACTGTGATTGGTAGATGTGAAAATTTAGGGGAGGTGACGTAAGAGAAAATTCGCTTTAAAAGGAGGCTAAAAAGTCAGTTCAGACAATTCAGTTCAGAATGGAATTGGATTCTGAACTCAGTACAGGAGATTGAGTTCAGTGGAGTACTGGAACCCAGCTTGGAGATGGTCTTGTGGTGAGTGATAAAACTGACTTCCTTTCCTTTAGACTCAGGGAGGCCACTTTGGACAAGGCCTTTAAATACTACCTGGCTCAGCCTGAGTCAGAGTAGTTTAAATTAAATCTCTCTCTCTCTCTCTCTCTCTCTCTCTCTCTCTCTCTCTCCTTAATTCCTTCTCTCCATATTAATTAAAATCTCCATAATTTCCAGCTGACTTGGGTATTTTATTATTTGGGAATCATCCCTGGTGACCAATTATTTAGATTTAAGTCAAAACACTAAAATTATCCTTTACAATACCCTCCTACCAAATGCCACTTTAGCTTTTGGGCTTTCACCTATAGGCTTTCCAACCCCCCCCCCCCCAAAAAAAAAATCAACCAGCAAGATACCATTTGTCCTTAAATATTTATTTTCTAAATTATCAGGTAAAGCAAAGAATAATTATTTTTAATAGAAGTAAAGAACAGGAATAATTGAACCATCCCCATCCACCCATAGTTGTATAGTGCCAGTCATTCACCATTGTGGAGAGTTCTTGACAGAAATCAAGAGAGGAAGTGGATACATGTGCTTACATAATACTTGCTGTGAGAGAAGTGAATAAGGAAATTCAGACATGAGACAACTCCCAAGTCTGCATTGTATGTATTGATGTCTTTGATAACTTCAATGGTTTTGCTTTTCTGGTAAGTAAGGGTCCTTCTGAGGCTCCAGACTTCCTGCCAGTAAGTTCTACCCCTTTGCTATTCTTTGGCAGCTTTAACAATTTCATGTTCTTTGTGCATGCAGCCACTCTATGAAGGGGACTGGGGAATCATTAAATTATTTCTGTGGCAAGAACTTTCCCTAATCTAGAGAACTGCAAAACTCTTTAGATTTTCTCTAAAGTTTTGAGGATTTTCTCTTCTCACTCTTTAGGAAGTTCTAGGTCCATGCCACTTTTTATTATGGGATTGCATTTTTTCTGATCAGTTCTAATAAATGAGGTTCCCCTTTTTCTTTTCTTTTTCTACCTCTCAAATTGAAGGGTATATAATGAGGCAAATATCTTACTCCCAAGCCTACCTGTAAGTTTTGATCCTCTTTTGACAGTTTTCTGTATACTGTCAGTAAATAAGAATTAATCAAGTGTTTTGTATGTGGTATGTTCAGTGCTAAGTCCTAAACAAACAAAAGAAAAATAACCTGCTCCATCATATCAAGGCATTCTAACCATCCATCCAAGATATATACTGTGAAAATAGAAGGTTATCTATGAATGAAGGCACTGGCACAGTGGTGTTGGTTTTTGTGGGAAGAGGAATGGTGGTTGTCGATATGACACGTGAAAAGGGGATATAGGATGTGATTCTTAAAGGAAGCCTCAGGGTGGAGGTGAAGAGAGGATTTTCCTAGTGTGTGAGACACTCAGTAAAAGTCCCTGAACTATCAGGTGAAGTAGTGAAGGCAAGAAACACCCAGAAAGCCAGTGTTGCTATTCAGAGAGCAATAAAGTATACAAAGACTGAAAATGTAGCAACAGGCCAAAAGCTTTAAATGCCAAGTGAAATATTATGTTTGCTCCTGAGAGGTAATAGAGATCCGCTTACATTGTGTAGAGAAGAGGGTGGAGAGGGAAAATGGTGACAAAGTAAGATTTGCAATTTGGGAAGAACACTTTGTCAGCTAAGGAGAAGGTGAATTAGAGTAGGAAGAGTCTGAAGTCCAAGATGCTACCGCTATAGGCTAGCTGTGAGGCAATAAGGGCTTACACCATGATGGTAGCTCTATAAATTGAGAATAAGTAATTTTTATGAAAGGCAGCTTTGTGGATGAGTGGATAGAGGCTAGGCTTAAAATTAGGATGACTTGACTTTATAGGTTCAAATCTGACACTTTCCAGCTTTGTGACCTTGCTTTAATTCCTCATATGTTGAAATGAGTTGGAGAAGGAATCAGTAAATCAGTTCAGTATCTTTGCCACAAAAATCCTCAAATGGGGTTACAAAGAGATGGCCATGACTGAAATGCCTCAACAGCAACAGCAACAATTTGTGTTAGCAATCTTGTGAAGGGAGAAACAATATTTTAGGATAGGACAATATTGAATAGGAGGAATGAGTACAAGAAAGGATTTAAGGATGAAAACAAAATTATGGGTCTGTGTCACTTGGAAAATGGTTGCACCCTCAGCAGAAATAGAGAAGTTTAGAAGAGGTGATGGCTTAGGGGAAAGCTATTGCGTCCTGTTTTAGATGCCTTGGATTTGAGATGCTCATTTTTTCAGTTCATGCTCTCCAAAAAAGTAGTTAGTAAAATATGACTAGAGCCTAGGAAAGAATTTAAAGCTGGATATATAGACCTGAGCATCATCTGTATGGAGATGATAATTGATAGTTTAGAGAGAAATGGAGAGGGCCCACCATAGTCTTGGAAATCTTGGAAGATATTCCTAATTAGTTTCCTCTGAGCAGGTTCCCCTTTCACCCCCTGCTTATTTTAACCCAGCTTTCAGTACCCCAAACAGAAGGATCTCTTCTCTATTTAAAAAACAACCCCCTCATAAACGCTATAGTCGTCAAGTATAATGCAAACTATATTAAATTTCCCCATGTTTCTCAAGCAGTTCTACAATTTATCATTTCTCAGCTGTTTTCTTTAAAACTATGAAAACAACCATATGTAGATAATAAATCTACTAATAGACAACTGCAGTCATCCCTACCTTCAGTCAGAGTGTTTCTCTAAAAGAGAAACAATTCCAATGTGGGCCTTCTCAGGATATTCTATGTCTCTTCACAACAATTACACACATTAGGTTGTTTCATTATCAAGCTGTCTTTATCAGTGTTCCACACACAATTAAAAAAATACATATACATGTATACATATAAGCATGAACACATATATTTACACACATATATGAACAAAATCACATTTCAATTAGAAAAAAATTTATCTTTATCTTCATATTTTTATTTATCCTCAAAATATTTACTTAATTATTATAAATGAGACATGATGAGGAAAGAGGAATGAAAATATTTATCCTTTAAAGTAAATGACCCTGTGTCCAAGAAGCTTATAGTCTATTACAGATGTTAACAATCATATGGAAATAATTGTACTTGAAGTTAGTAGATGATAAAGAATATATCAATTTTTTCAAGTGATATAGGGCATAAGCTCAGAGTATTTTAGATACAAAGGTATAATTCTGATGAGAGAATTGAGAGATCACTCATGATGAGAATAATCAAGATATATAGATTATGAAGGATTTGTTATTAAAGGAAGAACATGAATGTTTTGTTTGATATTGATAGAAATGTCATTAATAGTATAAAAAGTATCATGACAAAAGCATGCAGAAATTGTTACAAGCATTATACAAGAATGATGATAGTCTATCATATCATTCTTATGGACAAGATGGAAAGATATGGTCTACATGATAATACTCAATTAGATGAATAGATCCATAAAGTAGTCATCAAAGATTCCATGTGAATTTGAAAGAAGCCTTTGATGGAGTTTGCTGTGCTTTACCATGTGTTGTTTAATGTTAATTTTTTTTATCAGTAATACAGGTGAAGTCATGCAGAATTTAATATTTCATTTTGCACACAGATCTAAGAGAGAAGCTAAAATTTTTAATGAAGAATTTGGACCCAAAAATATCTCCACAGCATTAGAATTATGTAATAATAAATCTAGAGAAAATAAATTTAAGCAGAACAAAGTCTTACAACTGGGTTCAAAAATTAACTACATAATTCAAGATGAATGATACATATAATAAAACAATTATTCTAAAATAACTACTGGAGGGATTTAATAATTTAAGTAATTAGTCTGCTTTAAAAGCCAAAAAGGGTAAAACATTCTGAGAGGCATCGACTCCAAAATTTAAAAAGGGAAGCTTGGATGCTACAGCCTCCTCTGGTCAAACCAGACCTGAAGTCTTAGGTCAGATTCTGAACAGCATATTTTAGCAAAACCATTGATAAACTAGAGAGCAAGTAGATAAGAAAGATTATGAGGATGGCGAAGGGCCTGGCTGATTTGCTGCACATATTGATCAGTTGATATAATTAAGGATGATTAGTTTGGAGAAGAAATATTTTAAGGAGGAAACTATAATTATACTTGAAGATTTGTAGGACAAATATTAATACATTTAGTCTAAGGGGACAGAACTAAGAGAAGAGTGTGGGAGATAAAAAGGGATAAATTATCTTGTTATAAAAAAATTTCCCAATAATTAGAGCTGGTAACATAACCTTTCTTCTAAGATAGCAATTTCCATTGTCTAAAAAGTAAGACAAAAATGATTTATTGTATATGTTATATTTTATGTTTGAAATTCTTATTCAGATAGAAATTGAACTGACTATTGCTTTCCAATTTTGAAATTCCACAGTTCTAAATGAATTAATGGATTAAAAATAATTCTCATTATGTACCACACTCTTTTAAGAACCAAGGAGTTCCTATCCTCAGGGAATCTGCATGGTAATTCAAGGTAAATGCTAGTCATGAGTATGACAGCACTCTGGGTAAATGGAAGTAAGAAAGGGATATTTTGGTCTGAGAAGTCCCAAGGTTGTTGAATGGATTCTTATGTCATTTGATTAACATATTCTTTCCAGAATAAATGTTTATATTGATTTGATGACACATCATAGAGGAAGGGATATGGCCAGGGGTTCCATGAAGCCTTTGGAAGATGGCAAGAAGGTGACTGGGGCAGATGCTTATAATATATTGGCCACTGGATATAATATGCTAGGGTGAATCTTAATTCATTGACTCACCAGTCAATAGTCTCCAGGGTAAGAGTTCCAAAGATTACTGGATTAAATTCCCAATGTAATGATCTGTGGAGGTAGGCAGGGTGAGATTTCCTGGGTAAACTGTTTTTTAGTTTGACCAAATTGCAGAATTTTTGTAAGGAGTATACAGAAATATAGCTGATTAGAGTCAGATTGTGTTGGACCTTTAATTCCTGTGTAAGGAGTACAGAAATTATTTGGTGGGCAACAGGGAGACATTGACATATTTTTAGAATAGGGGAGCAACATAATTAAAGAAATAATTTCAGAAAATTAATCTGCCAATTGAATATAGAATTCGTTAGAGAAGAGCATGATTTTTACTAAATGAATTACTGTGATGCCATTTACTGAAGGATTATAAAATCAGTGAGAAATAATCAGCTAAAATAATAAAAATAGGCTCATCAGATTGAAACTATTATCATGAAAGTGTCCCCAAAGTAATTTTAAAAAGGAATAAAGAAAAAAAAAACATCTCAACAGATTTTAGAAAGTTTTGCTTTTTCAAACTTTTTTTCATATAACAGCAAAATTTTAAGGAAGCTGAATGACCTGCTAAATAATAATATCCTACTCTCAATACTATGAACAATCCAACACAGCATCAGAAGTAAAGAGCCATTTATTGTTGTTTGTTGTCTAATTATTATATAGAGATTTGTTGACTGTAATCAAGACAAACTTAACTTTTAATGGTGACTCTCTGGGTGACCCAGTGAACATGTGGTCTATGTGTCTGTGTCTGTGTGTGTTATTACTGATGTGTGTATAGGTGTGACCAAAGCCTTTGTTTTTATGTCAAATATTCAAAAACTGGCCAAGCTGTCTTATAATAGAGATACAAAATATGTTAATTTAGGCTATTGCTCTATTGCAAAGCAGCTGTGATTGCAACCTCCTGAGCACTGAAAATGTCTCCTCCCAGAGCTGAGTAAAACTTTCATATGGAAAGTAAAAACAGCACAATATGCATATTTCATGTTTTGCTGTGATATATTTTGCATCATGCTGTTATATTCTGCAACTCAGCAAGAATACATATCATATTCTGGGACTCTTTTTTTTAAAATCTATAAAACTGTGTTCAAGTGATGAAGTTATAAAAGGCAAATTTTTACAATCAATAGTTTGCATTATGTTTAGGTATAACCCTTGGGGCTGGGTTGAGGGGAAGAGATAAGAAAAGAGAGGAAAGTCAGAGGAGGATTAAGTCCCTAGCTAAGAGACCCCTAAAATGTAATCTCTCCTATCTCCCTCATAACACTGGAAACATACTTCACTTTTTATTTGCAACATTTGAAATGAGTTTCAATACACTAACTGAATTACAGAACTATTTCCAAATCTTAAAAAAAATCTGACTTAAAATTTTTATTTATTTGTAAAATATGGCTGATGTGTTTGCAGGTCTAAAGACCACAGGTGCATTTTTAGGATTTCATGAGTCTAATTTAGGAGATCACTGCTGTGTACATAAATTATTGTAAGATGAAAATTGAGGTTTTTCTATGGGGAATGATAACCAAGGATATTTATACATGTTTTTTAATTAAGGTGTCTGTAGAATTGGTGTTCATAGCAAAACAACCTCATTCCCATTGCTATTCATGTCAGAACTATTTTCAGCCCCTCAAAACCAGGTTGCATCCTTTGCATTTAACTAATTTCTTTTGTCTTTGTAATATTTTCTTCTTAAGTGCGTTAAAAATGAAAATAAAACATAGTTTTCCCCACAAAAGTTCTTTCAAGTGTGATTACTGACAAGATGCAGATGAATCATATCTAAATAAATTGCTGCACCTCTTTGTCTGTCTGCCTCTTTCTCTTTCTGTCTCTCTCCTGCTCTCTTGCTCTCACTCTTTTTCATTCTATTTTTTCTAATGGTTAACCCCAATAGTAGGAGATACTTGTCTTTCCTCCTACCTACTTCTCTACAAGGTGGGCAGGAGAGTAAAGGAAAGATTTTTGGCTTTTCTCTATCTTTCCTGCTTATTTTCTTTTCAGGAAAACATCAGCAGGTAGCATAATGCTGTATAAATGCTCTTTGCATTCTTGCTACGTGTAAATATATAGAAGAGGGAGAAGGATACTTTACCTTCTAGTGGTCAAAAGGGATAATTGCCTATTTTTTTTCTTTCCTTTCTCTCTATTCATCTTCCTCTACTTGGGCTTGGAAGTCTGTGTGGACCTATAGCAAGACAGACTCCATTTGAGCCAGAAGAAGAAATCTAGTGAATATATATATATATTTATATATATATATATGTATGTATTCATCGTTTTTATTAGGATTATTGCCTTTTATTAGGATTATTGCCTTTAATGCATTTACTAATATCATTAATTCATATGTCATATAGTGATTACCCACATGCCTTCTAGATTTTATCCTCCCTTGTGATGTCACATATTAGCTACATCTTTTAGCATAGATTCAAATTGTTTGCCAGAAAATCTGTACTAATTCATAACTTCCCTAAAAGTACATTAATATGCCTTTTTTTCCAACATCATTTCCAAAATTTGTCATTCTCCTTTTTTTGACAACTTTGTAAATCAGATATATGTGAGGTGGATCCTTAAAATTACTCTAATTTGCATTCCTCTAAGTATTAGTGATTTGTTTTTCACATGCCAATGGACTGTTTGGATTTCTTCTGGAGAACTGCCTATTAATAATCATGGTAATAATAACAACAAAAGCAATAGGAGCTAGCATTTATATAACATTTTAATATTTGTAAGGCATTTTACAAATATAAGCTCATTTTATTCTTATAACAAACCTAGTTGGTAGGTGCTATTATCAACTTCATTTTACTAATGAGGAAATTAATGCAGATATAAGTGTCAGTAAATTTTTCAGGGTCAGTAAATAATTGAGTTTGGATTTGAACTCGTCTTCCTGATTATCTCACTTTACCTTGTTTAGCATTCAAGACAGTATTTGTATCCAAAAAGAATTTGGTATGGACCTTTCTTTTTCTGTGCAGGCAAAGAATTTATGTAATATAAGAATCAATCATTCTTTAAATGTTGAATAAGTTGTAAAGTTATTTGATCTTGAGTTGTTTTTTCCCTTTTGGAAGTGTATATATGGCATATTTCATTTTTTTCTTGATATTAACTTATGCAAATTTTTATTTTGTGTTCTGTTAATTTTGATAACATGTTTATAGCTCTTTATCCTTTTCCTTTAAATTCTTAATTTTGTTGGCGTATAAGTAGACAAAAATTTAAAATAATTGTCCTTATTTCTTCTCTTTTTATGATTTCTTTGCTTTCATATTTTTTGCTGGTAATGTTGATCTCACAAAAAAACAAAACAAAACAAAACAAAAATAAAACAAAAAGCCTCTCGAAAGTATAATCTTATTTTTTTAATCAGTCTTTATTTTTGCCTATCAATTCCATGTTTTTATTTTCATTTCTTTTTAATTTTGTTAATTATATTGCCTAACAGAATTTTTATTGTGAAACTTAGTTGAGTCTTTTAAATTTGATGGATTTTTACCCCGAAATTTCTTGTTAATTTATCAGTGTAGTATTTTGTTTCTTTTTTTTTTTTTAATCTGTGGAGAGGAGCTGTGAGAGACATTGATTGTTTTGAACTCACTTTACTATCTGCTAGTGATTCTTTCAGTTGGTTTCTTGTGTTATACTGATAAATCATCTCTCTGCCATCATTTTGGATGAATCCATCTTCTACATATATTCTTCTTGAAACATAGATTTAATAATGTCACTTTCCTAGTCAAATTCCCTATCACCTATAAGATAAAATAATATATTTTACCCCAATATTGGAAGCTCTCCACATTAGTCTTTACTATATCTCTCTAGTCGTAATTCATACTCATTCATAAATAACCTCTACAATTTAATCAAATATGTAAGAGAGACAATAGTCTGTTTCCCAAACTCATTATGCATTATCCTCATGGCAAGTTGATGAAGTCACTAATCATTCTCAGTATCTTAATCATCCATGTTTTCATTTTGGTACCTTATAAAATATTTTCTGCATGATGAGAATATATACATGAATTCTAGAGTTCTCTTTAGTCATTTTTAAAAGAAGCATTATGTAAGCTTTTAAAAATTATTTCTCTACCTGTTTAAATCACACCAACTACTTTATACAGAAAAGATATACAATTTATCTTCCTTCATGAACAATTAGACAATATATCTAGTTTTCTGAGACCTAAATCTGTTTACCTTTATATAATTTAAATTCACCTACGCTTATTTATAGATATACTGTATCCTATCAAAACCTGCCTCATTACCTTCTTTTTTCCTCTTCAGATTTTTTCATCAGTCACCAGTAAATGGAACTTCAATTATTCTCATATTGGTACTATAAAGAATTGAACAACTGTAGAAAGCATAGTCGATTTGGAATCTGAGTCTGAATTCTATCTCTATTCCTATTTTGTTTTGAATTCTTCAAACTCTGTAGTCCTTATTTTCCTATTCTGAAAAATGACAGCATTGCATTATATTATGACTTCAATCTTTAGTATTTTCTTTTCTTTTTTATTCATATTTTGTATAACATTCTAGTACTGTCCCAGTTTTAAAATATCTATATCACTATCTTCTGTTAAAAAAATAACTAAAAATATAAATGAAAACAAAAAAACCCATAACTTTTCCCCGTCTTTCTTCTAAAACCCCCTATGCATTATACACATTGTTTAAAAATATATTTATCATTTCTCAATTAATAAGCACTTATTTTTGGAGCAATTGTTTCAGAATGTACAGAGGTGGGTAGATTTGTAGTTGAACATTAGGACTTGAGAGGATAGTGAATAAAGGAATGGGTAGATCAATGGGAAGCAAAATGTGTACAATAACTGATAAAGATTCAGAATCCAAGGAGGGAAGAAAATATGATGGTATAGAATAATGCTAGCTATTGAAAAATGAACACTGGCACACTATCAGTGACTAGAGGAAAGTCCACTGAGATAGGAAGAAGATAAGAAGATTCAGGACCTTCCCTTTTTGTCCAACCTTACTGTAGGCAGTAATATTGGGTCATATTAAACCCAAGAAGCTAATTGTTATGTTAAGTTGGAATCATCAAAATTATAGCCTCACAGGGGACTAATTTGGAGTAGAGCTGAGAATGGAGGGACTAGCCTTCACAGCACTCGAGAAGGTCTCGGGTGGAAAAAAAGAAGCCAGATTCCTGAGGTCAGAGGAGCAGCCCAATGAACACCATAGTGATAGATTCAGAAGTGAGAAGACTGTGGGCAGAAAGACTGGTTTTAGGGCTGATTCAGGGATAGAGGCAGGCCAACGGGAGCTATTGTGAAAATGAGATGCCTTTGAAAGGCCCCGGAACAAAAACAGAAAACAGTGATGCAAATAAAGAACATAAAGTGATCAGATGGTTGGATACAGCAAAACTATTTCTAGTGATATCTTTATTTTTTAAGTTTTGGAAATTTTTATTTAATTAATTAATTTAGAATATTTTCCATGGTTATAAGATTCATGTTCTTTCCTCCTCTCCCCCAAACCCCCTCCTGTAGCCAATGTGCAGTTTCTCTGGGTTTTACATGAGTCATTGATCAAGACCTATTCCCATATTATTGATATCAGCATCTAGTGATGTCTTAAAGGAATAGATAGCATGTATGAATCCTAGTGTCTGCTGGAAGAAGCTGACAAGGAGGCTAATGCGGGCACCAGATCTATTGTTCCTTGGTTGTTATTGACCATTTTGAAAAAAAATTAGATTATTGCCATAATCAGACTGAAAGAAATGCAACCTAGTACATTTAGCTACTAGACATAAAGCCTGCATCTAGTGAGCCATGAAATAAACTGTAAGGAATAGTGATTGAGTCAGTAGTACAAAGTGAAAGGGCTTCTCCTCATGAGGATGGTGACCAGCTGTAGCCTTCAAGGTGTTGCTGAGTGACTAATATTAGAGCCAGGGCAAGAGAATGTGGTTGGAGAGAGAAGAATATTCATGGATCCTTGGTAAGGAAGCCACAGGCTTATCCTACAATGGTTTTTTGAAGAGTGATTTTTTCTTTTACACAGATAGCAGGGAAGGGATATAGTTTTACCACTAAACAACTGAAGAGTTTTTAAGAGAAGTTTTTCCACATGTTGACCAATGGCTACTATAGTCCAGAGTAGCCTCTCCTCAGCACAGTACAATGAGATTGTGAACTTTCTGAGGATCTATTAATTCAATGCCAGTTGAATCAATTATTCTTTCTATATGGAGACCATTCTTTGTTCCTGTTTAGGCCACTAAGATGGTGGCATAAAAATGTCTTCCTTTTGTAGTTGCCCCCATGAATGGCGTCTACAAGAAAGGGGGCAAAGCTCCTAAAGCCAAAGGGTTGAACAGATTTGAAATCTGAGTGTTTACTCCTGCCATGATCTGTGAGTAGATTCCCTTGGTGACCATTGAATCTAAACTTCTGGGTGGAATTCCACCCAGGTGTCATTAGACTTTATCCAAGTGGCTCCTCTGTCCTACCACTGAAAAGGTGTGGACTGATTGATTAATTAGTAAAATTTTATCAGAAAAAAAGTACATCTGCTGCAAAGGCAATATTCTTGCCAGCACAATTTGGGAGAGTGCCCTGGGGAAGGGACAAGCATGCAAAGATACTGTTGAATTACTACTACATAGTTAGTGAGTAATGATACCTGTTCAGCAGTGAATTTCATGTGAGGCTTCTCAAAAATGGGACTGGTAAAGAAAAATTGATGGTTAAACTATGAATATGATATTAAAATGAGCCTACAAATTCAACATAGGGACCATAGAGACCTTTGAACCCAACCAATTCTACCCATACATCCTAAAGTTTCCAATCCATTTATATTATCTTCTGTAATTAGGATTACACTACAATACCAGTAAACTGAAGTTATAGGAGGTGCCATCATATATGCTGGGGCCATGGAACTCTGAATGATTCTCTTGCTCATTGTTAACAGGTTACATCAGATGACTTATTGTTAAAAACCTATAGAACACTGACATCATGTCACAGATCAGAACTTTGAGGTCTGTAGGGCTTTCTTAAAGAGATATGGAAAATTCTGGAACAGATAGTCTTCATCCTTTTCACATTTTTGGCTTATTCTTTTAGGAGACAATTCATATTTTTAAAATCACTATTTCTGAATATTTTGGTGTGTATTAGGTAACTTTTCTCCTCCAAACCAGCAATGTCTGTCTCAAGCTCTTTTCATCACCGATTTAGGGTTTTACAGTAAAATCCGCAAATATAATTAAATAGAGGAAGATCCTCTTGAAATACTTAGTAATTTGCCACTAAAAAATAGGATAGGATAGGATGATCATCAATTGTTCCATCTCCCATGTGTATATAAAAAAGTCATATTTGTTATTTCTTATGGTACAGAAGCTATCTATTACAACTTGTACCACAATTTATTTAATTCATTCACAATTACTAGTAACCTGTTTTGCTTATAGTTGTTTTGTTTAAAAAAGGTATTTCTATGAATATTGTGTGATAAATGAACTTACTTCTTGTATTTGACCACTGATGAAGAGACTTCAGGGGCCATCTTGTCCAGTCTCCTTCCTTTAAAGATGAGGAAATTAAGATCAAGAGAAGGGAAATGATTTACACAGAATTTTACAAGTTCACACACACAAAACATAAACAAAGCAGTTACTTGAGCTGGGTCTTAAAGGAAACCTGGTATTCCAAGGGGCAGTAGTAGTAAATGGGGAGAAAATTATAGAAAATGCAAAGGAACAGAGATGGTAGATGAAATGTCATGTGTGAAGAACAGTGTGAAAGCCAGTATGGCTGGCAAATAGAGTTCATGATGGGCTAAGATATAAAAATATTGAAAAAAATACACTGAGGCAAGATTATAGAGAGCTTTAAATACCAAGGAGAGATTGCCATAATCAAAAGAGCTCCTGAAAGCCTGGATTAGAATTATATATGAGTGTAGAGAAGGGGACTATAGAGAATTGCCATGAAACCCAACTAATATTCATTTGGTAAAGCAGGAATGGTGTGCAAGAGAGAGAGAGCAAGTTTGGATGTATAAATCTAGAAATCACTGAAAACATTAAAGAGTATGAATTCACAAAATAATAACTCAGCACAGAGTTTTGAGGCACATGTAGTTAAGGGGTATAACACGAATCACAATCAAGCAAAAGAGACTTATGAATGGTCAGAGAGGTCGAAGCAAAATAAAGAAAAACAGTGCCATGAAAATTCAAAAAGGACAATATCCAAGGAGAGCAGGCAGAGAGCAGGGGCATAGTATGCTGAGGAACACATAAGCAAGAGATTGAGAAGAGGCGATTAGATTTGGCAAGTAAGAGGTCATTGGTGACTTTTAGAGAAAGGTTTCAGATGAGTCATGTGAATTTAGACTGCATAGAAAGAAGAAAAAAAATTATTAAAAGAAAGTAGAATCAAGAATCACAGATGGATTTTGCAATCCTGTGCCTGCAATTTTCTCCCTATTCACCTCTATTCTACTTCTTGGAATACCTAGTTTCCTTTTAGACTCAGCTCAAGTAACTGCTATAGTTTTTAACTGTCATGTTTTTATGTATAAAAACTTGTGAAATTCTGTGTAAATCATTTCACTTCTCTTGATCTTAATTTCCTCATCTTTAAATGGAGGAGACTGGACAAGATAGTCCCTGGAGTCTCTTCAATAGAGGTCAAAGGCAAAAAGTATGTTTCCATTCACCGCATAATATTCATAATAATATTTGTGTTCTTTAGAGCAACTGGAAAAAAGCAGGTTACTATTAACTGTGGATTGGCTAAATAAATTGTGGTACATGATATGATAGAATCCTGCTGTGCCATAAGAAATAACCAATATGGCAACTGTCTAGACCCAGGGAAAGACTCATATAAACCACTAGAGAAGAAAGTAATCAGAGCTATTAAGCCAGGTAGAAATGTAAAGCAATGTAATATACAGAAAAATAAATCTGAACACCATGCAATTATAATAACCCAGATGGCCATAGAAATAGTGAGAAAATAAATGTTCTTTTCTTCATTGCAAGGGTAGGAGAGTATAAGGGTAATTGTGTCTATTGTAAGATGTATTTATTTTGTTATTTGTAGGTTGGTTTTGCTGAATTTCTTTTATTCTTTTTTAATGACTATGAGAGGCAATAAATTATTTTCTGAGTAAGGAATGTAAAATTAAATATATATTCATATATATATTAAGAACAAGTCAGCCTAAATTGATTATGTCTTGCCCCAAATGTATCATAAAATTTAAATTTTATTTAATTTAAACAGATTTAAAGACATGTTACAGAATAACATTAATTGATAGGAGTATCAAATTATCATCCTGAATAATTAATGTATTTCTAAGTTAGTAGTCTAATGAATAGGAAAATTGTCACAAAATATGAATAGAAAAAAATTTGATGTCAAATTACAAGGCCTATTTGAATATTTTCATTTAGAATACATAAAAAATTCATTCAATGCCATTTCTTCAACATTTATATAAGATATTGAAATAGATTTTAATAGATAAAAGTTGCCCATAAAAAGCTAGCCTATCAGTTATTTATTTTGCTAGCTTCTAAACAGATGATGAAGAAAAACAATTTCATAAAACAAGAGTAATGTGTCATAGGCATTCTATGTACTTTAATATAGTCATTTATCCATACACTATTTTTCTATGAAACAAGAAGTACAAGTTGTTTTTCGTAATCAGTGTCAAATAACCAATGTGATTGTTTTTTCATTGAATTATTTGAATTTCCTAGTTGTTTCGGCAATGTATTTTAGCCTGAGTACTTTAGAATTTAAATACTCTAGCTAAGAATGTTTCAATGCCAATTATGGAGCCTGTTTAGTTCAAGTTCAATGTGTGTAAGAAATGAGGCTCTCAAAAGTCACCAAACATTTAATAGAAGGAAGTTTGCTTTGCCTCATGACAGCAAGGGCATGCAAAAAGTAGAGAATTATATTCATCATCTCTGCCCTCTCTCATTTCCATTTGCAAAGGAATCTTTTTAGCAGCACTGGGTAAATTTTTTTCTCCTGAGCTTCAGAAATCTGCTGGGCGTGAAGGGTCTAAACTCCCATGTTTATGCCTTTAGATGACCAGAAAGCTGCATCAGAGAAGCTGCAGCCAATTAAACCAGAGGGCCACCTTTGTCCTAGGTGCATCCAGTTGATTTTAGCTGGAGAGGTGAAAGGGTAGGGAGGAGAGGAAAGGACTTTCTGAAGCCAGGCTTAATCAATTAGGCCAGTTATGTCCTAGGAATTTTGTTGTCTTTGAAGTGAAATCCCTTCCTTCCCCACTCATATTGTCCATGGGAAGAAAAAAAAAACTTTCAGGGGATGATCCTATTACACAATACGTATTATGAGGCTTAAATCAATTATGTAATATGCAAAGGCATTTTCAAAGCATTCTCTTCTTCCATGCATTTTGTTGTACTATATTGCAGTGTTGTTTAGAGTGCTCATGTATATCTTTTATATAAGACCTTCTGTCTTAGAATTAATTCTACATATTTTTTTCTAAGGCAAAACAGTGGTGAGGCCTAGGCAGTTGGGGTTAAGAGATTTTTCTTGCACAAGGTCACACAGTTAGGAAGTTTCTTAGGCCAGATTTGATACAAGGCTGTCCTGTCTCTAGACCTGGCCGTCTCTTCACTAAACATCTAGTTACCCCCAGGCATCACATATCTTACTTATAGATTCTAAGCTCCTTGAGGGCAGGAACTATGCCTTATCCTACAAATAGTGGCACTTAGCAGAGTTTTTAAAAATTGGAACCATTGTGGAAACATTTAATGAATTATCTTGAAAAGAAAGAGTTAACACAGCCTCATGAGTGCTTTAACTCCTACATAGTATGAAGCTCACAGACTAGAAAATCACATAATCAGGTGAGGTTAGAGCATGTAGTTTCTGGATCTGATTGAAGGAAAAAAATAATTGGTGGTCATAGATTTCAATATTTAAGAATTCTATTGAGGGCTTTTTTGAGAGGAAAACAGTGTAAAGCATATTTTGAAGGATGAATAAATTAAATAGTGACTAGATTTTAATAATGGGTAGTGAATCAACTATAATAATGTGTCAAAATATTTTTTAAAATTCATGAAAGTAACAGTAATTTATTTCAGTAATATCTTAAAAGCATATAACCCAGAAAACAAAATCAACATGGCTAATCAGATGCTTACAGAGTTTAATAAGGGGCAACCAATTTTTTTAAATAAAAAGAAAAGTAAAATTGTAAGTTATAAGAACAAGAAAAAAGACAAAATTAGTAAATTAATTAAAAAATTGGAAGAGTAAATAATTTCAATTTTAATCATCTATTTTATGTTGATGCATTGATCCACAAATCATAATTTCATTGAAAAAATTAGGGGCAGCTGGATGGCTCAGTGGATTGAGAGAACCCAGGGACAGGAGACCTTGGGTTCAAATCTGACCTCAGATACTTCCTAGCTGTGTGACCCTTGGAAAGTCACTACCTCCCCATTGCCTAGCCCTTATCACTCTTCTGCCTTGGAAAGGATACCTAGTATTGATTCTAAGATGGAAGGTAAGGGTTTAAAAAAAATTAGTGATCAAAGCCACTACCTAAAAATTATTAACTGCAACTACCTTAAAATTATTAAGGCATCTATGCCTTATAATTTCATTCATCTCTTCCTTAGAATAATTCTTAAGGCCACTGAAAAAAGATTGGTTGGACCCAATTGTCTTTCTTTATATCCAGGAAAATACAGGATCCTATAAAATCAGCATATTGAAGGATATAGGTCCGGCTGAATTCTAATAAAGGCATATAAAATTTGCTTACCCGCAGTAGTTTTTCCTAAAACCTTTTCATCCCTCTTCAAATGCTATGGATCCTATTCTCCTTATTCCTCTATTTAGCTAACATCCTTGACTTTAATTTCACTGAAAAAATTAAGGCCATTCACCAAGTACTCTCTTTTCTTCCTTTCTCCTCTTTTCACGTCACTCAAATTTCTGCCCCTACTGCATCCTCCCTTATCTCTTCACATGAAGAAGCATCCCTTTTTCTTTCTAAGGCTAACTGAACTAGGTGCAACTTTATTTATTTTTTATTTTTATTTGGTCATTTCCATACATTATTCATTGGAAACAAAGATCATTTTCTTTTCTTCCCTCCCCTCCCTCCCACCACCTCTCCCACAGCCCACACACAATTCCACTGGGTATCACATGTGTTCTTGATTCAAACCCATTTCCATGTTGTTGGTATTTGCATTAGAGTGTTCATTTAGAGTCTCCCCTGTCATATCCCCTCCACCCCTGAAGTCAAGCAATTGCTTTTCATCGGTGTTTTTACTCCCACAGTTTATCTTCTGCTTGTGGATAGTGTTTTTTAGATCTCTGCAGATTGTTCATGATCACTGCATTGCCACTAATGGAGAAGTCCATCACCTTTGATTGTACCACAATGTATCAGTCTCTGTGTACAATGTTTTCCTGGTTCTGCTCCTTTCACTCTGCATCACTTCCTGGAGGTTGTTCCGGTCTCCATGGAATTTGTCTCCTTTATTATTCCTTTTAGCACAATAGTTTCCATCACCAACATATACCACAATTTGTTCAGCCATTCCCCAATTGATGGGCATCCCCTCATTTTCCAATTTTTGGCCACCACAAAGAGTGTAGCTATGAATATTCTTGTACAAGTCTTTTTCCTTATTATCTCTTTGGGGTACAAACCCAGTAGTGCTATGGCTGGATCAAAGGGCAGACAGTCTTTTATCGCCCTTTGCGCATAGTTCCAAATTGCCCTCCAGAATGGTTGGATCAATTCACAACTCCACCAGCAAAGAATTAGTGTCCCTACTTTGCCACATCCCCTCCAGCATTCATTACTTTTCATAGCTGTTATGTTAGCCAATCTGCAAGGTGTGAGGTGATACCTCAGAGTTGTTTTGATTTGGATCTCTCTGATTATAAGAAATGTAGAGCACTTTTTCATATGCTTATTAATAGTTTTGATTTCTTTGGCTGAGAACTGCCTGTTCATGTCCCTTGCCCATTTATCAACTGGAGAATGGCTTGATATTTTGTACAATTGATTTAGCTCTTTGTAAATTTGAGTAATTAAACTTTTGTCAGAGGTTTTTATGCAGATTGCTTCCCAATTTGTTGCTTTCCTTCTGATTTTAGTTACATTGGTTTTGTTTGTACAAAACCTTTTAAATTTGATGTAGTCATAATTATTTATTTTACATTTTGTGACTCTTTCTAAGACTTGCTTGGTTTTAAAATCTTTCCCTTCCCAATGGTCTGAGATGTATACTATTCTGTGTTCACCTAATTTACTTATAGTTTCCTTCATTATGTTCAAGTCATTCACCCATTCTGAATTTATCTTGGTATAGGGTGTGAGGTGTTGATCCAAACCTAATCTCTCCCACACTGTCTTCCAATTTACCCAGCAGTTTTTATCAAATAATGGATTTTTGTCTCCAAAGCTGGGGTCTTTGGGTTTGTCATAAAATGTCTTGCTGAGATCATTTACGCCAAGTTTATTCCACTGATCCTCCTTTCTGTCTCTTAGCCAGTACCAAATTGTTTTGATAATCACTGCTTTATAGTATAGTTTGAGATCTGGGACTGCAAGTCCTCCTTCCTTTGCACTTTTTTCATGATTTCCCTGGATATACTTAATCTTTTGTTCTTCCAAATGAACTTTGTTATGGTTTTCTCTAATTCAGTAAAATAGTTTTTTGGTAGTTCAATGGGTATGGCACTAAATAGATATATAGGTTTGGGTAGGATTGTCATTTTTATTATGTTTGCTCATCCCACCCATGAGCAATCAATGTTTTTCCAATTGTTTAGACCTAGTTTTAGCTGTGTGTAAAGTGTTTTGTAGTTGTGTTCATATAGTTTCTGTGTTTGTCTCGGCAGATAGATTCCTAGGTATTTTATTTTGTCTAAGGTGATTTTGAATGGTATTTCACTTTCTAATTCTTGCTGCTGAAATGGGTTAGAGATATATAGAAATGCTGATCACTTATGCAGGTTTATTTTGTATCCTGCAACTTTGCTAAAGTTGTTGATTATTTCAACTGGCTTTTTGGTTGATTCTCTAGGATTCTTTAAGTAAACCATCATGTCATCTGCAAAGAGTGGTAACTTGGTCTCCTCCTTGCCTATTTTGATGCCTTCAATTACTTTTTCTTCTCTAATTGCTACTACTAGTGTTTCTAGTACAATGTCAAATAGTAGAGGTGATAATGGGCATCCTTGATGCTTCTCCTTTGCCTTACTTCAACACTTTGAGCCTGGCTTGGCACTCTCCCCGAGGTGTTTCACTGCCTTTGCCGGCCAGCTGAGGCTGCATTCTGTGGGGGAGGGACCGTGGCTTCCTGGAGCTCCAAGGGCTACTAAGATTAGCTTTCCTTGGTTGAACTGCATATGCCCTGGGGCAGGGACCTTCTGTGAGACTCGGTTAGAAGGATCCAGCCAGGGGGTTACAGGCTCCCCCCTTCTCTCTCTGTTTCCCTGCTGTCTGGGTTCCCCCTCTACTGAGTCAGGTTGTTTTCAGTAAGAGGTTTTCAGAATAGCCGTCCCTGAGGCTCTGAGGTTCCCTCTGCTGCCTTGGACTTGGTGCTCTGGGTTGGAGAGGTGGGTCCTGGGATCTTCCTTCTGCCTACCCCTTAGGTCCGAGTGATCTCGGGTTCTGGCTTTTGGGGGGGGGCATTCCTTTTGATCCAGGTCCAGGAGGAGGATTCCTGGGGTCTATGCTGTTGATCATTTTGAATTTCTGTGCCCTTGGAGCATATAGTTTGAGTTCGGTAGGGAACGGTTTCCGGAGATCTGAACTTTAGCTTTCTCTAAGCCTCTATCTTCCCAGCCTCTCATATGTGTTTCTTGTAGACAGCATATGGTAGGGTTTTGGACTCTAATCCACTCTGCTATTCACTTGTGTTTTATGGGTGAGTTCATTCCATTCACATTTAGAGTTATGATTACTAGCTGTGTATTTCCCAGCATTTTGATTTCTGCTCCTTTACCTGCCTTTTCTTCTTTCACTATTTCCTTCTACACCAATGTTTGTTTTTGAACAGTCCCCCTTATTCCCACCCTTATTTTACTTCCCTTTCTACCCCCCTCCCTATTCACCCCCCCTTATTTTCCCTGTAGTCTTTCTAAAATTAACCCCCTCGCTCCCTCCCTCTCTTATACTGCTTCCCTCCCCAACAGACTGTTTGTTACCCTTCTATTCCCCTATAGGGTGCAAATCTATTCTCTGCCCCTAATGGATTGACTTGTTTTTCCCTCTTTGAGTCACTTTCAAAGCACGTAAAAATTGAGTATTTCCTGTCTCTGACCTCTTTACCCTTCCAGTGTATTGATGTTCTCCCTCCCTCCCACTATGAGCTTCTTTATGATATATAAATTTACCCCCATTTGTTTCTTTTCCAATTTCTTTTAATATTAACCTATTTTAAGCTCTAGTTATATATATATATATATGCATACTCATGCGTATGTATTTTTGCATGCATATATCTATACACTTATTTTTGTCTTGTCCTTTCATCCTATACAGTTTGTTGCTGTTCCCTCTAAGTATACTTCTTTTTGCTGCCCAGGTAATAACAACAGTTTTTAAGAGTTACCAATGACCTCTTTTCTTATAGGCATACATATCATTTTAACTTACTGAGTCTCTTAACATTTTTTTTGTTTTTCTTTTCCCCCCTCTTTTTTAATTACCTTTTGATGATTCTCTTGAATTCTGTGCTTGGATATCAAATTTTCTGTTCAGTTCTGGTCATTTCTTTACGAATCTTTGAAATTCTTCTATTTTGTTGAATGACCATACTTTCCCCTGTAAGAATATAGTCAGTTTTGCTGGGTAGTTGATTCTTGGTTGTAGACCAAGTTCCCTTGCTTTCCGGAATATCGTATTCCATGCCTTTCTTTTTTTCAGTGTGGATGCAGCCAGATCCTGAGTTATCCTCACTGTGGTTCCTTGGTATCTGAATGACTTCTTCTTGGCAGCTCGTAATATCTTTTCTTTGATCTGATAGTTCTTGAATTTGGCTATAACATTCCTGGGTGTTGTCAGTTGGGGATTAAGTACAGGAGGTGATCTGTGGATTCTAGCAATCTCCACTTTTCCCTCTTGTTCAAGGATTTCTGGGCAGTTTTCTTTAATAATTTCCTGTAATATAATGTCCAGGCTTTTTCTTTTGTCATGTTATTCTGGTAGGCCAATAATTCTTAAATTGTCTCTCCTTGAACGATTTTCTAAATCCTCTGTTTTGTGAATGAGATGCTTCATATTTTCCTCAATTTTTTCATTCTTTTGGTTTTGTTTTATAGTGTCCTGCTGCCTTGTAAGGTCACTTGACTCTAGTTGTTGTATTCTGGTTCTTAAAGACTGGATTTCATCCTTAGTTTTTTGGTCATCCTTTTCCTTTTGGTCGGATTTTCTTTGGAGGTCATGTAAAAAATAGACTCAAATACAGGACTACAATCCCCATGAGCCTTTGCTCCACTTCCCCAGAATGCCTTGTAATCTCACCTGGGCCGAGATCGAGAAGATATTTAGGCAAAGGCTTTTGAAGGGCTCGGCTTTTTTTTTGGACTTCCGTTTTTGGAGCAGAGAGGTCTCTTCCATGATGTGAGGTTATTTTTGTCTAGGCCTCTGGCCTAGGCACATGTTTCATACTTGTATATTCTTAATCTTTAACCTTTAATAAACCTCTAAAAAATATATATTCCTTGCAGAGAGAAACTAATTTCTACCTGCCTCAGTCTCCCCCTCTCCCCTACATTTTAATCTTTACAGTGTTGGCGACCTAATGGAAAAAAGAACTTTCAGTCTTCTGATTTCTTTTCTGATCTTAAATTCAGTTTTAATATCTAGTACCTAGAAAAAAAAAATTTTTTTTTTTGAGCCATATCCCTCTGGCCAAGGTTTTCTACCCTCGCAAAGCTGCTACAGGCTCCGGACCTGCCCCGCCGCTTCCTGCCTCAGCCTGCAGCCCTGATCGTCCTCACCTGGTACCTGGTCCCGGCCTTGCCCACCCCCGCAGCCGCTCCTGCTCCTGGCCTCTCACCAGCCGCTGCCTGCCTATTTCTGCGCCCCAGACCCACAAGCGTGACCCCAGCCGGGTCATCACCCAGATCCTTGGAGCAGATCGCTCAGGACTCATTGCGACCAGCTGGTAACAGTATTGGCCACGTGGGCGGAGGGGAGAGACCAGAGGGAAAGGAGACCAGGCAATTTTCCCTTAGGCTAAGCCTCCACGTGGCTGGGGGTATTGGCCACAGGGGTATCAGAGGGGAAAGAGAGAAAAGACTAGAGAGAAGAAACAGACTTTTCAAACAGAAACCTAAAAAGCAATGGGCTGTTTAAAAGGATTTTTGACTCTTCTGGCAATTTCATTGATTTTGCCTGCCTGTCTGGGAGCAGACTCAGCCCAAAGATTCAACTTTAACTTTGGGGAGGAAAATGGGTGGCCCAGCGAACTGGAAGCCAGGCCCAGAGACGGGAGATCTCTAGTTAAAATCTGGCCTCCGATGCTTCCCAGCTATGGGGCCCTGGATGGATCCCTTGAACCCCATAGCCTAGCCTTTACTACTCTACCTTCGGACAATAGACATTTAAATGGATAATTAAAAACAAACAAACAAACAAAAAAAAAACCCCAAGGAACTTTGAAGAGACTAAAGGCTACATTCTAAGGCATTTCAGACTCCAATGGTTTATAAAAAAAAAAAAAATCTCTGTATTCTATTGCATTTTTTGTTTAAGATATAACTTTGTGATTTTAAGTTCATATATTACTGGATTGAATATTATTCTGTTAACTGAAGGTTGATTGAATTTATTTTGAATGTACTGAGTTTTGAAATTCTGTTGTTTTTCCCCTATAACTGTGTTGAAAAAAATATTATTGTGAATAAGCCCATATATGAAAAAACAGCTTTTTTCTATTTTGCTGAGGATAGATGGACTTCAGAACTGGTTATAATTGTATTAACAACCTTGGAAAATTTAATGTGCTAAATACCTCAAATGATTTGATTTTAAGGGTTTTTTAAATATGATTTTTGGAATTTTTTTTTAACAATCTGGTTATTTTTGCCTGCCCCTACCACGAGGTAAGGCCCATTAGCTGAAGTGAAATACATTTTATAAACCCCCAACCTTCCCACATGTGAATGGAAGTTGGGCAGTTAATTTCAGGGCATTTGTACCCTTAAAAAGCCTCCAAAAGGAGCACCCCTTTATTTATGCTCTTTAGCTCACTATTTTACTTCTACCAGAATGATATATAGATTTCTTGATTATGTTCTTAACCCAAGGTGAGTTTTACTTTGTTTAAAAAATATGTTTAAATACCAAGGTTGAAAGATTGCTACATTTGTAAAAATTGTGACAAATGTCCATCAATTCATAGGTTTTAAAAATGTCATACAGCAACTTATGTGAAATATGAAAGTGTGTTTGTTTGCTATTGTAATTAATTGGGCTATTGAGAATTTTGGGGATTTTGATATACTACATATTTGTACTACTGTATTTTTTAAAATGAAAAATTGTTAACCTTGTTCAATTCATTTGCCTTCTACTCACAGTGATCATGGCCAGATACAAAGAGGAAATGGATCTCATTTTTTGGTGAGAAAGCCTTGTATTTTATATTTTCTTAACTGACACAGAGTGTCAATGGTTATAAGCTATATTTTTGAATTTTTTAAAGCTCTTTTATTGTTATATTTTTCTTGCATGTGCAATATACTTTTTCAGTTTTTAAATTATTTTTTCTTTCCTTTTTATATTTGAAGCACATGTCACCAGTATTAAGATTTTCTTTAACCTTTTGATTTTCAGTGCTACAAGTTTAAGATACATTTTCTAATGCATGCCCTAAAAAGCTTGTGACTATGAAAATGATGCCACTAATTATTTAAATAAATTATGGGACTTTGCTTAATGATTCTGTCTGATTCCAGGACAAGATACACAAAAGAGCCACTGCATAGTGCCAATAGAGCATAAGGTCAAAGAGACCAACCAATCCTGGAGAAATTGACGTCACTTTGAGCCTAGACAAAGAGGACTTGAACGTGTTTGGGGTTCGAGGTTGCGGCTGTTTAACATGTGTTAAAAGCAGGTCTTCCTTGTTCCACATTCTACCAAGTACCTCAAACTTGGCTTCTACTTGGCTTCTATAATCTGGTCCCTTTCTTTTCTGCCTCTCATAGTGTGGTAACTTTCTGTAGTCCTGGCTACTGACTGGGTAAATGCATCATTACTTAGATCATTTTGATTGGGCCCTGATTGAAGGACCTGTTATAGATTTATTTTTCTTCTACTTGGAATTTTTACACATAAGACTTTGATAGTCTATATTTTCATCCAGAAATTTTTCTTTTCTTTTGGATTTTCTGATGTCTTTTTAATATCTCTTGCCAATTGATTCATATACCTCAGCCATGCATCCCTAACTGATTCTGAATCTTTCAATCACCCACAACACGGGGGAATGTAAAAAAATATCATTATTTAAATTGCAAAGTTTAAATTCCTTTTGAGAAGAATTTTAGGTGAAGAAGATGCTACCTCTCTGAATCCAGAACTGAACTGTTGGAGAAGCCACCATGAAGAAGCCTCCAGACCACAAGTTGCACAAAATTGAACTTTGGGTGTGGTTGATTGAACATTTATTTGTATGTATACTTTTATGCCAAAGGGGACTGCCCCCTAACGGCTTTTTGTCAATGTGTTCAGAAATTATTGGTTTTATTCTTTTTTCTCTTATCCTCACACTATTGTAATCTTTTAAGTTTATTATGTTTTTATGATCCTTTTGGGGAAAAATTAATTTTTCCACAAATGATCACACGGGGGGATGTAAAAAATAGACTCAAATACAGGACTACAATCCCCATGAGCCTTTGCTCCACTTCCCCAGAATGCCTTGTAATCTCACCTGGGCCGAGATCGAGAAGATATTTAGGCAAAGGCTTTTGAAGGGCTCGGCTTTTTTTTTGGACTTCCGTTTTTGGAGCAGAGAGGTCTCTTCCATGATGTGAGGTTATTTTTGTCTAGGCCTCTGGCCTAGGCACATGTTTCATACTTGTATATTCTTAATCTTTAACCTTTAATAAACCTCTAAAAAATATATATTCCTTGCAGAGAGAAACTAATTTCTACCTGCCTCAGTCTCCCCATCTCCCCTAAATTTTAATCTTTACAGTCATCTTTCATCTTCTTCACCTCATCTTTCATCTCCTTTGCCTCATTTTCCAGCTGGTTGATTTTGGCTTTCAAGACACTATTTTCTGTTTCCAGATGACTTATCTTAGTTTTTAAGTTCTTTTCCCAATTGTCTTCAGCCTCTCTTAATTGTGTTTTGAATTGCATTTTGAGTTCTTCCAAAGCCTGTATCCAATTCACTGGGATTTCTGATTTTTCCTTTGCTGGATCCTCCTCCTCTGTTTCATTTGCTCTTTGCTCATTACCTGTGCAGAAGCTATCTTTGTAATTTCTTTCTTCTTTTTCTGTTGTTTGCTTGAGTTTACTCCTTCTTTGCTCCCCATATTTGGCTGTGCTCTTGCTCCTCTCATTTTGTTTTGGATTTGGGGCTGTCAGTCTCCCCTCTTGGAGCTTTGTCATATCTCTTGGTACAGTCTCTAGTGGAGGAATTTTAGCTTCCCTGTCCTCTGGAGGCTTTTTATTGGATTGAGTTCAATTGGGTTGGGCTGTATGTGGTATGAAACTCTGAGGCTCTGAAGACTCCTGGAAGGCTGGGCTGCCCAAGCTCTCTCCAGTTCTCTCCAGCTGCTTCTCCACTGTCCACAAGTGCCTTTGCCCGCCTCCTTAAACTCTGAGGAGTTCTGATGGGATTAGGTTTAACTGGATTGGTCTGGATGTGCCCCAAGGCAATGGTGAGACTGGAGCCCAGTGGAGGGACCCAGCCACGGCCTGTTTCTCCCTGGCTTCCTCCCTGCTGTCCAAGCTGGATTCTCCGAGCCCGGCTCCCCACTGTTCACAAGGTAGACCCTGCAAACCAGCACCTTTGCCCGCTCAGAGGTTCCCGCTGCTGCTGGGGGCTCAGCCCTCTGGGTTGTGGGGGAGGGGTCCTGGGACCTACCCTCTGCCTTCCCCTTAGCTTTGAGTATTCTCAGATTTTGGCTTTGGGGGGGGGGCGTACCTTTTTATTTGAGTCCAGAAGGAGGGTTCCTCGCTTCTGTCCTGTTGTTCAGATTGAATTTCGGTGCCCTAGGAGCATTCAGTCTGTATCAGTTAAGGAAGGGTCTTCCATGAGGTCTGAACTTTTACTGCTTGCTAAACTGCCATCTTGACTCCTCCCCTAGGTGCAACTTTAATACCCCTTTCTATCAGATCTTCTCCATCAGATTGTCCTTCATCATTCCTACTATCTCACTAATCATCTACCTCTCCTGGTCTAACTCTTTGTTAGCTATAGAAACTCCTTTATGTTCTCTATCCTCAAAACCTTCATCACTTAATCTGAACATCATTGATGTTCTATATGTCTCCTCCCTCTTATGATTAAGCTTCTTTAGAAATCCACCTACAATAGATACTTCTACTTCCCTTACTATCGCTCTCTTCTAAATTATTGACACTATTGCATCTGATCTCATCATTCAAATGAAACTCTTTCCAGCTTTAACAGTGATCTCTTAGTTGCCAAGTCAAATACTTTTTTCAATTTTCATCTTCTAGATGACTTTTAAGTCTTTGTTGATGTTGATCACTGATGGTGGAGAGATGAATAGACAGACAAATGTGAAAGAGGCTTCCAGGATTTAATCAATTGTCTTATTGAGGCCCTGATATAAGCTTATGCAGACCTGAGTAAAACATCATGTTCTCCACAAAGATACCAGCCAAAAGGTTTTGAAGATCACTCTACTAAGAGAGTGATGGTAATATGCATTAAAGTCCTATTGTTTTGATATTACTAATGATGAGCCTTGGTACTCTTTTCACAAACTTGACTTCTTGACGCTTCAAAAATCTGTTTATGTTCTAGATCCATGAGCCAATGGTGTATTCATAAATTCCTGGAAGATGGTACTTCTATATCTGCCACCTGCTTCAACTGTCTCTTTCTCTGGATTTTGCCAAGAAGTTTCTTTCAGTTGCCTTTCCTCTATGATCTTGAGGCTTTTTTCTTCCATTGATAAATAAGGACCAAGAACAACCTTGTAAAACTTGGAACACATTATTATACATGCTACCTCCCAAAAACACCTTTGAAAATTAAGAAAATAAAATTGATTCTAGTCATTAATTGATTTCATTTTGTATCACTAGTGATATTTTGTGTAGCTACAGAAGTCACTTTTCATTTGTCTCTGAGTCTCTTTCCTGTAAATCACTCATTATCTCTGAGTTAAGTTCAGAAATTCCATTTTTCTGATAATCACTGTTCTATTCTTATTTCAAGGTCTATTATCCTTGAAGAATGCAAGTGAATTCCAGAGAGTCTGTTTTATTATCTCTGCAACATTGTCTACGATTCAAGAAAATCTAGTCTGATATTGCTGTGACATTATTTCCCTACTCAGATGACACTGCCAATGACACTATTTTCCATAGTGACAATATGGAAGAAAAGATTATTGCTAGAATTGCTTTCTGAATTTCTAGTCAATTGTAAATATTAAAAATTAATTTGCCATACTCCAAGTATTATATTTAATTAATAATAAAACTTGAAGCAAAGGAAAACAAAAGGCTGGAGAAACAGAGAGAGCTCACCAGCCTCACATGTGAAAAAAGAGAGTGATGGAGACATTACCCACAGCTTAAAAAAATAATATAAAGTTGCTAATGTGAATGAAGGGAAAAGGATTCATGGGATGAGAAAAGATGATTCTGGTAGATGTGGTCCAAAGGATACAAAATTTCCATTTATACACAAGCATATCGTCCCCCACATCTATGATGCTTCTAACTTTATAAGCAATCACATAGTTTTCTCCATCTATGATGCTGCCTTCTAGATTTTGGTGGCTCTTCCTTATGTCCATAAAAATAATTTGTCAGCCCTCATTCTACGTCTTTTGGGTTGCTGAGGACCTTGTAAGGAGGGAAGAAAAGAAGTGGGTTGCAATAAGTGAGAAGGATTTGCCAGCCACATGCTAGGGACTGAATTAGGGCCTCTGGAACACAGAGAAGGAATAAAGGGAGAACACCAAGGGTTGCTCAGAGCTCTGGAACTTCCTCTCTCTGGAACTGAGGAGAGTTTGACTTCCTGTCTCTTGGAGCTGAAGAGATCAAGATACCATATCTCTGTTTGTTCCTGACTTGAAAAAAACCCTACTTTGAAGAAAATTAAATAGTTCTTATCTGCTAAGAAGTCCTGCTTGCTGAGAAGATGAATATCTGTGTACTGCTAGCATGATCTAACCAGACTGTTGGTGAGGGTCTGACTGAGGCTAATTCTGGCCTGGCCCAACTAAGGTTGAACTCAGCCATAAATACTTTACCCTTAAGATATGTGAAGATCTATCTCAACCTAAAACCAAGCAGGGGGATTAAGGAAAAGCATTCCCTAGCTCTAATGCAATTCTCACTAGCCTTCTCCCTTTTGTTCCTCTTAATGCTCCATAGGCCCTGGACTGTCTGACTAGATTCCCCAAACTCACTAGCTAACCTGGCTCTACTTAATCCTTAATCCTTCTCTGTGTTCCAGAATCCTTTGTCTCTCAGTTCCTAGCATTTGGCGGCAAATCTCTCTCACTTATTGCAACCCATTTCTCTTCTTTCCTTCTTAAAAGCTAAAACCCCCTTTTTATTGTTAAGTGCTGTTCTTACCAATAAGTTGAATGTGTTCTGAACTTTGTTGTCTCAGAATGTATTAATATCAGTGTCTACAAGCTTCTTCCTCTATTAATTTCCTTTTATGGATTGTTCTCCCCCATTGAAATGTGTTCCAAAAACCAGTGTTTTTCTTTTTTCCTATATTTTTATCTCTAACAATAAAATGTCTGGCATAGAACAAATTCTTAATAAATGATTGTTAGTTTGACTTCATTGAAAATGTCTTCTTCTTTCACTTCCCAGTTCAGGTTTTATCTTCTCTACATAGAATCCCCTATATCTACCCTCTCCCCCTCTCTTGTGTATAATATTTTTGTATTGCAGTTATTTGTGCAAAAATTATATGCATTTAGAGCCAGATGATGGTCATTTTCCATTATCTATTCCTAGAGTATTAGTGATATTTGATTAAATTGAATATTCAGATTAGGATGACTTGAAGTATCCATTGGATGTGGAGGTGATGATAGCAGCTCCTGAAATGTTTGACGGTAGTACAATGAAGGAATAAGAACTATTAACAACTCGAATTCTGTAGTTTCTTCCTTTTATATTTCATTGTTCCTTATTTACAATTTCTTCAAGCTATCTACCTTCTCAGCATCTTCTGTCAGTCTTTCCCCTAGACCTCACATCATAGACTGACAGCTGAGATTGCATAGGAGATATCAAATCTTTCTTCTATAGTCTAAGGAAGTTTTTAATGATGCAATTGGTATTATTTTACATGATTACCAGATCATTCTCTGACACTTTAAAATTGCTGTATCAGTGAGGGAAAAAATTCATTTAGTAAGAATAAATTTAAATGCAAGGCAATTGAAGTATCTGGAAAAGAATTTCATAGACTCAAGTTTGGATATGCAAATGCCTATTACCATGTCCCAGTGCTTTGCTCATGTAAATGCAATATATGCAATATTTAAAGAAAGAAAAATGCATTTGTAATTGGTGTGATTTAAGGAAGAAATTGTGTAAGCAAACTTCAAAGTGCTTTTGGTTGGTGCAGCATAAGTGAGAACCTGCTTTCTATGCATCTATGGCAGAAGTTACACAGGATCTCTCACATAGTATATATAGCTGCAACTGTTCGACAATGTTTCTCTAACTTCCTTGCTTTTATATCAATTTCAGCCTCAAATGGGTTGATTAGTAAGGAAGAAGCAAGGTCTCAGCAGATGGTTGTCAAAAATCTGCTTACCTTCATAATGCAAGGGAAAGTTAGTGCAAGCATTCGTTTCGCAGTTGGATCTGGAATAAAACATCACTGCATTAAGATGCCAGAAGGAATCAGCATGGAGAACATTTTAGAAATATAATTCATGGTTATGAGGTTTAGATTTCAGAAATATTAAATACATAAAGTATGTGTGCAAAAGACTTAACTAACGCCTATAAATAACAGGCACTAAACAACAGTCATAAGCTTCAAATCTTCCATAAACTCACCAAATAACTCATAACACCCCTGCAACAATATGATTAGATGCAGCCAATGCAAGGAGATTAATTGCAGAAATATTATGCCAGATGCCTAAAGACTTACAGCTTATTTGAGTTGCAAGTCTTTTCCACAAACATACTGTGCTATTTATTAGCTGACTTCAACAATACCTAAGGTAGTAGGTTTGAATAATTGAGTCAGAACACAGAAAACTTGCATTTTTCCTACATTATTTTAGAGCACTGTAAACAGACACCATTATGCATTTGTAGCATAATAAAGCAGAAAATGATTAGTATGATCATAGCATCATGGATTTAGAGCTAGAATAGGTCTTCAAGGACAAGTAATCTCCCTAATTTTATCAATCAGAAATTGAAGCCCAGAAAAGTCAAATTCTTTGTCCAAGATAGTTGTTCAATCAGGTCCTTCTCTTGGTGATCCCATGGACCACAGCATGCCAGGCCCTTCTATCTTCTACTATTTCTCTGTCTGTACAAGTTCAAGTTTGTTGTTTTCTATGATAGTATCTACTCATCTCATCCTCCTCAATCCCCTTTTCAATCTTTCCCAACCTCAGGATATTTTCCAATGAGTCCTGTCACCTCATTATGTGGCCAAAGTACTTAAGGTTCAGCTTCAGTATTTGACCTGCCAGTGAACAGTCTGATTGAGTTTCTTTAAGTATTGACTGATTTGATCTCATTATTTTTAAATGTCTTTCAAATATCTTCTCTAGCACCACAATTCAAAATTATCAATTCTGTAGAACTCAGCTTTCCTTAAAGTGCACCTCTCTTAGCCATACATTGCCATAGGGGGAAAATATAGCTTTGACCTTTGTTGGCAAGGTGATGGCTCTGCTCTTTAGCATGCTGTCCAGATTTTCCATAGTTTTCCTTCCAAGAAACTGTTAATTCATGGCTGCAGTAATCATCTGCAGTGATCTTTGAGCCCAAGATTATAAAATCTGACACTGCTTCCATTGATTCTCCTATTTGGCAGTAAGTGATGGGACCAGTTGCTAAGATATTCTTTTTTATGATGAATTTCAAACCATCTTTTATACATTCTTCTTTCACCCTATCAAGAGGATTTTAATTCTTCTTAATTTTTTGCCAGAGGAGTGATATTATCTGCTCATGTGAAATTGTTGATATTTCTCTCATCAGCCATAATTTTGGCCTCTGATTCATCTACACTGTTATTTTGTATGGTGTACTCTACATGCAAGTTAAATAAGTAAGGTGACAATATATAGCTTTATCTTAGTGTTTTCCCAGTCTTAAACAAATCAGTTACTTGTTTGCCTCTTGAACTATATACAGATTCCTTAGGAGACAAATAAGATGATCTGGTACTTCTCTCTTTGAGGACCTGCCGTGATTTGTTGTGATCCACGTAGTCAAAGGCTTTAGTCTAGTCAATGAAGTAGTAGATTTTTTTTTTCTGGGACTTCCATGCTTTCTCCATAATCCAGAAAATGTTGTCAATATTGGTCTGTAGAGCACTGATTTATGAACTACGCCTCTTTGAAAATGGACCTACTCTTCTGGCAATTCTTGGTTCACATATCACAAAAGTCTAGCTTGTAGCACATAGCTATTAAATAGTAGAACCATGATCAGACTACCATTCTTTTAACTACCTATAAGAATAGCAAGATAATATCCAATTGGTTAACGGGGACTTACAAAGAATTAGTGGCAGAACTGAATCTAAAATGATTGCTCTTTTCATTGCATGAAACATCAATCAAGAATTCTGGGTTTAAGACTCACTTTTCATCATTAACTTGCTTTGTGGACTTGTCATATCCCTTTAACTCTACAGAGGTTGCTTTGGAGATTACCAATATCTTTTCTATTTCTAATATTTTAGGGATCAGTGAAGTATAGTAAAAGCAGCTTTCCCATTGATGTAGAAAATGAAAAGCTAAATTAATCAACAATGTTGTACAATTAATTTCATTAATGCAGGAACTATTTCAGCAATGTAAATTGATACCAATCTATTGATTCTCATCTTATATGAGTCTTTTCCATCTTCTGATTCCATCCTGCACAAGGATTCAACCAACATGGAGTCACAAGTTTAGAGATAAAAGGTATATTAAGAGATACCTAGTCTAATCTCTGATTTCACATTATAAAAAAGCTAAGGGCCAGAGAAGTTGAGTGACTTGCCTAATATCACAGGGGGTGTTAAGGGGAAGAGTTGTTATTAAGATTCTATATTTCCTGATATTATGTGGATGAATTATTTAGATTATCCTTTAGTTTCTCTTCAGTCTTTCTATGTGACTGATCCAGTTCCTTTTCTAGGCATTATTCTCTATATTCTTTGTTCTTTTTCATTCTGTATAATTTATCCAGTGTAATAGATCATAAATTTTACCTCCTAAAATTTTAGGTTAGTATATTATTGATATATGGTATGCCTTTTCAATGGCATTCAAGTGAGAATTCAGAGCTCAAAATTTTCAAAAAAGAATGTTATTATAAAACATTTGTTTTTCCAAGAAAAATATAGTGTAATCTACAATGAAAAATTGCTTTTTAATCTCCCTAGACAATTATGTTGATCTTGTTGTAAGTGGCACTGATAATTCTTTTTTTTTTTAATTTTCAGATTAAGTGACAAAATACAGTTTTTAAAAATAATTTCCAACATTTTGCAATCCATGTACTCTCCCTCTCTCCCACCACTTTTCCCTCCCCAAGGTAGCAAGTAATATGGCAGGTTGTGCATGTGTTTTCATATACCTATTTTCATGTTCATCATGATGTAAAACAATATACATATAACTTACAGTAGAGAAAAATAAATGGAGGAAATAAAATAACATGGTAATAAAATAAAATGGTATGCTTTGATCAGCATTCAGACTTCATTATTTCCTTCCAAGATGGTGGATAGGCTTTTTTTCATGATTCCCTTGGAGTGGTCCTGAATCCTTGTATTGCTAATAGTAAATTAATTTTACAATTAAACACCATACATTATTGCTGTTACTGTGTACAAAGTTCTCTTGATTCTGCTAACTTCAGTGTTTCAGTTCATATAAGCCTTTCAAGGTTTTTTCTGAACTCATCCTGTTCTTTATTTCTTATGGCCCAATAGTGTTCCATTACAACAATATACCACAACTTGTTCAATCATTCCCCAATTGATGAAGATTAATTTGATTTTCAGTTCTTTGCCACTACACTAAGAGCTGCTATAGATATTTTTGTACAAGTAGATTTTTTTTCCTATCCTTTATCTCTTTGGAATACAGAACCAGTAGTTGTATTGCTGAGTCAAAATTATGAGCAACTTGATGACCTTTGGGGCATGGTTCCAAATGGTTCTGTCGAATGCTGATATTTCTTTATTTTACTGTTTACATTAATCTCTTTCTAATCTCCAACCAGCCATCACACTGTTGACTATAATATTCTTACCATACACAGAACCTTTTTTTTGGAAAGGACTTCAGAGGTCAAGTAGTTCATTGGTGTTAAAGTTCTCCTTCTCCTTCTCCTTCTCCTTCTCCTTCTCCTTCTCCTTCTCCTTCTCCTTCTCCTTCTCCTTCTCCTTCTCCTTCTCCTTCTCCTTCTCCTTCTCCTTCTCCTTCTCCTCCTTCTTCTCCTTCTTCTTTCTTCTTCTTTCATCTTCTTTCTTTTCTTCTTTCTTTTCTTCTTTTCTTCTTCTTTTCTTCTCCTCCTCCTTCTTCTTCTTTTCTTCTTCTTCTTTCTTCTTCTTCTGCATTTATTAAGTGCCAGTTATATTCTATATTCTAGCCACCATGTTTAATGCTAGGAATATAAAAACAAGTAAGTCAATCCTGCCCTTAAAATGTTCACATTCTAAAAGGGAAAGCTATATATAAAAGGTCACTATAGAGCAAATATGGGAACCTGAAGGGGACAAAGATAGAGACAAAGCTAGAAACAATGATTATATGACCAGGTACACAGATGAACTAGGAATGGATAGGATTAGTTGTAAAAGTCATAGTGCTAATTTTGACAGAAAATGACCCACTCAAATTCCGTGCTTTGACCAAAGGATAAAACAATTGGTTCTGAAAGGGAATGGTATGAAAATGTTCATAACTGATGGTTTAAACTTTCTCAGTCCCTTGGGAAGCAAAGTCATATACTAAAAGACAAGAAAAATGCATTTATGAAATTTGGTCAGTCTGGATGTATTCATCAAATGGAGGCATGATGAGGAATTCATCAATGGTAGCAGGTTGTTGTCCTGGCAGCAGGGTTTTCCAGGCTGAAGAAGCACTAGATATTAAGATAATTCTCAGAATGAGACTATTGTCAAACCATGGAAGCAAAGACCATGAAGTCAGAAAGAGCTGGTGAATTTATGATTCTAGAACATAAGAAAAGAAGTCTTGGAATAACTATTAGGGTTATGGGCAGTATGATAGATATACAAAAAGTTAGCTATGCAATACTGAACCTAGTGGTGGTAGACCTTTCAGAGGTTAATAATAACCCTTTCTATGGTATACCAAAAAAGGTGGAAATCTTACCTTTGTTCAGAGGTGAACCTGTAGTGAAGCAGAGGACTTCAGTGGCCTTTAATGAAGCAAATCAACAACTTCTAGAGACAGTACATTACATTTTTGGATGTCTCTCATTTCTCTGAGATGTTTCCTTAAATAAAATTGAAATCTACCTCTGAGCAATTTTTGCCCAATGGGTTATGGTTTTTGTCTTGGGGTGAATGTGAACAAAAGGCACTAGTTAAGCAATAAAGGCCAAATGGATATTATACAATCTGCTTTTATATGTGCCTATAATGTATATTCTAAAGGGCAAGAGTTGTTTTATTTTTCTTTGTATCCTAAAAGGCACTTACATGCCCAAGATCATGCATTTATATCACATCACATTTGTGATGAGAGATTATCAGTCAAGATCAAAACAGATTATGCTATAATTATCAAAAGTCTCTGTATGCAGCAAAAGGGGCCTAGAACTTCATGTCAAAATATTGGGAATCTCAGTCTGTGTTCTTTTATTTTATTAACTATGGGGCCTGGAATAAATAATTTCTCCACCAAACCTTACATTAATTGTTTAAAATAGGGATGATTCTTGAACCAAAGACATCAGCATGTGTTTATAATGAAAGCTCATTCATTGCAAACTCCAGGTTAAGAACCATTACTATTGTCATCTTTATCTCCATCCAAATTGTGGCTGTATTCAGCTTCCTTTTTCCATATAATGGAACCATTGAAGTTAATCTGATCATTTGCTTATATATGAAATGGTTTGTGGTATGGTGGAGAGAGTGCAGGTCATGGAATGAAACATGCCTGAGTTCAAATCCAGCCTCAGACACCATTAAATAGTTCTGTGACCTGGAGCAAGTCATTAACCTTTGCTGGATGAAATAATTTCCAACAGTTCACATAACCATTTAGAAATTGTACAACTGAGGTGAGACCTCAAACTTTAGCACCAGTGGTTCATTGGTTAATTATAAGAAAAATTTTGACAGTTTTGTTCCATCTTTTTAAGATGTGGTTAGTGTGCAAATTTCAGCAATATTCCCAATTTTCACTGGCCTTTTTATTATTTTTGCCTGATAGAGAACTTTCCATTTTGCTTTCTGTTTTTAGATATGTATTTTACATATTCCCCTCCTGGCCTCTGTAAAATTCCATTCTGTCCATCTTGACAATGTAATTAATACCTATGCAAGGACACTGCAAATGATGCTCACATCTCCCTGGTTTTGTATCCACTGAGTCTGTGCTCTGAGAATATAATTAACTTTTGACTTCTCACCCACCCCATCCTATATTGATAGTTTTTGTTTATCAGTGGTCCCTATCTGAATTCTTGGGAAAATTTTCTGTCATCTGCTTGCCTGTTTTGTTATCTGTAAAATGAAAAAAAATAATAGCACCTACCTCCTACAATTGTTGAGAGGATCAAATGAAATATTAATTAAAAGTCTTAATATAGTTTCTGGCACATAGGACCTATATAAATCCCAGCTATTCCTACTAATTAAAATGAAATAAAAATAGTTGGTGCAGTGGATGGAATGCCAGGCCTGGAATCTTCCTGAGTGCAAATCTGGCCTCAGACACTAGCTGTATGACCCTGGACAAGCCATTTAATGCTGTTTACTTAAGTTCCCTCATTTATAAAATAAACTGGAGAATGAAATAACCAAACACTCCATAATCTTTGCTAAGAAAATCCCAATGTGGTCACGAAGATTGAAATATGACTGAACAGTGTTTACATTTTTCAAAAGTTACTATAAAGTACATATTTGGGGAAGTTCACTTAATTGCAGTAGAAATAGAGATAGTTACCTGTGATAGAGAGAAAACAAAAGTAATGAAATTCGTACATAACTGAATCTTGTACCTGAATCCTACTATGTCTCCATCTATGGAAACAGCACCTACCTAACTCTTCTATACATATATTTGCAGCTGGAAGTTCATCTTCTGTCTTTGGTGGTCATTCTATTTGTTAATTATCTTATATCCAAATAGCTTCTTCTAAATTTCCTTAGTTACAATCCTTATATGCTTTATGTTGATTCTGGAAATAAGTTAAACTAACCTCAATAAAATTTCAGAATATCTATGTGACTTCCATCGGCAATGTATGCCAATTTAAAAAAATCCACAAACAAAATTATCTAAGACTTTTTCAACATTAAAAGTCTGAAAGTTTGGTTCACAGATAGTAGAAAATTCTGCATGGTTAATCTTATTCTAGGAATGATTTTAGGATATCATTAATCATAAATATTTTTCCATGGAGACTACCAGGGACCTTAAATCTCTAAGTTGATCTATATTATAAAGATATTTAATAATCCAGTGGAATTGCTCAATGACTCTAGGAGGAGAGAGAGGGAGAGAGAAAGGAAAGAACATGAATCGTGTAACCATGGAAAAATATTCAAAATTAATTAATTAAATAATTTTAAAGATACCGATATTTAATAAATAACCATCAATATGAATCAATGTTCCCAATAAAAATGAATATTCTGTCCTCATCATTCATTAATAATATTATTCTATCTTCTACTATTTAAAGTATTCTCCTGGCATCTCAGACACAGAAAGACTTGAGCTGAAATATTATCTCTGGGGCATGCTGTTGGCACATAGCATGACACATAATCATTCAGGGTCCAAAGCCACTCATTCAGTTTACAAACAGCATGGCACTTTTTTACTAGACAGTCTAAAATATTTTAAGTTCATTATAATAACAGAATCACTGATTCAGACTCTATAATAGTAATAATTACTTTTATGACAAAAAGTATTATCTTTATTTCACAGTAGATACTTAGGAGCCCACTGAGGAAACAGAATGCTCAGTGTGTAAGTTTCTTCAAGAATTGGCAAAGTTTCACAGAGGAAATACCCAGATTATAGAGCATGGTTGAATCAGGTTTAATTTGATGCCTGTATGAGACAATAGGGGTGTGAAGGACTATAAAAGTCAGGTGTCACACCTTGTTCCTGTCTAACATTCAAAGAGTTCATGGTGTGGTATCTAGAGATTAGAAAAGATATTAAAAAAACAAATTTCCTACTTAACATTGCTCTACTGCTTCTTTTATACAACCAAAATCCCATTATCCCAAAATTTGAGAGACTATTTTAGACAATTAAATTAGGAGCCTCCAACTTCTGACTATCATTGTAGTTCTGACTCAAAATGAGAAAAGTCTTTGTTGGTTTCTGAATAATCCATATCTTGCTAATGTATTACAATTAAAGTTAATATCTTGAAAATGGATTTTATTTCTGTAGAGAAAAAAAGTTGGTCTCTATTGTGAGTAAGGGTACAAAAAAGACAAAATCTCCCAAAAACTTGAGTCCAAAATGCAATTTGGGAAAGAGAGCTCATTTGTAATGCCAATCAAATGATTAAACCAGTCATCTGAATTAATATTACATTACAAATCTCTTCTTCCCAGAGTGTTCTTCATGAATCAAAGCTTTTTAGCAGGGTTATGATTTTAGTCATCTAATTTTTTTTAAATAAAGCTAAAATTTGAAGATCAAATCAGATATTTTTCTTAAAAAGAAAACAAGATTAAATTAAAAATAATCAGTCAATCCACCCACCCAGCTACCCGCAGACCCTGATTACAAGTAAGTCTCATTTATCTGACCAAAGTAATGTCTGAAGATATTTAGGCTATGTGCCTCTTTATCTTAAGTTACTATGGAATAGTAGTTAACACAAAAGGGTAAAATCTAAAGTTCTAGTCTCACAGAAATGACCCTGGACAAAGAGTCTCTTCCCCAATGAATTGATATGCTCCCTAGATGCTGCTATTGTTTTTGTGGGATCAATATTTCAGTACCTCAGTGTATATAGGTGACTACAGCAGGAGAAACACTCTTTTATGCTGGTGTGGATTATGACATTTACACTTACTCATTCTTTTTTTTTTATGTTTTTGTCTTTCTCTAAAAATGTCTTGAAGAATCAAAACTACATTCTTCATGACTTTCTCTTCCTCCTTCGATATTTCTTAGATCCCAGAATAGCATTTAGGCTGTCCATCTGAACTCTCAATTTTGCCCTATGACCAGCCCCCTCCCTCATCTGTCATTCAAGCACTCAATGATATCTGTCATACATTTTTGTTACATGGCATGCTGTAATCTCTTTATACTGCATGTGCCTTAAAAACAGTGAGTTGTTCCACTTTTTAAGATCTTAATTTGATAACTCTAGTGTCTCTGTCTGGGTCAAGCTAGAAGGCCAGACTGGAAGGCCTCAGACCTAACCCTAAGATGAATCTCAATCTGACTGCTTTCCTCATGAACAAAAAGTTTATCTATAAAGATGGAACCAGGGAAAGTGAAGGAGGGCTGGGAGAATTTCCCTAACTATAATTCTCTTTTCTCTTCTTTCCAATACCAAAAGATTCACAGGAGTCTCTCTTCTGGTCTTGAATCTATGTATCACCCTGACCTCTCTGTATGTACCCCCAATTCCCTAGTCTAGCTTTCCTGACTATGCCCTCTCCCAAAATACTTTTGATAGAGAAAATCCAGTTCAGGTAACTCAGATAAGGTGGAGGAACTGGCAAAGTTCTCCACAGGGTCCAGCCATGAGGCTGCAGGCTTCAGTTGATGATAGACAGATCTTAGCTTTTCAAGGTTGGCTTATGTCAATAAATTTGATGTATTTAAGACTCTGGAAATCAGGAACACAGCTGTTAGGAATAGATGATCTCCAGTGGATAAATCTCTCAGTGTAGATCAAATAGATAGAAAAAAGGACTCACAAAGAGGCAGGATCTAACAGCTTCACACAGAAACTCAGTTAGTCCTCTCAAAGGAAGTAGTTCCTTCCTCAGCTCCAAAAACAGGAACTCAAAAAGACCCTTCCAGTAAACTGGTCCTTCTTTTTTAAATATTCCCAACATTCCTTTAGAACCTTCCTTCTTATGTTCCACAGCATGAGCTGTAGGAGCTAACTGCAGAGTAAAAAGTAAACCTCTCCCTTCAGAAATTCTTCATGTATTTTTCTATATTTTAATAGCCTTTAGATACCCCTCATTTCCACCTGAAGTTATTTTAGGGGGTTGATGTTCCATGATTTGCAACCATTTAGCATCACTAGCATCCTTTTGAAATGTTCCTAACCTCTGCCTTTCCATTAACAGAGTTTAGCAGGATTTGACCTGTCTATTTCAACACTCAAAATTTTCCATTAGAGAATGAATTCGTTTATGGCAGATCAAAATTTCTCACCTTTCTCAAGTGTTAGAACTGTGGGTAGACCCTTGTGGGCCACATTATTGGAATGAAGTCAAATAGTCACTCCACTGTTTTTTCACACATTTAGCACTTAAAGCCCTGGTTCAAGTAGTAGTCTTACAGTCAAAATAAGCCATTGTTGATTTCTTATTTTTTTACCTTTGAGCCTCAAATTTAAGATTAGCTATCCTTCCTTTTAAACTCTCTCTGAAATTCAATTTTCATTTTAAAAATGCACAAATAGTTAATGTTACATTATATTAAATTATGTTTAAAATGTTATATAAAAATGGAGTATGTCTCTCCATGAAATACTTTAATACTTTTTGTACCCCCTCTAAAAGCAATGGATTCCTCCTTTTGACATTCACAACAGCCACACGCCTGTTAACATAAACAGTAGAATCAGAAAGATATTGCTGATTATCTGAAATTCTTATTAATAATTTCAGGGAGCAGTAGCCCCTGGGGATTATATGGAATTAATGGAAAAGAAACTTTATTTCCTGGTGAAATCCTGAGATGACTAAAACTAAAACAGCATATGGAATACAAAAGATGAACACAGGATTCTCTTGGCATTATTCCCATGCTTTTCTGGGACCTGAGGTTTATTTTTTTTAGAGAAAGACCATTCTCCTGGCTAACTTGTAGATTTCTAAGTGAAGTCTTTCTTTCCCTGAATCATTACCCTGGTCTTCTGTCCCCCATTCTCATACTTCCTCCTCATACAGCAGAACTTCATGGGAATCAGAGTTTTAAGTTAGGACTGAAATTCATGTCTCAAAATGCTTGCTTTCATTTGAAATAGAATTACTTGAATCAAAGTCCTGTTGGTTCATTTTCTACAACTGAAACTCCTTTTAGCTTTCCATTATTTTAATTCTTAAAATTGACTTTAGAGTGTGTATGAGTGTGTGTGTGTGTGTGTGTGTGTGTGTGTGTGTGTATGTGTGATGGTATATTATAAGATTACCTAGTTAGAAACATATAATTCAATTTAACAAACACACATTGAGCTCCCACTATAAGCATGGCATTTCTATTTATAAGACATCAGGAAGCAAGGGTACTAGATCTTGAACCCAAATTCTTTCAATTTGGGAAAAGTTCCAGTCTAGAAAATTGTCAAGTCACCAAGCATTTAGTAAGCCATTATTATGTCTCAGGTTGTGTGCCAAGCACTAGGTATAAAAAGAAAGGCAGATGAATATATATGCAAAATATTGAACTGTATGTTTTCCATATTTAAATGTTGCCTATTGTAGAAACTAGCTAACAGACTGCAATTGGAGGTAACAACTATTGAAAAAAATAGAGATCCAATAGATAGTGTCGTAGGATGGTCCTAGAGTGTGTCAGCATTTTCTTTACCTTTTTCTCCCCTGGATTTCTGTGGTATCACTTCTGTTTATTTTACCACATTCCTGGACAGTGGCTTTGAATGCCGATGAGTTATTTCCCCTTTTTAAACCAGGCAACCAGTTAGGGGTGATTTCTCTTACTGTTAAAACACAGCTCACACCCTTTCATGGCTCAGGATACACAATTAGTTATGGTTATCTTATTAGGTGAGAAACATGTTGGGAAATTGAATCTGAACTTGAAACAATGAGTTTTCAGTAGCTGCATATTGCCAGATTTGATATGAATTGTTGTTGTTTAGGGCTGTTTCATATTCATGATTCTGCATGATATTTGCCACCTCATTTGTTTCAGAAGGTTTTTTTGTGCACTGAATGCCTGTGTTTGTGGCAATTTAAAGTTATCTTATATACACCTACACTCTTTTAAGGAGTTCCATGACTTATTGTGCTATGACATACCTTTAATGAACTTTAATCAGTTTCCTATTGTAATGGACCTTCGTGAATTTTTATGTTTCTGTAATCATACTCTTGGTGGAGCTTTTGTTGTATTTATGAAGTTTTGCTTCACATTGGTATGCGGGGTTTGTTTTATCTTGATCTTAACCATGTACATAGCATTGTCAGCAGAGGAAAAATGATCTAATAAATCTTATTGTTTTTCAAAGAGTAAAAATATGTTGTATACAATATTGTAAATATCAAACTATATGTTTCCACAATCAAAAATCAATTTTTACACTAATGTCAGGGTTAGAATTCAGACAAAGCTAACACTTTTAATAACTGCAAAAAAGTTCAAATGTTGAAAATCAGTCAGAGAAAATATTATCCCACATTGCAGAAATAAGATGAATTTTACTATGAAAAAATGTCACTTATAAGTACTTGACACAGAATTTGTCATGTAATTGAAATCAAAACTGTCCATGCTATAGGTATTTCATAAATAGTGAACTAAAAAGAATGCTAACAGTAATCAAAATATTCTGCATTATGTTTATTAAAGAATAATATCAAAAATTCACTCAATATGGACATCAATTTTAAAAATAAAATTTATGCTCTATTTTGGATAATTAAGTATTACAACATTCTTTGGATGGGCTTTTAAAACAGTACTGAAATATCAAGTCTTTCTAGGAGAAAAGTTATTATTTGAAATGTTAATCATATATTTGACTAATTAACAGTATGCTATGTTCTGTGGCTAACATATTTCAATATGACACTGAATAATTTGTTGTATAGTCATTCTACTAAAAGACTGCCATATTATCTTTGTCTGCAAAGTAATGAAGCAGAAGTGTTAAGATATGTTTCTTTTGAAATATTGATAGAGTTTAGATTTCTTAAAATATACATATGTAATGTGTATGATTATGTTATAGCAGATCAGAGCTTGATGTTCTTGTCTTAGCAAATAAAGAGACGTACATTTTTTTATCCCAAAAGAAAAAAAAAGTCTGAAGTCCATAAATGAGAGTGTAAACTTGAACCATTATCTCTAGGAGTCATTTTCTCCATCTGCTAAGGGATAATAATTTTTGCCACCTACCTCACAAAAGTGTTTAAAGATAAATAGCAAAATTTTAAATTTAAATCCTTCTGAGAAGCAGAGATTTGGCTTATGTTCTTTTAATTTGATCATTGTTAACAACTAATCTGGATTTTAAGAAAGAAAGAAAAAGAAAGACAGAAAGACTTAATAAAATTATTTTAGAGGATGAATGTAGATTTTTCAAAAACTATAGATTAGTATGATCCACTGGTAGGTTCACTGAATTAGAAGTCAGAATAACTTTTTCTGTTCTGTAACTAAGTAAGGTTGTGACCTTGTGCAAGTCACTAAACTCTGAATTGTAAGAATCAAATGAGATAAAATTTATTAAAACAACATAGATAGAAAGATGGACTGGTAGATGATAGGTGATAAATGATAGTAAATGAACAAATAAAAGAAAGGTGACTATAAAGTTCTACATGAAATAATTGATGATAAATCACCATTTTCCCTGCCATTTTGGCATTATGTCTAGCAAGTGAATAAAACAATCTGCATGGACTTAACAGTATTGGACATTCAGATATGTGGCAGAGAAGAGTTCCCCAATAAGGTCTTGGAAACATGTAGAAAATAAGATTTGAATTATATTCATGAAACTTTGTAATTATATCAAATTAGATTATGTATTTAGAGTGATTTACAAACTGTAAACATATTTTAGGAATATGAGCTATTATTGCTGATATGTTTTGTTGTACACATATAAAACTTAACTATCTATAATGGGAATATGGAGATGGAAAGGTGATATCTAGACTTTCCCAAATAAATTTCAAATAGTAAAAAGAACTTTTTAAAACAGATTTTAGCTTTAAAGCACATTTGGATTGAAGAGTCACAGATTTAAAGCTAGAAGAGACCTCAGAGGTCATTTCATATAATTACCTGTTTTATAGATGAAGAAACTAAAATGTGATTTATAGTTAAGTAACTTGCCTATGGTCATGTAAAAAATAAATGGAAAAGGTGACTCTTAAACTCAGGTCCCCTATTGTCAAATTGATCACTTGTTTCACCATATCATATTTATTAAGGGATAATACAATTAAATCTTCTTCTTGTAGAAATAATGAAACTAAGCCCCAAATGCTTAAAAGATTTCTCAGAGATGGGATCTGAATCTATGTCCTCTGATTTGAAATTCTATGTTCTTTTCAACTTAAAATTCCAATTTTAAGAGGAAAATAAATATATCTCCATCTTTAGAACAAAGATGGACTTATTTAGATAGGGTATAATTGACACAAGAAAAGTATTTGTATTCTATTTGGGTTTTTCAAATATCTGAGGCATTGGAGCTTTTTGTTCTTTTCTGTTTCATCTTTGTTTTTCCTTAGTTGTCAGGATTCAGTTATAAGTTCTCCTGGAGCAGTTAAATCTGGAATGTTTCAGCATTCAGGTTTTTGAGGGTTAATTATTCATTTGGACCTAGTCTGCATTGGAAAATGGGGAAAAATCAATAAAGTACAATCAAGAGTCAGACAAAGGGAAATAGCTCTTGCCAGTTGATTTTTTCTTCCTTTTCCTTTGGCATAAATACCAACTAAGTGGCTCCTGTCACTGGGCTAACAAATATGTTTATTTGAGAATCACTTAAACTTATTGGAAACTTATCCAAGTTCCCTACAGTTAAAAACCAGCACTGAGGATAGAATTCAAGTCTTCCAACATTGAAGTCAGACCTATCCCCACTTACCTACATTGTCAATTAATATGCCTTTTCTTCTGTTTTTAATTTTATTTATTTTTATTTTTTTACCATTTCTGAGAAAGAAAATAGCATAGGGGAAAGGGGAAAAAAAAGCTTTCTAGAATCTCCTTTTCCAGTTTATATTTAATTACTGATGTATTCATTCATTTAAATTTATTGAAGGCCTACTGCCTTTTGGGCAATAAATGGAATATGCAAATAGAAATTAGCAAATTAAGTTAATTGGTTTACCCAGGGTCATAGGACCAGTAAGTATATGAGGTTGATTTTGCATTCAGAGTTTTGAACCCCCCGCTATTCATTTATGGTGCTTTTGCTTGTATGTTTTTCAATTAAGTCCACCATTTGTATTTTTCTCAAAGGAAAAATTCTACACTCAGGATTCATCTTCTAGTTAAGAGTGAGTGTAGATCCTAAATCTCAGCAAGAAAGTACTAGCTATTAAAACACCTTTTGTTTCATAATTTAAAGGACTGTCTAACTCTATTGTCTGCAGCAAGTTGATGCACTGTTTGGAAACTCTAATGAACATCTTTCTGAGCAGCAAATTACAAGCTCAGTAGTTTACCACATAGGACTGATTAAATTGGGGAGGACATTACCCTTTTATCCAAGTCTGTCATCTCACTGACTTTGCTTTTAAGCTAGAATGTGTTGGATAAAGATAGCATTGCTCAGAGCATATTTGTTCTGTAAATTCACCAAGATACAATCATTTGTCCTGGAAAGTTATCCGAATTGTCATTGACCATAGTTACCACAAACAGGTAGGGCTTTTGATTTCTTTAATTAATTTCAGAAAACATGAAATGTATTCTTGATTAAAATAGATTAACCATGAAAATAATATATTTTCTCATGTCTGTGTGTTTTAATCAACTTTTTCTTTTATTTCCCAGTCTGAGCATCTACTTGAAAAATCAAGGGTAGAAAATGATTAAAAAAGAAAATAAATAGCTCTCAGGGAGCTCTTCAATATAATTTCAGAGTTTAATATTCACTCATTTGGACATGTCTAATTTTTCAAATTCTGAGCTTCATAGTATATTGGAATCACATAAAGTCATGCTGAAGTATAAAAAATCATTTGTCATATTATTATATTTCATCCATGTTTCTTTGTCCTTGTAGAACAATTTAGACATAAAGTTCATCTGATATAAACCCTGCATACAGTAAGAATGCATCATCAAAAACATTTAAAAGTCTGTGAATGCCCTCTACTATACTCTGGACTATATTCAGTCTAAAACAAGCCCTTCTGTCTAGATTGGGAGCATGCATTCTCAACAACATTGTAAAGTGTTATCATTATAATGAATGCATTACTGTTACATGGAAATTTTGTAACTTTACTATATAATATAGAACTCTTTTCACCACAAAAATAAATTTCTGTAAGTACTGTGTCCCATGGAAGAGGGAAAAGGGTGGATGAGGGAGAGCTCCTTGACACCACATGACTTCTCACCTTGTTGCATGACTTTATTCCCCTCCCACAAAACCTCACTTTCATCTCCTCCCTTATCCACTCATGCTTTTTTCAGCTCCTTTTTATGTGTTTTCTTCCCTCTTTAGATTATGAGCTCCTTAGTACATTGACTTGTCTTTCTTTGTATTCCACTGCTTAGGAATGCCTGACACATAGTTGGTATTTTATAAATATTTACTGACTGGCTAAGAGAATGTAAATTTCTGGTATTAAAATATGTGCATGTGACAAAAAAGTCTCTGTGTGTGTCCCTCAAATCCTCTTCAGCTCTTCTTCTTATGATCATTTAACTCATTCTTTTAGGTATTTATTAATCAAATGTACTTCATAACTTGACAGGATAATATTTAAAAATTATATTTTTTTCTGAAACAAATTTCTTCACCTCTCAACCATTAATAAATTTAGAAAGAACAATAGCAGCAGTAAACTGTCCCCTCATTCTTTTAAAAAATTGTCCTAGGAATAATCTTCTCAGGATAAAAATATGAGACTACTTTTCATGCCTATATAAGGATAATTTTATGATAGCTAATGCTTATATTAAAATGATAACAAAATAATAATATTTTATTATTTTCTAGTATCTTCTGATGTGTGCTTCATGTCTTTATTAATGTGATATTTTTATTTTACTTTGGATGTTATTATATAATGTTATCTCTTTTGTGTTATCCATTTGATGAAGCTCACTTTGTGATTTGACCTTTTAGATTTTGTTTTTGGATAAAAATACTACTTTTAATGTGAATATCTAGATTCTAAATTGTATATAATTGCTTTCTGAGTTATAGATATTAATAGTCCTTTCTATTTCTACTGTATGCTGGCTCATTTTTCTCTTAATTTATACAAATTTTTTGAGTTTAATTTTAATTTGTAATGGTTTTCTTCAATGCTTTCCCACATGGATTAGGTTCAATGGAAGATGCAAATTATTATATGTCATAAAGTCATAACATATTGAACTTTACTGATCAAAGATTCCAAAATTTCACTTCATAGGGAAAGGAATGGAGTACCCATAGAGGTTAACTGACAAAAGGAATCAATCAAGAAATATTGATTTAGTAACCTTGGCTCTGGAAACATAAAGATAATGAAGACATCTTTGTCTTCAAAGAGTTTATATTTTACTAGGTGAAATAAAATGGACACATAACTATATACAAAATGGATGAAAAGGAAATGGAAGGTAAATAAAATTAATTGGGAGAGATGCATTAGCTTGAAGGATCAGGAAGAATTCATGTGGGAAGTGGCTAGTGATAAGAAATTGAAGAAAGATTTGGAATATAAAATGAAGAAATAAGGGAGGCAGAACTGAATCCCCAGCATAAAGGACAACCTAAAAAAGGCATTAGGATGGAATATGGAATGATATACATAAGGGACTAATAGTGGGCCAATTTGGCTAGAGTATAAAGTGTCTGAAGGAAAAATGAAATCATTAAACTATTGACCCATTAAGATTATTTTATAAACTGTATTAAAGATGATGAAGAGAAAAAAAATGACCATTTGGATTCTATAATAACAGTTTCGATGAGAGACTGAGAGCTTCAGTTATATTGGTGGTCATATGAATATAGAGAAAAGGTTAAATTAAAATGAGATGTTTTATAGGCAGAAGTGTCAAGATTGGACAACTGAATAGATCTTGGAGGCCTGGGAAATGATGGAGAAAGAAGATTTTAGAGTTGTTTGAAAATTTTGTTACAGAATTATGTATCTATATTTTCCAGGAATATATGTTAAATAGGGATATTAATTCATTGTCTGATTCCTTTCAGCATAGTTCAGTTTTTCTATTCGTCTCTTTTAATCAGATCTATTTTTGAATTGCTTTGTCTGAGGTCAAGATTGCTACTTTTGCTTTTTTTTTAAATCTGGTTTAAACATATGAGATTTTGCATCAGTAAATATCAATTTTTGCTCTTTAGAAATGTTTATGTTCAAGAGTGTTTTTTGAAAACACTGTATTGTATTCTCCTATACACTTTCTTTTGTGAGTTCAATCTATTCACAAACACAGGTATGATTATTCTTTGAATATTTCTTTCTATCCTTTTCTCAAACTTTTTCATTTCTTTACCTTCCCATCACATCCTTATAGGGCAAAAAAGGCTGGTGATGGAGGAATTATCTCAGCAACACATTTCTAGGTTTGATAAAATTTACTTCAACCCCCTGGCCCTTTTCCCTTCCCTCCCTTAGAACCCAATTACAGGTTCTATCCTTTCCTTTCTTTCGATTGAAACTTCTCTCTGTGATCCATCCTCCATGGTTAGAGTTCACTTTGCTTATTACTAGTTTCTGAATCTTCTCTTCCTTGTAGTTACCTTTCTTCCTTCTTGGCTTTCCTTACTGTTTCATGCTCAGTGACATGTATTTCTACACCAAAAAGGATATATAATCTTCCTTCATTTCAATAGTTCAGAAAGAAGGTGAAGTTTCAACATTACCTGCATTCTTCTTCCCCTTCCTCCTTGTTTAGAATTCTACTTATAAACCACAATTATTTTTCCTCTCCTTTCCTCTTTTATCTACTAATAGATTTTCTCCTTTTTTTTCCCTTTAAAATACTATTTAAAACATTACATAATTATTCCCAGGCCTTTAGTCTTATTTAACTTTCTCTATAACAGTTGGTGATTTGGGTCAGGAAGCATTACAATAGAATATAAAAACTTCATTCTTATGTTTCTTATGATCACTTGCTAAAAATTTATATTTTTATATATTGAATTTTCTAATCAGGTCACATTAATAAAGATTTGAAATCCTCTGTTTCATTAAGGAACCATTTCCACCATGTAGGATTACACAGTTTTTTTCTGAGTAAGTATTTTTATTATAAATGTCTATCTTTTGCCTGCTTTAACACCATATTCCAAATTCTCTCCTTCATACTTGTGTTTGCTAAACATTTTTGTGATCCTGTCTGTAGCTTGTGCCTGCTAAGACATAAAAAAAGTTAGGAAAATCCTAGATGCAGAGATGTGAAGATAGACCATTCCAATTATGAGATAGCTCATGAAAAATTAGAGAGTATGGAGATGGTGTATGTTGTGAAAACTCATACAAGGAACTCAGTGTCATGATGTGTGAAAAGGAGAAAGGACAGGCTGGTTAGCCACAGGCACATAGTTTTTATTTCGTATTCCTTTTATTTCTTTATTTCTAATGATTATTAATAAATCTCCTAAATATAATATTTTTATTATTGATATGATAATTTTAATTTTTACAGAGGATAGACTGAAGTGAACTGAGAATGGAAAGAGGGCCATCACAATAGATTATGTTTGAGATGATGATGGATTGCACTGGGGGTACCATGTCAGAGGAGAGAAGGAAGAGTTTATAACAGGTGTTGGAAAGGTAGAATCAATGAAGACTTGGCAAAAGATTGGACATAGGGCCACTTTAATTGATAGAAATTGAGAAGTTGAAGATGAATCCTAAATTGTTAACCTGGGTGGGTGACTGTGAGATTGTGCCTTTCACAACCATAGACAATTTAGAGAGGAATGTGATATGCTGAGTTTGAGGTGTCTGGGACAGTAAAAAGAGAAGAGTTAAAAATAACCTCACAGTAGCATAGTGACTTAAGAAATGAACAAGGAAAGAGAAACTCCTAATGTACTGGGAAAAAACAATCAGACAAAAAAAATCCCTTTGTTAAAAACTAAAAGCAAGTTTGTCAAGGCTAATTAATTTTTTTCTCATCTTACTCTTAGATTTTTCTATAATATTTGACTCTGTTGATAAGCTTCTCCTTCACATTCTCTTGTCTTGAGATTGTTCTGACATGTAGCATCCCAAACATATTCACATCTATGAATCATAAATGACTGTATGATTACTGTGTCTCCAAGCATGAGGTTATGTGAGGCTTGTGAATGTAACCTTGAACTGGCCATGCGGCCCTTGGCCAATTCAAACTCATTAACATGCTCGGACTCAATTCCCCGGGAAAGTGCGGTTTGCAATCTACAGGCCCAAAGGTGTTCCCTCTACCTTGCCACCCAATCTTAATTGTCTATACTTTGTGATGTGGTTACTTCGTGCTTGGGAGTACTGCCCAAGCAGGACAGGAATAAATTCAGAGGCAAACCCATGAACTTCCTCTTGGCTTTTCTCTCCCCTTCCATGGAGCTCCACTGGGCTCCTCAATGACTATGCCTCTCTCTCCTCTTAACCTTCTCCTTCCCCTAGGCTGTAACCATCTCCGCCTGCATTCCCTATCTTAATCTCCTCATCCACCTCCTGTTCCTTTGTACTCATACTTTCCTATCAAAGGGAGTATCATAGGGATTGCCTGCCCTATCCAACCACTGACTTGTCCGTGTCTTTCATTTCCACCCTGGTTCTAGGTTCCTATCTCTCCTCGGGTCCCATCACAAAGGTGAGCCCCTTCCCTTGTGGGACCCTGCTGGTCAGGGAAGTCCATTAAGGAAAAACCCACATGACACAAACCAATTTTGATTCTTCTAGATTTCTATTTTCTCTGTGTACTTTTCTAGATTCAAGTGACAACTGCTGTGTGAGTACTTCCACAAGGCAAAATTCTTGGCTTCTCTCTTCTCCTTTTGTGAAATGAGTTTCTATGGATAGAGTTATAATCTCTATGCAGAAAATGTTTATATCTATTTATCATATACTATCTTTTATCTTAACCTCCAGTTTTACAATTCTAACTGCCTAGTAGACATCTCAAATTGGATGTCCCAAACATATTTCAACATGTCAGAATTTACTAATTATCATCCTTTCAAAACTCTCCTCCCCATTAAATTTTCCTTCTTCTTTCAAGGTCATCACTGTCTTTGCAGTCATATAGTCTTGCCAACATATTCATCCATAGCTTCTAATTTTAACTCACCATCAATATCTAATCTGTTGCCAAGTTCTTTAAATTCTGCTCATCACTTCATGACAGACCATTGCAATGGTCTTCTGATTGGTTGTTCTGAGTCAAGTCTATAACTGTTCTAGTCCATCCTCCACTCTGGTGGAAAATTGTCAACCTAAAGTCTACATCTAATTGTATTTTTCTCTGTTCAAAACACACCCTCAAAAAAAAGACATCTTTGCTACACTCCTATTTTGGGAGGTTTCCAACTCTTCTCCATTACAGATAATGCTTGGAAGTGGTTTTAGACACTACTTTACTGAATATTATAAGGCAAGTTCCATTGATTCTTGCATTTTATAGAGTTTTAAAAACATTTGTTTTTCTATGATTTTTGGATCTCTTGTATTGGTTCATTTTAGGCTTGATATCTATTCATATTTTCCTTTGAGGCATCACATATTTTCCTTTTTCTTTAGCTGTCATCTTCTCAGCTTTTATTTTGGTCATCTATCTTGTTGAAATATCTTAACGTCAGGCTTTTTCTCTGTCTTTTGTTTATTTGGGGGTTATTGTCCCCCTTTGATTTTGTCTTTTCTGAAGCTAAGCTCTGTTCATATGGTGAAGGCAGTACTGTTGTAGGTTTGTACTGTGCTTTGCAGTGGCTCAGCTGTCTCAGTCTCAGTCTGATCATTCTGTACAGGCATGGATAGGCCTGCTGTGTAGAGGACTGCAGCTGTTCAGTTCAGCTGAATCAAGTCCAATTCCACCAATGCTGGAGCTTTTTTGGCCATATTTCTTCTACTGCTTGCCCTGGGTCATGTCTGGTCTCTGTTCTGGCTAGATATAGGGCCACTTACCTCCCATTGCTGGTTGTTCTATATTGCATCAGTTTCCATTCTTACCCTGCTGGGACTGGAAGGAGCCAGCTGGGCTCTTTCTCCTACATTTTGTGCTGTATTGTGTCTGAGTTCTGCTGAGGCTGGATGGAAATGGTTATCCTTTTTCCTCTATTGCTGGGGCTGTATGGGATCCAGGTTTTGCTGAAGTTTAACATTCTCTTTTTTAGTGTTTTAAATGAGAATAACTGTTGTATTTTGTCAAAAGCTTTTTCTGCTTCTATTAGGATGGTCATATTATTTCTTTTGGTTTTCTTATTGATATTGTCAATTATACTGATATTTCTTCTAATATTAAACAAGTGAGTCCTGTATCCCTGGTATAAATCTGACCTTATAATAGTGTATTTCTTTGTGAACTATAATCTCCTCTCTGGAGTGTTATTTTAAATGTTTTCATCAATATTCATTAGGACATTTTCTTTCTTCTTCTGATTTTGCTCATCCTAAATTACATTTAAGCAAAATGTTTTTTACCATAAAAGGAATTTTGGAGGACTTCTTTCCCTATATTCCATGTAGTTTATATAGTATTAGAATTAATTTTTCTTAATTTTGGTTGAAGTTGCTTGCTAAGCCATAATTTGTTTTTCCCCCCCTTAGGGAACTCATTGATACCTTGTTCAACTTAACTTTTAGGTGGGATTATTTAATGATTCTATTTCCTGTTTTGGGTATTTATATTTTTTGGAAATATCCATCTATTTCACTTAAATTGTTAGATTTGTTAGGATAAAACAGCAACATAGTTAATAATTGCTTTAATTTCCTCTTACTGTGTGTCCAATTCACCTTTTTCATTTTTAACACTGATTCCTTATTTAAATTAATCTATGTTTTTTCTATATTGTTGGATTTCCCCCACCCCCATAAAACCAGCTCCTATATATATATACAGATATATATATATTTATGTTTATTAGTTCAAAGATTGTCTTACTTTTAATCTTATTAATCTCTCCTTTGATTTTTAGGATTTACCACTTTATATTTAATTGTTGATTTTTATTGTTCTTTGTTCTGTTTCTGAGTCCATGATTAATTCTTTGATCTACTCTTTATTTAAAAATACAAATTTTCCCCTAATCACTGCTTTGGCAACAGTACGTGAATTTTGATATGTTCTCTCATCTTTGTTATTCTCTTTAATGTAATTGTCTAATTTATCTATGATTTTTTCTTTGATCCCCTCATTTTTTAGAATAAATTAATTTCAAATTAATTTTAATTTATTTTAACACAGATCTTTATTGAATATAATTTTATCACATTATGGTATGAAAAGGATGAATTTAATAGTTATGCTTTTCTACCTTTAGTTGTTGGATTTTTATGCCCTATTTCATAGATAATTTTTGTAGGTGTCATATATATCTGAGAAAAAGGTATATTCCTTTCTCTTCCAATTCAATTTCCTTTAGAGGTCTATTGTATCAATTTTTTTGTAGATTTCTATTCACCACCTTAACTTATTTCTTTTTCATTTTTATTTTAGATTAATTTAATTCTAAGATGGGAAAGTTGAGACCCTCCTACTGGTATATTTTTTCTATTTCCTCCTGTAACTCATTTAGCTTTTTCCTTAAGAATGTAGATGATTTACCATTTGACACATATATATTTATTATTGATATTACTTCATTGTCTGTGGTTCCTTTTAGCAAAATGCAAGTTTCTTGATCATATCTTTTAATTAGGTCTATTGTTTTGCTTTTTCAGTGATCATTATTGATACTCCTTTTTTTAACTTTTCTTTTACTGAAGCAGAATACATTCTGATCATTCCACCTATAGATGTTCTTCTCTGTTTCAAGTCTTTTTCTTATAACAATACTTTTAAGGATTCTGTTACTTTGTCCCCTTTGTTCTCCACTTCTGTTTTATGGGTGAGTTCATCCCATTCACAATTGCAATATTGATTACTATGAATTTTCCTCCATCTTGCTTAATCCTCTTGTATAATCTTCTATTTCTCTCTTTCTTCTCTTGTCTTTTCTTAGAAATGTTTTTTTTTCTTTTGTCTACCATCAACCTCAATATGCTTTCCCTTATATCTCTTTCGGTCTTTTCTTCTCCCTCCCTTCCTACTTCCAAGTGAAGTAACATAGATTTCTAGATACAGTATGTGTCCATGTCATAGCATCTTTTATCTAATTCTAATAAGAATAAGGTAGAAACATTGCCTCCTGCCTCTCCATTTTTCCCTCCATTCTAAAAACCCTTCTGTACCTCTTTTATGTGAGATAATGTATCCCATTATACCTGCTTCTAATGCATCCCTCTTTTTTCATCTCATTTTATTTGGATGGGGGGGGTTATCAATTCTATTTCATCATATATCAATTTTCTGAAAATGATATTCATATTGCTGAGAAGAGGTATCTTGGTTGTAATCCTAGCTCTTTCCCTCTCAAGAATCTTCTCATGCCTTTTGACCCAGCTTTCCCTCTGCTATATGTGATTATTGGATCATATTTAGCCATTAAATATCTAATAAAATATTAAACTGAATTTTTGAATTTTTTTCTCCCCAGATCCTAATTATACATTAAATTGAAGCTACTCTTCCTTTATACATCAGAGTTTCTAAAATGGAAGGGCCAAACATCCTAATGCAAACACCAACAACATGGAAATAGGTTCTGATCAAGGACACAAGTAATACCCAATGAAATTGCCCATCAGCTGCAGGAAGGGTGGGGAAGGGGGGGAAAGAAATAATGTAATTATTGTAACCAAGGAATAATGTTCTAAATTGACTAAATAAATTAATTCAAATAAAAAATGAAATAAAATGGAAGGGTCATTTTCCAACACAAAGTTTCTTTACTTCAACTACTAGTTTTTCAATATTGATAGTAATCTAGGGTAACCTAGCAGCTTTGTTTGCAATTTTCTCTAACTTTTAAAAAAAGAAATTTTCTTTAAGTGAAGAATTAATCATCTTGTAAATCAGAATGCAAAAGATGATTTTTGGTTCAATCTTATTTACTAATATCTTTATGACCAAATGTATTGTTTTCCTTATTTTTTTATTTAAATGGTTTATTTTTTGATGCAATTTTAGGAAGGTGAAATCATAAGCAGTTTATCACCTCTTAAAAGGCTTGGTATTTTGATATACAGCTTTCTCATTATTGACTATTCGGGAAGAAGTGTTGCTGACTCAGTGAACCTTAAATAAGTAAGGATTTTGCTATATACTGAGCTAAATAGTATAAAAGGGCAGTGGAACCATAGATATAGTTTTAAATTTGGGATATCATCAATTGAATAAGACTTCACACACTTATTAACTATCTTTCCTTAGACATGTCATTTAATTTCACTAAGCAATATTGGTTTTTATGATTCTATTATATTTGATTGTGGTTCATTTGAGGGATAATGCCATCCCTTTCTCCCTTTCCCTCTACAAAGACAACTCTTACCACAATGTGGAATAATCTTCATATCTAGGAAGGCAACAGACCTCCATGTTTAGATCCATTGTTTTTTATATATGTCTAATGGACTACCATATGCCTCCACATTGATGAAAAGACTTCAGCTATGCCTAAAGGAAGGAAACCTCCTTTATGCTCTAAGTGCTGACTAGAGAGAGGGGAAAGGAGAGGTCTGATTAGACTGTCTGTCAACATTCCCAAACTCCTGGTGGTTTTTAATTGTCTACTTTCAGTCTAGGTTCCTCCTGTGAAACTACCTATATAATAGATCAGTAACATTCCCTCTTGAAATGCTTATTTCTCCCTCATATGTGTTTCCTCCATTATAAAGTATATATGTCTGGCAATAAGATAGGGAAGGAAAAAGATGATACCCATATCCACTGGAGTTGTACCAAGGATTTATTAATACAGGTATCCTGTACACTCCTCAGTGATTATGGGTATGGCACTCTCATAATGTGGAACATCCACATAAAATTCTGTCTTTTGTTTTTTCACAAACTTGAACTTTTTACTTATTTTAACTTTAAAAAATAACTTGTGAATATTAATAATAGGGAAATAGATATTTATCAATGATAAAAAGGAAGGACACCAGGTTATTCAGCATAGAAAAAGAGCAAAGGATTAGAAGACAAGGACAGGTTGCCATTTGCACCAATGGAGCAAATTTCTACATAGTTGATGTACCCTTCTATCATCAATGGGGGTTGTTGGAAAACGTTTTGTAGCTGGAAAAGCTAGACTGAAGAGTCAAGGGTCAGAGGCACAATGGAATCCAAAAATAAGTAATGGGTATTGCTATCCCAGAATGGCACTATATGGCTGATTAAGTATTTTAATAAATATCAGTGAAGCAGAAAAAATTGTGTTTATTCCTGGTATTAAAAGATAAAATATATTGATACCCTATTATATATATATATATATCATATATATAAGAATGCCTTCTTAGACATGAGGATTATTCCACATTGTGGTGAGAGTTGTCTTTGTAGAGGGAAAGGGAGAAAGGGATGGCATTATCCCTCAAATGAACCACAATCAGATAAAATAGAATCATAAAAACCAATATTGCTTAGTGAAATTAAATAACATGTCTAAGGAAATATAGTTAATAAAATGCATAGTTAATGCATTTAGTTAATAAAATGCATATATATATAATGCATATATATGTTTATATAACCTATTTTTGAGTTTCTAAACTTTGTACTCTCTTCTGTTCTTCACATATTGTCTGTAGCTTTTGCAAAACTCCCCCCAAATTCCATTTAACTTCTTAAGCCAACTTGAATTACAATAAAACCAAGATGGGGAAAATTGCAATGTGGATGGGATACCTGTACTTCTATTCAACTATAATATGTATTCAACTAATAATGCCAACTATAGCATAAAAAGTAATGATATTGAATAATATTCAAATATAATATAAATAATAATATCAACTTCTATAAAAATAATATCAACTTCTTTAAAAATAATATAAATCAATCATTTTTTGTTAGAATAAAATTTTCTTCTATTTCATATGATATATATTAATAAAATAAAAAGAAAAAATGAAGATGTTTACTGTAAAAAAGGCAACTTTTTTAATGCTTTATATATGTCATCTTAGCTTATATTCTATGCCTATGTGTCAATTTCTTATTATGTCCCCAAATTATTCTTAGAAATCAATCCTTAAATTTTTAAGGAAAAAAAGCATACTTAATTTTAAAAAGATAATTTATTATGCCAATTAGATATATTAAGAATTTTCCACATGAGTTTTCTGAAGTTATATGATCCAATTGTTTTAACTCCTTCCCTTCCCTCCCTTTTCCTGGAGATAATAAATAATTTTAACTGGGTTAAACATGTATTATCAAGGAAAACATATATCCATATTTTGCATTTTTGTAAGAGAATAATCATATAAAACCAACCCCTGCTAAACCCAAATAACCTAAAATGAAAAATAGTATAGTTTGATCTGCATTCCCATTCCAACAATTCTTTTTCTGAAGGTGGATAGTATTCTTTGCCATAAGTGCCTTATAAATTCGCTGCATCATTATATTGCTGAGAGTGACTAAGTCTTTCACAGATGATCATTCCTCAGTATTGCTGCAACTATGTACAGTGTTCTTCCAGTTCTGTTTATTTCACTCTGCATCAGTTCACATAGGTCTTTCCAGCTCTTTCTGAAATCATCCTTTTCATCATTTCTGATAGCACCATCATATGCCAAAATTTATTCAGCCATTCCCCAAATGATGAACATTCCCTTAATGTCCAATGCATCGGCACTACCAAAAAAAAAAAAAAGATTGCTATAAATATTATTGTACAAGTACATCCTTCCCCCTCCACCTTTTAAAAAAATCTTATTGGGATAGACCCTTAGTAGTGATATTCATGAACCAAAAGGAATGAAGCACCATACTTTAAGGAAAGATGTAGCCTGTTTCTTGTCCTTGCTTGATGTTACTCTTTCTTCCCATTTGCCAAAGAGATTTTCTTAAAGCACAGTTATGATCATGTCATTCCCTAACCAGAGAACTTCAGTGGCTCTCAAGTACCTCTAAATTACTTGTTTGGCTCTTAAAGTCTTGTACAGACTCTCCTCTTTATAACTTTTCAATATTATACTTTCTACTTTTCTGTAATTTATATTTATATTTGTTTATTATATTTTTATTTATATTTGTTTATTATATTTTTATTTATATACTACATAGACATACTATGCTTATATTTATACTGTCTTATTCATATGATATAGTCTAGTTAAAAGAGCTTATTTGGGGTCTCAAACATGAAACACTTGCCTCCCTGTCTTTTCATCAATTGTTTTCTGTGACTGTAATGTGGTCTCCTTCCCTCCTGCCTTCTGACTCCCCATTTTCTTTCAATACATGTCTCAAGTCCCTCTTTCTGTCAGAGATCTTTCTCCATCCCTCTTACTCTTTATTAAAACTACTGTTCTGATATGTATTTCTATCTGCTGTCTGTCTATCTTCTATGTATATATTTATATCATGCTATTTTCCCCATTAAAATGGAGGCCCCTTGAGAACAGTGCATTGTTTTATAATTTACTTTTATCTCCAGTAGAGTTAGCCCAGTTCCTGGCATATAGTAAGCTCTTAATGAATGCTGATTGATTGGGATTATATGTCCTGACTTTTTCTTTTTTTTTTTTTAACTCCTACCTTCTGTCATAGAATCAATACTGGTTCCAAGGCAGAAAAACAATAAGGGCTAGACAATTGGAGTTTAGCAATTTCCCCAAAGTCACACAATTAGGAACTGAGGCCAAATTTTTGAGGACCTTCCTTCTCTAGGCCTGACTTCCTATCTACTGAACCACTTAATTGCCCTTGATTGTAGTGATTTTAACAGAATTCTTTAAAACAGTTTTGCTTTATACTTTTGAGTCAGATATTGACTTTTCAAATAATAACAATAAATAGGACATTTTTGCTTACTTTTATTACAGACCAGTGATTTCATTGTAATAGGTGATGCCTGGTAAGGAAATGACCTCTGCCACAGAAGAAAAACGATCCCTCAAAATCTTATAGTCTTAAAGAGATTTTTTGGGGAACTGAAAGATTAATTAAAACCTTAGTATAGGATATAATGACCCTTTAGAGTCTATAGAAATATATATAGCATATTTGAAAATATAGAGATAATGCACATATTGTCATTATGATCCAGTCTGTGATCATATCAATTTAGGGAATTATCTTTTTACAAAATTTTTGTTCCAATTTAGATTATCACCTTCTCTGCAACCTAGAAAATTGGCTGGGAATCTGAACCTGGGTCTTTCCTAACTCTGGGTCTGGTTGTCTCTCCTCCATGCCTATCATCCGTATTCCTTATCTTTTCTAAAGACTTTATCAAATGAAAATAGAAATAATTTTAATGGAGTTCTTATATATTTCTGTGAAATGGGCAGGAACTATTACAATTCCCCTTAAGAAGAAGCTTCATAGACTTTCCAGACAAGTCCCATATCCCCAATTTGGAGCACATACAGACATTCTGGTCCACTAATCCATAGGTGAGGTGATGGACTATAAATTGGCTACCGATTATGAAAGAGGGTATATTCAAAAAGCACTATTAAGCCCGGACGAGTTTCTTGGCTGTCTCTTTCAGTAATGGCTGGTATTAGAGAATCAAGATGAACTTGTGGATCTCTGAGTGGCAGAGAGATTTGAGGATCACTCCTCCCTGGAGCTGGCATAGCATGGAGTGCATGGCTTTGTTGTTGCTTCTGTCCCTTTTTTGCCTGTCTATCCCTTACTGCTTTTAGGTGAAAAAAAAATAGAGATAATTAGACTCTTAGGATCTTAAAAAATCACTGGGGTGAGTTACTGCAAGAGAAAGAGATAGAGTCTATGCCTGAACTTCTCACAAGCCAGACAGTAAAGTATTCACATTGTAATTGAACTGCCCAGTCCAGTTAATGAGTAGTAGAGAAGCAGACATCCATATTGATGAATGTAGAAAGGGACTTAGTGGGGGACAATCCTAGGTAGAACCTGTTGAAAATCTGAGCTTGTTTTTCTAATAAACAAAAGTGGCATAGAGGAGAAAGCACACTAAGCTATTTGATGTAGGATCTGTTCAGACTTGTGCTCTGACTCTGCCTTTTCAGTCCATATTCCATATGTATCCCTTTGTAAAAACTAGTTGATGTTAACCAGCTAAATAGAACATGGAACAGGAGGGTGCTGATTGCTGGTGATTAATAGTATGTGTGTGTGTGTGTGTGTGTGTGTGTGTGTGTGTGTGTGTGTGTGTGCGCGCGCGTGCATGCCATGTGTGTGAAAAGGCTAGAACAGGAGCCTTTAAATGAATGATATTAAGAAAAAAAAATTGTCATCCCTTCTAGGGTAACTCTAGTACTCTAATAGAAAGATATAGCTAGCCTTAAATATGAATAAGGTCAAAATCTTCCTATCTATGCAAGGTATTCCTGAAACTTGAGCTTCCCATTGGGGATTGGGGATTCTATTCTCAGCACCATGAACTGAGAGGGACAAACATGAAGGTCTAGAATACTAAGTCAAATTTAGTGGACTTGGACGATGGGGAGATGGAGATGAATTTTGAGTCTGTTTCACATAACTTGCTGTATGGTTCTTGTATGTCACAGGAAAAAAAAAGAAAGTCTGTCCTAATCAGATAGTTTATAAAAAATAAATACAGTTCTAGCTAAATCACAAAACAGAAAAAAGGCTTTTTCCTAACTGCCTAACAGGTCAACATAGAATTTCCCTATAGATGCTAAGTTTCTTGATTCATACCAGCAGGTCTCCAGTGTTTCTAATTCATATTCTAATTGGGCATGTGCCAAATACCAGATACAAATATAATTATAAAGTGGGGAAAGGGGAAGGAATGTTTTAAAAACAAACCAAAAAACTAAGGTCAAAATATAAAAGAAAGCTATCAGAGATCTAAAAAAACTATATATAACGAGCTTTGTCCTGTATTTGAAACTGATAATGACTTTACTTTCCAAATGTAGGAACTAATGAAAATTCCAAAGAGTTCAACAAAATGAGAGCAGAAAAAAAATAATACTGTTTTTTAAGTCAACTTCTAATCTTGAAAGCTAAAGAGAAATAACATTGTAAAAATAACTCTTGAAAAGTAATTTTTAATAACCTTCCCCATGTTTATTTCCAGTGCTTTTCACAGTTTATTTCATTCTGCTTTTAAAATATTTCTCCTACAATGTGCAGGTTAAGAAAATGTCTTCTATTTATACAGAACAATGGTATTTTGGTTTTGTAAATCTATTGCTCTCCAGTTCCAGACAGTAAAACAAGAAGAAATGTTTCTCTTCTACATTAGATTGCAATATACTTCTACTCAGGATCATATGTACTGAAGTTGGATTAGGACAAAAAAGTTTGTTCATATCCACCAAGCCCATTTCTTCTCAACCTAAGACTTCAAATGCATGTGGCAAGTGATGATATTTGGTTGAGCTTTAGACAGATTGATTCTGGATTTCACCTTTTTTCATTATATCCAATAATGACCCTTTTTTATACATTGTCTCTCCATTTTTACCTACTACCTCCTTTCATTATCATTCTTTATCTTTTTCTTTCACTCTACATGTTCCAGTTTTCAGAAGTGTCTCTCATATTTTTTCTTTACCTTTTTAAAATTTCACTTTTCTTCATGCTACTCCTCTTCTCAAAAATCACCAATAGTTCTTCATTTCCTAAAGTATAAATGATTTTCTGGTTTTCTGTTTTTGGGTAATTCTTCTTATTACCAAAGGAAGTCATTGACAAACTTATCAGATGAGAAAAAAAAAAACTTTCTTCAATGTCAAGGTCTTGTTGATTTTACTTTTCATTTTTCCTAGTAATTGCTTTTCTTCACCTTTTTATTTTCTATTCATCACTTGGCTTCTGTGTGCCTGGACAATCTTTTCACTTCTTTCAGTGTGGTACTATCATAGAAGCACCTCCTGAATCCTTTATTACCATTTTGCATCTACTATTTTTCTTCTATAGTTTCTGGTATGCAGAGGCAGCTAGGTAAGATCACAGTCACCTGAATCAGGAGGAACTGAGATAAGATCCAACCTGAGGAACTTACTAGCTATGACCCTGCGCAGGTAACTTGGCTTCAATCTTCCTCACTTTATTCAACTGTAAAAGAGGAATAATAATAGCATCCACTTTGCAAGGTTACTATGAGGATTACATGAGGTTTTATTTCTAAAGAGTTTAGCTCAATGCCTGGCATATAACAAATGTTAAATATGTGTTGTTTCCCCCTCCATTCTCCTTCCACCACTATATCCTGGACTATTAACTCTTACACTTATTTAAACATATTCTGAGCCTAGGTTATTGGCATGGTTATATCATCCCCATCATTCTGTTTCAACACTTTTATTCATCCTGGTCCCATTTCTAAAACTTTCTTTCTCATATCATCACCAATGCACTTTTTAATTCTTGTTTTAATGGATTTAACTGGACCTGTGCTGTTACATAAAATTGAATGGAAGAATTAATGTTCATGAAAATTATATGTAATAGGAGCAATACTTTATTTTAAACTCATTGAAATCCAATTGGATCTTCGCTTAGCTCCATAGGTGATGGGATTGTATTTGAGATCTCTGCTAAGGGACATAAATAACCAAGTTCTACATGTTACTCCCTCCTATAATTGAGGGCTTGGTTAAAATAAGATTAATATTGGAAAGGAAAATATTTTCTCCAACAGTCAGTTTAAAATAGAGAAACAACTTATGTTATCACTGTCTGCCTTTCTCTGTTAATTGTAGAACTTGAGATAACCTCTCTTTTATCTTCCACAGTTGGGGCCAGGATAGAGATGGAAGGAGAAAGCTGGGGCTCTCTTCCCACTTCTTCCCCATTCCTGGGTAGCAATCTCATGAAATTATCTAGTTGAACCTGAAAATGAGTAAGAAGTTGCTATCTAAATTTTCTATTTTGTTTTCCTTGCCTGTAAACTGGGAAACCAAAATCTAACTAGAGGTGTGAATTTAAAGATATGATAGTAATATTATGAATCCAATAGTGGAGGGAATACCAGCTTTGAATAGCAATTCCACTACTAGGTCTGTATCCCAAAGTGATCAGAGATAGAGGAAAAGGACTTACTCATACAAAAATATTTATAGCACCTCTTTTTGTAGTGGCAAAGAACTGGAAACTAAAGGGATGTCTATCAGTTGATGAATGGCTGAAGAAGTTGTGGTATATAATTATAATGGAATTCTATTGCACCATAAGAAATGATGGTCAAGTTGATCATAAAAACCTGGAAAGATTTACATAAAGTGATCAAAAGTGAAGTGAGTAGAACCAAGAGAATGTTATACATAGTAACTGTAATACTGCATGATGGTCAACTGTGAATGACTGCAATGGAAGGAACTTATGGATTCAGGATGCATGTTAAATCATGCCATTTTTCATTTCATTTCCTCCATGAATTTTTTCAAATGTTAAATCATATGTTTCTTCTTTCAATGTAAGGTATAATAACACAATTGCAAACTGTATCAAATGACTTGTCATTTTGGGGAGGGAGGAAGAATGGCAGGGAGGGAGAGGACATGGATCAAAAAATTTTGGAAAACAATTGTTGAAAATTGAATTCATGATGCCTTGGCTCCCAGTTTAATCTGTTCTATTAGATCAACAGGTTTTTCTCCTTTGATTTACACTGGCAATTCATGAATCTTAGGTACAGGCACATTGTGTATGGTTGCCCATTCCTGATTTTAGCTTCTCAAAGCTCATAAATTGATAAATATTTCCAATAATTCTTCACCTAAGAATAGGAAAAAATAGGTACAAGAGAAACAGAAGCTACATTAGAACCTCTCTCCAGACCTAGGGGCATATAGCATTTAGGTTTTCTTATGCAAACACAATTAAGGTTCTGAGAGATCTTGATTTGGTCAGTATTATTTTTTTCATGAATATCCAATTCTGTCTCAGGAGTCAATCCACACATGGTAAATAGAAAGAAAACTGTCAGAATAGCTGTGCATTCTCTAAAGTATAGCATATTTAAACTCCATTATGCATGTTGAGAAAGAAATTTTCCAAATAACAACATGGGATTGAATGAGGTAAAAGATTATGTGTATTCTCCTAAAGACTGAATTTTCATCAACCAGTAACCTCAGTATATAATTATGATGTATATTTTTGAGGTTTTAAAATTTTAAAATGTCTTTTTTATTGTAAGAAATAAAGAAATCCTCTCCATATCATCTGCGTTATATATTGAGCATCTTTTTTTTTTTAAGGACTATGTTAATCTTTAAATCAGGGAGTACTTTTTTTAGGTGAAAGTTCAATATAGAAGGACTTAAGTTCAGTAGCAAAATCGACTTTTCTTGGTTGACTATTAGCAACTCAGTATTTCTACAGAATAGTAAGAAGAAAACAAAACAAAAAAAAAAACCTTGAGTACATTAAAAATGTTATTATAGAATGTGTAGAACAGATTTAAATAGGAGAAGAACTCTGTATTCCTCCAAAAATACATCCAAATATTAGTTGTGGTATGGCAACTCCAAGGAAGGCTTCCCAGGTTTCCCTTTATTTTCATTAAAATTTTATTTCTTATATGTATCAGGGGAGATTTCTGTTTTTCATGTGTTTCTGGTGGATTTGTAGGATGAAAGAATGTTACTCTGAGACATTTTCTTTCATTATATATAGTTTGGGATTTTCAAATTAATAAGTGCTAATAGGTTTTGACATAATGAAAATGGAATATCATCAGATTTACTCAAGATTGATGAACAAGAGGTACATTGAAGGCTTTATCTATGATTCCCCATGATTTAGGTTTTTCTGGGCCCATATGGATACTCTATAAAATCAGTACTGTGAAAAGAGGAGAAATTTCTTAGGTGATATCAGGGAAAATTTTAGAAAATTTGAGATGATCAATATTTATGGGATTTGTGCCAGGAATTATTGGTATAAATCTTCTGAGAGTCCTTTTTTTCAAATTATTTGTCAAAAATTAAAGAAAAAATGGGCTTATTCTCTCAAGTGTGGAATCAGGTGCAATGTATAGGTATTTATTATCTCTCTACCTCCAGGCCCCCCTGGAATTCTAGAGGTAAAAATTTTAACCTAGATTCCATTATCTCTCCCAGATGAAATAAAATATACTTCTAATACACAAAGAATCTAATGGGAATAAAGACATTATTTATTATTGTGATTGTGTATATGAATATCATGTACGTATATTATGTGTATCATACACAATAAATGCTGAATCATTTATATTCAGAGTAAGGAAGGAGAGCACTTGTAGTTAGAAAAATGTTTAAACCAAAATTATAACCTTCTTCAAATTATAAGCAGAGGTCATAGAGACTATGAAATGAATCTTCAGAATCACAGTGTAACCAACTCTACAACAATTCCTTTTCAGAGATAGCAAGAAGGTCACATTGGCTGGAATGTAGAATATGAAAGGTAGGTAATGTGAAATAATCCAGGAGAGGTAGACTAGCGAAATTATGAAAGACTTTCAATTACAATTTGAGGAGTTTATATTTTATTCCAGATGTGACATGGTCAGACCTGTGCCTTAGAAAAAGTTGCTTTGGCAGCAGTAAATAGAAGTTTTGGAGAGGATACTATAATCAAAGAGTCCAATTTAGAAGACTTTTTCAGTACTTATTTAAAGGGGTAATAGAGAAACCGGGTAGTAACCTTACAAATACATAGAAGGGAATACATTCAAGATATTTTGTAAAACTAATCAACAAAAATTAGTCAATTAATAGGTATGGTGAGTAAGAGAAATGCCTTTCATAACTCAAAAGATTTTTAACCTTAGCATCTATAAGGAAAAGAATAAATGACAACCTAGTAGTATTAGGACAAATCTTGTGACTAACAACAAAATCATCCATGGTATCAGAATAAAGAACAGTAATGAAAAACAAAAATAAAAGGAAAGACCTATAGAAAAAAATGCCAAGAATTAAGTTAAACCAAAATGTTAACTTTAATAGCATATGGTCAGGTTATGAATGCTCTTTTTTCAAATCTTTCTTTTTAATTCTGCTTTTTTTCTTGGCATCTCTCTGAGAGAAGTGCCACTATGTTTAGAATTGCACACCTGTATATTTTATTAAAAGATTCTTCAGTGACAAATCCCATTTATTAAGTGGTTGTTACTTTAAGTACATAGTGAGAATAGAAAAGAGTAATATCATTTGATACTGGATGACAGCAGCTCATTTTGTACATGTTACAAATGGATGCTTATGAAAATCAAGTCATGCTTACCTGGAGTCAAAAAAAGGTAAGACCAGCTGGCAAGGCTAGAGAATATAATTATCAAATTATCTAAATAGATTGATGAGTATCAATTAAAATACATACTTTTCTCCTGTGACCTCCCTAACTATCATGAATTAAAAGAAGTCCATAGATTTCTTAGACTGAGGTAATCAATTGGATTAATTAATGAATAAAAATAATAAGGAAACATTAATTTAACATATAAATATATCATCAGTGAAGTAATATTTTTAATTCTAAATACATTTCTATATGTCTAATAACAACTACTTAAAGAAAAACAGCTGGTCTATCTAAAACAATATTTTATATATTTATATATCGATATGTTTGTTGTTATTTATCGTTGCTTCTGTTCCAGGTATAAACAAATTGTGTCATGAGAAAAATATTAGTCTGATCTTTGCCTTTACTAATATAGTTCTCATATGTAAAGCTGATGATTTTAACTAAAAAAATGACACCCCACCTCCAATTAGCAGTTTCTTCCTAAATTTCAAATTATTTTTATCAATGCCTTTTGTTTTTTATCTGAAATGTATCAATATGTAGCTTCTTCCCTCCCCTTTCAAAAATGGTTTCCAAGTTTTTAAAAGCAATTCAGAAAAATAAAACACACACACACATATATATGTAAGCTATTCATATTCTACCAATTGTGTGGATACAGTATGAAAGAAAATGAAACATATCAATGTTGACATTTTCATTATAATTGAAAATAGAAGAAAAAAGAAAGTAGATACTAAATTGCTAAATGAAAGTATTGCTCATAGGTTCTCTTTAGAAAGGCAAAAAAAGTGGGGGCACAGGGCTTTTGATCATCCACCCAAAATCACAAAGCAACATCATTTCATAGGACATTTTTTTCATTTCATGTGTCAGTGTTTCTGATAAATATTTGCAAAGAGACCACTGTGAAAACAATTGCAGCTTATGTCCCAAAATCTGTTGCATAGGATTCAACATCTGTTGCAAAGGATAAGGAGATAGAGAAATTCCACAAAGGACCCTTAAGTTCTTTATAGTAGTTCTCTTTCAAGAGTAAATCATCATAAACTTCAGAAACATAGCATGAGTATGGAAGTAGGAACATTGGACTGAAGTTTTGTTTTTGACACTTTAATACCTGTTCATTGCTCAACTTTCCACTATCTTCAACAAATTTCTAAAACTGTATTTTTAGAATGAGTTGCTCACAATTATTGATAGAATTTCTACACTGGGAGATTCACATACTGATTAAATTATATGTCCAGACTCCCTTTCTTTCAACTCCACATTACACAACTTTAATATTCAACAATTTCAGTGAAAACTGAGCACAAAATACAACTCTGTTTCTCTTCCTCTTTGCCTTTGTCCTTTTATATATATGAATATATGTATATATATATGTCTTTTCTGTGTCTCTATATTTGAATATTTATATTTATTTGAAAATGTATTTAAGACATGAGATATGAAAGATGCTAGAACCTCATAAAAGTCTCATAGCTATATATTAAAGTATTTTCTTTAAGAAAATGGTCAGACTGTCCTGAGCACCATATAATATTAAATCCATCTCAAAAAATAAATTGTTTATATTAATAAATAAGAAGTGACTAGTTACTAATGTGGTAATCAATATGGAATCACCATCTTCTGTACATATCACCAATTTATGAGAGAAATGATGAAAATTAGTTAGAAATGATAATAAATAATAAAAAGGGAATATATTATATGTGATTGAGGCATGAAATACACATGAAGTGAACATCTTAAAAATGTATATTGGGCTGAATTAAAGAAAACTTAGTGGAGATATGATGACTCTTCAATTATTTAAAAAAGTTGTATAGAAAAGAAAAACCTCATGGAAATTATAGAGGTGCAGAGATTGATTCAGTAAAGGAAAAACATTCCCAGGAATTAGGTTTGTCAAAAAGTGGAATAATCTGCTTGAACTGATTGTAAAAGATTTCTTCAAGAATTTAAGAATAGATGACAGAGTTTTCTAATTTAACTGAAGATTAAGAATCATATTCAACCTCTGAAATTTTTCTATAACCTACCAAGGTTATCAACTGACAACTATATTCAAACTTTTGAGCTTACTGTCCTAAACTATTTCATGTTGTTTGTTTTATAGAACAATTCATCACTGGTCTATTAGTTATATTTGACTCAGAATAGAGAACACAACTCAAATATGTTTCGGAATATTTTATTTTGAATGTTTAAACATATTATTGCAAATTATTTAAAAACAAAGCTACTTCTTTCAATTATATTTGCTTTATTTCTCCTTTGAAATTAAATTATTTTAATTGATATTTTAAGACTTAAAATTCATCATATAAGCTAAATTTATTTTTAATTCTATATATTGACCTTCATTTATAAGTAATTACTATATTATTAGGAAGCACCACGAAGAGACACATTTGGAACATGTATAAAATATGCTTTCTTATGCATCTGAAGGAGGAAGGAGGACTGAAGACCAATTTATTTCTGCAATATTGTAAGGTGGATTAGGGGTTAATTATAAAAAGTTTGGGCTAGATTATTTAAAAATACAGTCCCTAATTAATGCATTGCTGGAGGAATTGTGAACTGATCCAATCATTCTTGAGGGCAATTTGGAACTATGCCCAAAGGGAGCTAAAAGACTGTCTGCCCTTTGATGCAGCCATAGCCCTGCTGGGTTTGTACTCCAAAGAGATAATAAGGAAAAAGACTTGTACAAGAATATTCATAGCTGCTCTTTGTGTTGGCAAAAATTTGGAAAATGAGGGGATGCCCTTCAATTGGGGAATGGCTGAACAAATTGTGGTATATGTGGGTGTTGGAATACTATTGTGCTCAAAGGAATAGTAAACTGGAGGAGTTCCATGTGAATTGGTATGATCTCCAGGAACTGATGCAGAGTGAAAGAAGCAGAATCAGGAGAACACTGTAAACAAACACTGATGCACTGTGGTAAAATCAAATGTAATGGATTTCTCTACTAACAGCAATGCAATGATCAAGAACTTATTCAGAGGGACATATGAGAAAGAACACTATCCACATCCAGAGGAAGAACTGAGGTTAGAAAAACACAGAAGAAAAATAGCTTCTTGATCACATCAGTCGATGGGGATATGACTGGGAAAGTAGACTCTAAAAGGTCACCCTAATGCATATATTAATAATAAGGAAATGGCTTTTGATTGATGGCACATGTTAAACCCAGTAAAATTGCACGCCAGATATGGAAGGGCCCTGATGGGAGGGAGGTAAGGAACATGATTCTTGTAACCAGGGAAAATTATTCAAAATCATCTAATTAAATAAAATAAAAATAATTAAAAAATAAAAATAGAATCCCCAGGAATTTAATTAATTCCAAAGAGATTTTATTTTCATTTTTTTATAAATTATAGAAAGATTGAAGTAAGAAAATCAGAGAGAGGATAGGGTAAGAGATCTAGCCTAAGCACTAAATATTTTGCCTGACACCTGGCTCAATCCAGATAGGGGAGAGTTAGTCCTTAGCCAGAGGGGCCTCTGCCTTTGTAGCAGAAGAATGGGGAATGCAAGTAGCCTCTCTCGATAGGATAGATAGGTCTCTCCTGAGGCTAGTCTCTTCAGAAAACCCAGGAAGAGTCAGCTCTTTTCACTCACCATGTGACAATACAAAGGGAGAGATTCAAGGACAGTCTCACTAGGAAAGGTCTCAAGTCCAGGCAGCAGATTCTTCACCAGCCTCCAGTCTGAACTCAGAACTCCAGAGGAAGACAAAGTTCAAGTAGAATTGCACTCAGGAAGTTGTAACTCCCTTTTAAAGACACTTCCTTTTCCATTATTTCCTGTGCCTTCCCCAATTGTATGTCTACCAATAACAATTGAAACTTTGCTAAGAACTGCCCAGGGGGCAGTCAGTTTGATTTAGATTCGTCAACAACTATTGCACATGTGGATCACAGACCTCTCCCACTCAATGATTAAGTGGGATGTTTACACTTTAGGTGATTAAATCTAAAAATGGGCAGATCTCCCCACTCAACTATAAGAAGGGTGTTTATACTTTTGGTGATTAAATTTAAAAATGGGCAGGGAAGTTAATTTAATCTTCATAACCAGGGGAAATGTTTAATTTAATCTTCACAGTACCCTAATCAAAAAATATTCTGGGGCAGAAACCCATTAAGAAATTCAGTATGAATTAAAATGTAGTTAGTATGTTTTGTCGTATTCTAAGTCGTAGGTAAGTGGTAATTGTATATGCAATAGCCCCCTAATGCATCCCCTTTTCCAAAATTCTCCCAATTCTCAACTCTTCTCCTAAATGGATCTTTGTGAAGTATATTGATGGGCCACATGTAATCTTTCCAATGCCAATAATGTCCGGTCCTTCCAGTAACAAATTTAAATATCTAATATTTCAAATAGTATGTAAACTGATCTTTCCTTAACTTTTAAGTCTTCTTAAACTTTGTTCCTCTACATAAAGTCTATAATGAAATTACTTGAAGTTAATCCCACTTAACATACCATCTACTGTCTATGTGTTCTCAGTAGCTGTGTCTATTTTTGAAAAGTTCTCCCTATTTGCCATCACTTAGTTTTTAAAAATCACTTCCCTTAAATTATTATATTATCAGATTACTTTCCATTTATTCTGCATTAATATGTTTTATTATATTATTATTATATATAATAATGTTATATTATTAATTATAAATACATATGCATTGAAAGTTAAATATATATTTACATATAAACATGTTTATACATAAGCATATAACATAGAGAAATACTCAAGTATTTATATTCTGTACTTAGTTATTCATATATATCTCTCTAAATAAAATGAGAGCTCCTTGAGGGCAAAGACCATTTTTTGTCTTATTTATATATCCACAGTTAACCTAAGAAATATCACAAATATGTACCTAACATTATTTGAATCATTATGCCCAGGAACCAATAGCCTTCTTTCAGGCTCACACAACCACTTGGGGAAGAAAAAGGTGCTGCTTGGACCATGGTGACGTATAATCTCCATTTCACAAATGAGAAAACTATCCCAAGACAGGTGAAAGAGCCCTTTTCCTAGGATAAGAAATTCAGGGATTGTGACCTGATTTCTCTAGAAGCAATAGAGGGGGAATATGAGTCATTGAAGGACACCTGGAAAGGGATCTCTTCATAGAAGTTATTAATGCTTTTATGATATTATTTCTACTCATAATAGTGATTCTTTCTGACAAATGGATTTCTAACTTATAACTTGTATAGTATTTTTCACTCGCTAGCACCAACCCTGGCCTAGAAAATATTTCAGAATCTATTACACTATGTCTTTTTTTAAACTTACACTCTGTCTTAGTATTAATACAAAATATTGGTGCCAAGACAGAAGAGTGATAAGGGCTAGGCAATTGGAATTAAATGACTTGCCCAGATTCACAGAGCTAGGAAGTACTAAGGTCATATTTGAAACCAGGACCACCTATCTCTAGTTCTGGTGTTCTATACAATGAGAAACCTAGATGTCTTCCTATTGTGCCATTTCTTGACTGAATCAATAGTTTTTCATCTTAAATATCCTTTAGTAAATAAATATTTTGTCTCAAGAATAATAATTGTTTAAGGACTTATTTTTCCTTCATAATATCAGTCTCCAAATTGAGGGAGTTCATTTATTCTTTTATTCTAAACATTAACTTCCATATGGTTAAGTGCACTGCGAAATCAAACATATGGATGTAACTAGTATAAGAGCATTACAGAATAAGAACATTTAAACATAAAGGAAAGAATTTTTAAAAAGCCATTAGAGGCTGATAGTTTTTATTGATCATTTACAAGTCTATAGAAAGTAATGCTGACAGGTAATGTATATATTCCTAAGGAGAGCTACTAAATGATTTTTCCCCTGCCTCCTAAAAACATTAGAATCATTTGATGTTCTTAGAACTGTGTTCAGCTCTGGCAATAATACCTGCTTTCTACTTTCTAAAGCTATGTCTCAACTTTAGATAGGAGGATATTTTTGCTTCCACCTAAAATGGATTTTCATCAAGGTATGTGATTCAGATATCATAAAAATCAAATGGTCATGCCTAGTTGCATGAATCAGAGGGGAAATGTTCCTTCCTTCCATAAAGCAAAAAGAAAGTGAGCAATTTTAATTATTCATGAGTATGAATAAGTATTTAGTGAAACAGACCCTCAGGAGTTTTGTTCTAACTGCTACTGCAAAATGATTCACATTAGGATGGAAGTTAGATTATAGGAGGAATCATGATTGAAATTCAAATTCCAATAATGGTTAACACTATGTTACAATGAAAATGCCTATATGACATTAAAATAACTTGGATAATGAGAATGAATTACTTGAATTAGACTTAAATTAACTACTGATAATGCTCAATTATAGATCAGGGACTTTATCATTGAAATAACATTCTTGTGGCATTAGTATCCTTGAACTGAAGGCCTTTGCATACTGAAGTTTAAAATAAATAAATAAGTCTTAATGTAAACAACTGTTTGGGAAATCTAGGATGTCAGTAAATTTTAAATTATCAGCTTGTACTTTAATTACTGAACCTTGCTGTTCATTGCTGTAATGTAGAAAATAACAAGATGATTTTATAGTAAAGTATGATGCAGCAAGAGGGAAATTATTGGGTTTGGCTGATAATCATGAAATATTATGGTTCTTAGAAGACAAATGAATTTGAAATCATGAATCCCAATTAAAAATCTTATGTCATTCCTACATACACACAAAGCACCCAATGCAAATTGGTTCTTCTCCTGAAGGTTTAGTGCAGTCATCATTGTGAAGTTATCTCTTGTGACTTATTTCTAATTATGCATTTGTCAGGTCCATAGAGTAGAACTTCTTATCATGTGCTATTAATAAGAATATGAGATTCATGTTTTTTAAGTGACAATTGGAGAAGCTACTTGCTAATTTGATTATTTCTATACAATTTTAAAATTAATTTTAATATAACATGTGCTTTTGCTTTTTTAGAAGTATTTCAATCAGAAGATAATAGAATCTACCCTTGAGATATAACAGTGCCATAGGATGGAGTGACAATATCTTTACATTCTAGAAGAAGTTTGTCCCTAATGGGTATTTAAAGATATACATTAAATGTAATTATGAACATTATTTGCAAGAATTCTGATTTTTTGCCTGTTAAATGGTGAATATTATTATATATCATATGCATAAAGTAGGTGAATATTCAACCTAAATATTCAACACCCTAATAAAATTTAAAAAAATTTATTATGTCTTTAAGGAATATTGTCATTATTATATGGCAACCTCCACTATTAAGAAGAGACAGTGATTTAGGAATCAGTCCCCTCTTAAGAATGCATAATCATTAGAAAATCAACTAAAAAGCTAGTAGAAATATTTAAGAACTTTATCAAAGTTTCAGGGTACAAAATAAACCAATATAAATCATCAGCATTTTATATATTTCCAACAAAATACAGCAGTAGGAGTTAGAAAGAAAAACTCCATTTAAATCATTTTAAACAATATAAAATATTTAGAAATTTATCCACCAAGGCAAACACAGAAATTATATGAATGCAACTACAAAACACTTTTCACACAATTAAAACTAGATATGAATAACTGGAAAACATTAATTGCTCATAGGTAGGACAAGTTAATGTAATAAAAATGACAATCCTATCCAAATTAATCTACTTTTTCAGGGCCATATCTATCAAACTACCAAATTGGTTTGTTTTATAAGATTAGAAAACAATATATCGAAGTTCATCTAGAAGGACAAAAGACTAAGAATATCAAGGGAAACACTGAAAAAAGTGAAGGATATGGGCCTACTAGTACCATATCTTAAACTGCATTATAAAACAGTGATCATCAAAGCAATATGGTACTGGCTAAGAGATAGGAGGGTGGATCAATGAAATAGACTAGGGATAAATGATCTCAGCAAGCTATTATTTGATAATCCCAAAGATCCCTGCTTTTGGGACAAGAACTCACTATTTGACAAAACTGTTGGAAAAATTAGAAAGCAACATGGGAAAAATTAGGCTTAGATCAACATCTTACAACCTATACCAATATGAATTAAAATGGGTAAATATCAAATAAAAAGACTAAAATCATAAATAAATTAGTTGAACATAGAATAGTATACTTGTCAGACCTGCGGGAAAGGAAGGAATTTAAGAGCAAGCAAGAGATAGAGAGCACTGTAAAATGGAAAATGAATGACTTTTATTATATCAAATTAAAAAAGGTTTTGCACAAACAAAACTGATGCAAACAAAATTAGAAGGAAAGCAACAGATTCCATTACATGGGAGAACATTTTTATAACAATAATTTTTGACAATGGTTTAATTCCTAAAATATATCAGGAAGTAATTTACAGAAATTTACAGAAAAATCAAGCCATTCCCAAATTGACAAATGGCCAAGGGACATGAGTAGGCAGTTTTCACAGGATGAAATCAAAACTATCAATAAGCATATGAAAAAATGTTCTAAATCCCTCCTGAATAGAGAAATACAAATCAAAACAACTCTGAGGTACCACCTTACACACCTAGCAGATTGGCCAATATGGCAGCAAAGGAAAGTGATAAATTTTGGAGAAGATGTGGCAAAATTGCAACACTAATACACTGCTTGTAGTGTTGTGAATGGGCCTACCCATTCTTGAGAGCAATTTGGAACTCTGCCCAAAGGGCTTTAAAAGACTGCCTACCCTTTGACCCAAATATACCAAAATGCTGGGTTTATACTCCAAAGATATAAGGAAAATACTTGTACAAAAATATTTATAGTCATGCTCTTTGTAGTGGCAAAAAAAAATTAAAAAAGGGAGGGTTTCTATTAATTGGGGAATGGTTGAACAAAATGTGGTATCTGATGGAGATGGAATACTGAAAGGACTAATGAACTGGAGGAATTCCACATGAACTGGAACTACCTCCAGGAATTGATGCAGAGTAAAAGGAGCTGAAACAGTAGAACATTGTTCACAGAGACTGATATACTGTGGCATAATAGAATATAATGGAATTTTCTACTAGCAGCAATGCAATGACCCACGGCAATCCAGAGGAATTCATGAGAAAGAATGGTATCCACATCGAGAGAAAGAACTGTGGGAGCAGAAACATAGAAGAAAAATATATGATTGATCACATAGCTTGATAGTGATATGATTAAGGTTTTTGATGCTAAAAGATCACTCTACTGCAAATATGAATGGCATAGAAATAGGTTTAGGACAATGATACATATATAACCCATTGGAATTCCTTATCATCTCCATAAGGGGGAACAGAAGAGAGGGTGGGGATCCTGAATCATGTAACCATGGAAAAATATTCTAAATAAAAATAATGCATGACCATTTTTGTTCCCTAAAAATTTAGAAGTTTTCCCATGGAAAATGGTAACTTCTGTGAACCACTGATAATTTGGGGGTTAGAAAATTAGAAATACACATATCTTCAAGAGTGTTCAAGAGGCAGCTGGTAGCTCAGTGGGAGAGAAGGTGCAAAGTGGACAGCAAGGAATGATTGACAAGCCTGGATTCTAGGTCTGAATTCTAAGCTGTTGGAAAAACGGTTTTTTCAACTGTGAGTCTGAAGCTGGAGGTCAAGCCTGAAGGTGTGACTCAGGGAACTCTCCCTGAACAAACCCATCTTTCAAGCACCCTGCCTTAGAATAACATCAAGACAAGGTTGAAAAGAAGGTCCCCATTCATTCTGGTGGACAGAGTGACTTGGAAAAGAATTTCTCCCTTCCCTGGAGCTTCTAAGGACTCTGAAACTAGATTTCTGCTGCCTGACCCACCAAAGACTCTGTGAAGGAATCTGGGCTCCCTATTTGGACTTATCCGTAGTTTACATTAGTTTAATTATTTTAAACAAGGTTAAGCTTAGAATATAACTATAGTGGGTTAAATATTTGGGTCTAATAGTAAGCTGGTCCATTATCCCCTTTCCTTCCCCATCATCCCCTCCTTGTTAATAAACTTATTTATTTAACTGTGTTGTTCCTTGCTCAAACCTTTCCCCTTTTCCCTTAAATTTCCATCGTTACTGGGCCAAGCCTCGAGATGGGAGGTCCTAAGTTCAGATCTGGCTTCAGACATTTACTAGCTGTGTGACTCTGAGCAAGTCACTTAACCCCATGGCCTAGCCCTTATCACTTTTCTGCCTTGGAACCAATACATAGTATTGATTCTAAGTCAGGAAAGTAAGGGTTTAAAATTTTTAAAAAGAGTGTTCACATAATGTGACAATGAGTTAGACATTAGAGACAATAAAATCCTTTCCCTTCACTTTATTAATGAGGAAATAAACGAGTAGAGAGATTAAACAATTTATCCAAACTCACAAAGCAATTTAGAAGAGCAAGGACCCAGATCTCCAAGCTTCCAAACCAGCATGCTTCATTCTATATGTTACTACATTCCTCTGAAATATTCAAGCAGATCACAGAATGATGGGATTTTGCTGATATTGTCATTAGAACTTAGAAACATTGTGCAATGGGTGTTTAATAATGTAATCTTTCAATTTTATTAGAGCACACAACAGATTTAATGCACATTAGTTCTAATATGAGGATATGGGTCATGAGCATCCAAAGGGACCACAGATAATGTGGGAAACGGCCTTCTATTGCATATGCTTAAGAATGATATGTTGTTTCCCATAAATGTGTAACATATTCATAAAAATGTTTTACAGTGAGTGCTGAAGCATTAAAACAAGAATAAACAAACTGCATTAGCATGAAAAATTATACAAAGGCTTTTAAGTTTTTGACACAGGTCACAACAAATTAACACTCATTAATGCCCACAGGAAAAATTAACTGCAAAGAGGCTTCAAAGTCAGCTGTTAAGAAATTGTATTTTCCTTGAAAGGGATATGGAAAACCTCATGTAATGACTGAAACTCATTAGGATCTTGCTTTCCTTTAGTTTTCTTCTCAGTGTTCATAAAGAATATTTATATTTTATCATATTTTTATATTCATGAAGATCAGATCCAACTATTATTTCAGTTACTTTTCTTTTTCTTTAAGGATAAACATTATTACAAGACCATATAAAATTCATTTTACTTCATTTTTCTGAAAATGTATTTGGTTCTTCATATATTCTTTCAGGACAATATCATTTTTCTGAAATGCCTGTTCCACAAATTCTCAACAAATTTATTTTACTATTCAGATCAATTTTTGTTTCACTACAGGGACTACACTTGTTCTGTTTGACCCCATAGGGCAAAACTATGAGGTTATGTGGAAAGTGCTGAGAAGCATATTTAAATTTGACATAAAGGATATTTCCCCCAAAGTTAGAGTGTTATTGAATTGTAGGAAGCTGATGTGAAGATGGTTTCACCATATGAGGCAGGTTATGACCACATTTACTACACTACTTAGGTTTGAGGAGGTCTTCCATGTCACATAAATAGAATTTCAAAAGGAAAAATCCTTAGTCCATAGCACAAATTAAATACTCAAACCATGTGGAAATAAAGAAATCCAGTGGAGATAAGTTTTACCATATAGTATGTCCAAGCATAAAGATTTCATTGATTAAAATGTAATGTAAAGCTTTGCATTGGTGATGTGGTATCTGGAAGCCTCATGAAAGTATAAAAATGCAGAGAAGAATGTACTTTTTGACCAGTCCTACTTGCTAGATTCCTCATACTACAAGGAACTGCATAAGCCATTACCTAGGCCTATCTTTATGGGGGGGAAATGGAGGAAAGAGAGTATAAAGAAAGCCATTGCCCTCACACAACCACATGTATCCTTTACCTGTGTTTGACAATAGTATTCTGGTAAATTAAGTAAACCTACTTTAACAATCTCTTAGGTTCCTTCTAACTCTGGATTTTACAACTCTTTCATTCTCTACCTCCACAGACTATTATTAATATAACGTCATTGGAATTAGAATAATTTAAAAATATTTTAGAAATTTGAAAATGATTCTTCTTAAAAGGTGTCAGGGAATATACCTCAGGACACTGAGCACTTAACTTTCTTTTTTCAAATTAATCATTAATTAGGAATGTATTATGTCTTAACCTGAGAATAAAAAGAAAGTAACCTCCCACCTAAATTAACAGAAGTAAGATAAACTTTAAAATAAAAATGGGAAATGTAATCTTATGATAAACCAAATATCTCAGTTAACTGAAGAATCCATCTAGATAACACACCCTCCACAACTGATCCATAGAAGATAAATTTCCCATTTCTTGGCATAGACTTTCAACAGTAGGTTGATCATATCACCTCTCCCTTTTCAGAATCATGCATCCGAGAGTTTTGAAGAGATGCCATCAGTTCTAATTGATATTTATAAGAATATATTCTATAATATTTTTAACAAGTAACCAATTAGCCTCCTAGTAAAGACCACCACATAGTGAAAACCCACTACTTCCTGATTCAAATAATTTCTCTTTAATACTGCTTTAATTATTAGAATGTCTTTCCTTAAGCCAAATTTAATTCTACCCCTAAATTTAGTCCATTTTTTTTTTGGTTTGTTGAGATCCTTTTGGATTTTGACTTTGGCTTATAATGTATTAGCCAGCTCCCCCACATTTATATAGTCTACAAATTTGACAAATGATTTCTTATATGATTTCATCCAATCCATCCAAAAAAAAACACTAAAAAAAGTGTATCATTCCACTAACTCATTCTTAAATCTGATCAATAAACTGTTTCTGACTCTATCTGACTATTCTATCTAGCCCACTTTTCTCCATCTTATCTCCAAAGATATTCCACTACCTCCCCTACGAGAACTCCTCCCCTTATTACCTGTTCAAGGCTGCCTATCTGATCCCTCAGTTAAATAAATGACTCTCTATGCACTTCTCTTTCCCATTCCAATCTCCCTGCCATCCTTACTCCATTTATCTCTATAGTCTCTGCCCTTAAACTACTTGATTAATTATAGCACTAATTCCATAAATTAACTGGCAATTCATGGTTTATAGGAGGTAACTATGTCTTAGTCTCCTCAATTATCTAACATTATGTGTTCTGAGTACTATATACATCTCTTTTCAACAGGCTGGGCTGTGTGGTTTTGAATAAATTATATAACATATATTTCTCACTTTCTATACCTGTGAAATAAAGGTCTTAGACTAAATCTTTTGACCCCTTTCTACTTCAAAAAAGCAACAAAATGATGCTATAGATATTTTGACAAATATGGGGCTTTCTTATCATCAATAATGTCCTTGGAGTATAAGCCTAGTATATTAATTTCTGGGTGAAAGGTGTGGGTATTTTTTTTTCTGAATAATTTCAACTTGCTTTTCAGAATTTTTATAATTTAGTCCAAGTTCTATCAACAAAGCACTAATGTGCCTATTTTTCTCAGAATTCTTCCAACACTGACTGTTCTAATTCTTTGTCGTTTTTTGTCAATTTGCATGTTTAAAGGTGAAATCTCCTGGTTGTTTTGATTTACATTTCTATTATTATTAGTGATTATATCATTCTTTCATATTGTTGTTAATAGTTTTCAATTCTTCTTTTAAGAACTGCTTGTTCTTTGATCTTGCTTTGAGTTTAAGATTCATTTCTGCCTAACCAGAAATTAAAGGAAAAGGCTAATTGAGATGGAAATGTGATATAACATGAAAAGAGAAAAATTAAAGTATTAGAAGGATGAACATTATTTGTGTGAAACATGGTGCATGTGACTGTTTATGACTTGAAGTTAACAAAGTGTTTTGGACCAAATTGGATAATCTATATAAAAATATTTTAACAAAACTGTAATTTACTATATATATGTGTGTGTGTATGTGTGTGTGTGTTTGGACATGTATTTAAAGTGAAAATGATAATCTTCAATATACCTTTTGCTTATCATAGACATTCTAACTACATGTTTAATCATAGATTTAAGTCCTTGGGGTATATATGAGTGGAATGAGGTGTTTTCTAAAGAACCAGACTTTGGTTCTTTGGTCCTGGACATTCTAATGGAGAAGCATGAAAATCTCATGCATCTATTCCTCCTAAAGCAGTAGCTATCAACACAAATTAAGTAACATTAGATTTACTTCCTCTTTCTACTACTTCCCTTCTTTGTTCTAACCCTGTAAATAATCTACTCATTACAATTTCTCAAGTTTCTATTTTCCCTCCAACTGTTTCATTGTCACTTGGGAATCGACTCAATGGGCAAACTTGGTTCCAGGTTTCTGATTTAATAGACTACTGTCCAAAGTAACAAACTGGCCCTACTTCACAAACCATCTATGGAAAAGTAATCCATGCCCCAAATCTGCCTAGAATGACTACAGTGAAAGAAGTAGTCTTTATCTTAGGAGTTTTGATTAGCCTTTGAGAAGTTTTATTATAAAATATTTGAGCCATTTCTAATATCTTCTGAAATCTTCTCAGAAATTAACTGAGTCAAAGCACATTACTTTTTTATAATTTGTTACTCAGGGGGAAAAATGTTCTCCTATCTTTTAGCTGTTATTTCTTTTTTTTAGATTGGCTTATTTATTTAGATAGGCTTATTTATTATTTATTATTATTAGGGAACACAACTCAAAGTGGGGAGATTTTTTTTCTTTGAATTGAAAAATATAGTAACAGACTCTGATAGTCCAGGCTTTCTCTTTCCCTAAAATAATTATCCAAGCATAGTGCTTCTGACCACAATGTAGTAACTTTTGGAGAATTCTACCTTTCCAGGTAGAAAACTGTGGGACACTTTGATGAACACTACTACCCACAGTTGTGATATTACTGGATCCAGGGAAGAGTACCTCTTTAAAGTTAATGTAAGAGATGGCCTTTTGATAGAGAAGGGAATAATATGAATTGCTATTAATAATGACACACTACAGCTATCACTTGATAAAACAAATTTTCCTCAGTTTATTGAATTTATCTTTGTTTGCCACCACTTGAATTAATGGCAGTAAGCTCATTTACTTCAGGTGTCCTTGTGAGTTTTCTTTGGCAGGGGAGGGAAAAAGCAGAGGTAGGTAGGTGTCATTGTTGGATAGAGCACTGAGCCTTGAATCAGGAAATCTTCAGACACTTACTAACTATGTAATCCTGGACAAGTCAGTTAAATTTTTTGCCTCAGTTTCTTCATCTACAAAATGATGATAGTAACAACACATCTCTCAGAGTTAATGTAAGGATCAAATGAGACAATAACAGTAAGACTCTTAGAATAGTGCCTGGATATGAATAAGCAGTTCTCAGATGAAGAAATCAAAACTGTTAATAGTCACATGGAAAAAGTGCTCTAAATCCCTCCTGATTAGAGAAATACAAATCAAAACAACTCTGAGGTACCACCTTACATCTTGTAGATTGGCCAATATGGCATCAAGGTAAAGTGATAAATGTTGGAAGGGATGTAACAAAATTGGGACACTAATACAGTGCGGGTAGAGTTGTGAATTGGTCCAACCATTCTGAAGGGCAATTTGGAATTATATGAAAATGGCTTTAAAAGAATATTTGCCTTTGATCTAGCCATACCAAAATGCTGGGTTTGTACCCCAAAGATATAATAAGCAATAATATTTGTACAAAAATATTTATAGCCACTCTGTGGTGGCAAAAAATTTGAAAATGGGGGGACTTCCATTAATTGGGGAATGGCTGAACAACATGTGGTAACTGATGGTGATGAAATACTATTGTGCTGAAAGGACTCATGAACTGGAGGAATTCCATGTGAACTGGAACCACCTCCAGGAATTGATGCAGAGAAAAAAGAGCAGAAACAGAAGAACATTGTACATAGAGACTGATACATTATGGCAGAATCGAATGTAAAAGATTTTTCTACTAGCAATGACCCAGGACAATCCAAAGGAACTTATGAGAAAGAATGCTCTCCACATCCAGAGAAAGAGGTTTGGGAGTAGAAAATCAGAAGAAAAACATGATTAATCATGTGGTTCGATGGGGATAGGATTGGGGTTTTGGCATTAAAACATCATGCTATTGCAAAACTGAATAATAAGAAAAATAGGTTTTGAAGAATGATACATGAATAACAAAGTAGACTTGCTTATCAGCTCAGGGAGGGGAGGGGGATAAGAGGGTGGGAAAAATCATGAATCACGTAACCATGGAAAAATATTCTAAATAAATAAATAAATTTAAAAAAGAATAGTGCCCCGTACCTATGAAGCACTACAAAAATATTAGCTATTATCATTATCATTTATTAAAAGTCATAGTCACCTTATAGAATCTTAGTTCTAGAACTGGAAGATAACGTAATGGTTATTTAGTGCAAACCTGTATGTTAAAGTAGGAGAGATTGAGGCTCAGTTAATTGGTTGCTCCATGATTAACACATGGTGTCAAAATTTGATCTCACATCCTTAAACTACAAGTTAAGTTCTCTGCCCACTGAATCAAAATCTTCTAAAAAGTTCAAACTAAAGGAATGTTTTTGAAGAGAGAATTTATATACTCTTGATTAAGTGAGGTTAGGTATCAGAGAACAAAGAAATAAAAGAATGAAATATATAAGTAAGCCATGCAAAAATGGCTTAAACCACTTAATCTTAACCACAGGGTATATTTAAAATCCTAGAATCCAAACTACTAAAAAAGTTTAAGATATAGAATAAGGACAAAAATAGAGCTATAGAGGATAGACTGAGATGAGAGAAGGTCATTGTTGTTTTCATGTCTGACTCTTAGTGATCCCATTTGAGGATTTCATGTCAAAGATATTGGAATGGTTTACCATTCATTTCCTTCTCTAGCTAATTTTACAGATAAGGAAAGTGAGGCAAACAGAATTAAACAACTTGTCCAGAGTTACACAACTAGTAAATGCCTGAGGCTGGATTTTAACTCAGGTCTTCCTGACTTTAGACCCTGTGCAATATCCATTGCACCTCTAGCTGCCCTGAGAAAATGTCAATTATATGCATTATATTATGGGAACTTGAACCAACAGACCTGCTTTACTCCAAGGTTTTGAGTTTTTGTAGGCAAGACTTTTTATATTCATAAAATACTAACTTCAACTCATTTTTACTGGGAACATTGATGAGAGGTGAATGTAGATGAAAGAGAGACAATAATAAAAGGGTTTTTTGTTTGTTTTTTTCTGGAGTGCAACCAAATAGCAGGAGTGACAAAATTCAAAACACTTCAGGTTAGAAAGCCTTGGGGGGAAATGGAGGCATACAACTACAATAATTACAATGTTATTCAAGAATATGATGTTTACCTAGAGATCCTAGTTCAGGAGTTTTGTGTTGTTATTCTTTAATCCTTGGCATGCTCATAACTTGGAAAATGGGCTTACATTTCTTTTCCTGTTTCCTCAACTATAAAGTACAGGAACCAAGGAAATAGGATTATTCAGAAGTATTAGAACACAGATATGCATGTCCTAACCATCCTTGACTACTCTTATATATACAGCAGTCTAAGGAAATGGCCTTGAAATGAAAATGAATTTTAAGCTCATCCCTCAAGATAGGTAAGAGTAAAGGAGGAAAGATTACCACTGCCTTCTGATTCATGTGAGTGAGTGGGTGCCTTGGCCCAGAAGGCAGCAACAAATACTTAATCCCTGAGGAATTTTTCTGACAGGTGCCTCTCATTCTCCAGTACTAGCTGCATCCTTCCTTATCATTACCTTCTCCAGTACATAGAATTCTACTTCTAAGGAATTCAATATCTTTTAAAAACCCTGAAGAAAATTCAATATGTCATCTTATTAATTCATTTAAATCAAGTGGAAAAGATGCAATTTTGTCATATATGTGAACTTCTTTTTAACAGCCTTGATTTTGACTTCAAAATTGAAAAGGGTAGCTCTTTTTTTTTAATTTTAAGGAATTGATTAATGTTTCCCTCAAAAGTCAAATATAATTATTGATTTTCACTTAATCTTCAGGAAGAAAAATTAGAAAAAACCTGCTAAATTATTCATAAGATATTTTGGGGGGTAGAGTGTAAAGGTTTCATGGAATCAACTACTGTAACTGATGTCTCTATAATGAAATGATAGCACTTTTTTAATATTCCTAACAAGGCATTATCACTCTCACCATGAAAAACACTTACATAGTAAATGTGGCTAATTTGTCTAATTGCATTACTTTTAGAGAGAGAAATCCTTTTGTTTAAAATCTTTCTAGGAGGCTTTATTGTAAGGTTCTTTTCAAGATATCACAGTAATGCCATTCACAATGCATAGAATAATGAAAAGAAACACAAAATAGCTCATATTAAAAATAAAGAAGAAGCAATGTACCTTAGAGAGGTGAAGACAGATTTTCTTATTATTCTTTGTATTTCTTATAAATGTGGTTCTCACCATTACAAAATCCTGTGTATAAAGTTGTTAAAGAGGAAAAAGGAGGAAAAAAAAAACTACTGGAAGGGAATGGTATAGGTTACAGAATAACACTGTTAACTCTTAAATAGATCTACATTTATTTCCTAAGGAACTAAACTGCGAGTTTAATTTTTAGTTGAAAAATTAATTTAATAAACTCACTTCATATATTTGAATGGCTTACTTGAAGCTTTGTGTATACATTTAAAGAATGAGCACTGTCACACAATAATATATCAAGATAATCACTGACTTGGGGACATTTTAAATACCAGCTTCAATTGATTATGTTTTGTTCAATTAAATGGATAATAATTGGCAAGAAATAAATATTTAAACAGATTTTTTACAAAATGAAGGCCTATATCTCTTTACTCTGAAATATCAAATCCCTTAGCTTCTCTCTCCCTTCTTGGAAAATTCATAATTTTTCACATGAAAAGGCATTTGCATCTTACATTCATTTTCAACAAACTCAAATTATTATCTCAATTAAGCCCTCATATGTAGCTTCTGCTATTTCATTTAGAAAAAAAAAAGCAAATTTTATCACTGAATTTTTAACTTACTATGAAACAAATCCCCTTTAAAGAGGCATCTAGCCTTCTGAATGATAACTTCCCTCCTCTAAAAGGTATATTCTTGAAGGGATGAGCTGCAGGAAGTTGTTTGTGCTATTGATTTCCGTTTTTAAATTAGCCTGCTTGTGTTACTCAGAAATTAAGGCTGATAAAACATGTCAAAGCTGGATGAGACTCCCACTGCAAGAAGAAAAAATATGGACTATTAGAATTGCAAGAGACCTTAAAGCTCATCTAGTTCAATCTTCTCATCTTACAGATGGGAAAAATGATACTTTAGTAAAGTTGTAAAAACAGAACTAGAACTGAGAAACGTAGGCTTTTTTTTAATACCTACTTCAGTATTCTTTCTATTAAATACACAAGAGTGCTTGAGTTCAGTCAAATGACTGTGAGAAAATTATAACACATAAAATGGGGCTCTAATTTTTTCATTCTTGACTCTAAAGTCAAGAAACTTTATTAATGCAGATCAGCATCTTATCTCTAACTTATAATCTTAGAAACATTTTTTGAACTCAAAAGATTTAATGGATTTGCTCAGTCATATAACGAGTATATTATCAAATATTATATGAACTCAAGAATTCTAGCTTTGAAGTCAGTTCTCTATCACCTATATGATAATATTTCTTTAGAATACATAGAAGTCATTATTATTATGCTTTCAGTCATGCTAATGGTCTCTGGTGGGATAGTATCATTAAGTTATGACTAATAGAATCTTGTTCATTCAAGACTCATTAAATAGATGACTACTATTAACTCTTCTAGTTGAAAGTGAAAAATTCAGAGATTCTGATGGCAGATATCCTCATAAACTAAACTTTGACCTAGGTTATTAAGGAGAAGGAGAAAGAATAAGCATTTGTAAGGTACCTACTATGTGTTAATGGCTTTTGCCAATATTATTTTATTTGATCATTACAATAACTTTTCAAAGTAGATAGTACTTTATCTACATTTTAAAATTAAAGAAATGAAAGAAACCAGAGTTTAAATGACTTGTTCTCCATGTTGAAGGAGGGGGAAGGTTGATATATAATATATTAGAAACCAGAAGAGTTAGGATTATAACCAAAAATAACACATTCAACAAAACTGAGCCTAATTCTTCTTGGAAAAAAATTGTTATGTAATGAAATAGAGAACTTTCTAGCTTTGTTGATGAATAAACCAGAGCTGAATAGAAAATTTGACTTACAAATGCAAGACTCAAGAAAAACCTAAACATGAAAAAGAAATCACAAGAGGTTTAGTAAGTTTACACCATTTACATTCCTATATGGGAAGATGATGCTATTCTTAAGAATTTTTTATCATTATTATGCATCTATATACATAACGGACATGAGTATGAATTGATTCGGTGAAATTATTTCTAAGAAAATGACAGTGAGAAAGTGATAGACTAAGAGAAGGGAAAGGGACAACAAATTTTCTCCCATGAAAGAGGCATGCAAGAGGTAAGAAAAAAAAACTTTTACAGTAAAGGAAAAAGTAGGGAGGAACTTCATTCTTATTAGAATTGATTAAAAGAAGAAAACATGCACATACACACACACATTCTATATCTAACTGACTGAACAGTTAGACAGGAAGGGATAAGATATATAGAGCAAAGAATGAAAAAAGAGAAAGCTGATAAATGTAGGCAATGGTCAGAAGCTAAAAATACTTTTGAGGGAGGATAGCATAAAAAAGGAGAGAGAAGGTTGAATATAAGAATATATAATGGAGGCTGCTGGGTATCACAATGAATAGAGTGCCACACATGGAGTCAGGAGGACCTGGGTTCAAATTTATCCTGAGTCACTCCCTAGCTGTGTGACTGGTCAAGTCAAAACAATTTCCTATAAGAAATAAAAACAAATAAACAAACAAAAAAGATGATGTGAAAGGGAAATAAAAAAACTCAAACAATTGTATGTCCTTTATGAAGTGCTTCAAATTTCCTGGAATAAGTACAAAAGCAGATGTACCAGTTCAATGTTATTTTTATTGTGCTGAACAGAGCAGTGTATTCCATTTGAATTTTCAAGAAATATGAAATATTTCTTGTGATGAAAGACTGCAATGACTATTACTACGTAGCTGTAAAAGAGGAAGAGGTACAAAGGACATAAGAAAATTGATATTACTTTATATTGGAATGAAATCTTGAAGCCATTTCTCCAGATACTGACAAATAAATATTTTGTGTCTTTAAATGATAGGTAAGAAAAAAAATGTGACTCAAATGGGTCACATGAGTGATCTGAGCAACACAACTCAGTACTTCTATTTTCTTTAATTACATTGAATTACTGATGACAACTATATTTTTTGAGAAATAACTAAAAATAATGTGTTTCTTTATGTTTAAGAGGAAGATGTACATTGGGCAGTATATACACTCTCTAAATAAAATATTCTTTATTTAGAATTTGAGTGGGCAATGGATTTTTCATGTAGACAAAACCATAGAGTTCAATTCTAACTATTTGACTGCATATGTTTTTTTAAAAATATCATTCTCATTGCCACCAGGGGAGGGTAGGATCATAGATTTAGAGTTGGAAGGGACATCAAAGCTCCTCTAATCCACCTTCCCTTTTATTATTAATGTCAAAACATGCTGGGAGTTGATGTGACTTTTCCAGAGTTACTAGGATGGTGGCAGAATATAGATATGAAATGAGAACCTTTAAGTAAAACTAAGGCCTCTCCCCACTACATTTTATTTGTTCTCTGAGATACTGTGTATATCTTGATAAACAAATGGCCTTGCCTATTTACAGGTAAATTGTCAGCAATGGAACAGATTGTCAAATGGTCACAACACTCTGATTTAAATAGGAGAAATTGCCAGTCAAATAATTTTCTTATTGTTGTTCTAAATATGTGATCTCTCTTTATGGTGAACTCCTAATATGAAAACTACCACTAAAGATGCAGACATACATTTTCCTGAAACTAATAGGCTTAACACATTGCCTGGGCCACTGAAAATTTAGATAACTCCCTCCACTATCCTCACCCCTGATGGAAACCCCCTCACTCCTTAGCCAATGGAAATATAGTTAATATGTGTGAAGAGAGATGACTTAAATTCCTCCTAACTCCATGTCTGACCCCTTACTGCTTATATCATGTTCATCTACCTTTTCTTTTGAATAGTTAGCTTTAATTTATTGGCAAGAAAATTGTCATTAAAGTTCTAGGTTTTGTGTTGATTTAATACAAATATAAATATTGAAGAAAATGAAAAAGATGATTTTTAAGAATTATGTAGATTTAAATAATCTAATTTTCCTTTTTACGTATATTTTAAACTATGTTTTTAAAATTGAAATGGTTGAAATGACATGAACACAAAATGGATCAACATAATTCATAGCTTTACAATAGAGGGAGCTATGAGCCTGGAAAAGTACTAAAAGATTGGCTTCTCACATAGAATGAAAGAAAACTAAGTAAAATAACCATTCAAAAACATTATTTTAACTTTACAAAATGCTTAATTGTCTGAGGAATCTAGGGAAGGTAGGTGGTACATTAGATAAAGTGATGGAGTTGAAGACAGGAAGACTCAAATTTCTGAGTTCAAATCTGGCTGCAGATATTCAAATCTGGTCTTAGTATCTTTGTGACCTGGGAAACATCACTTAACTTTGCTTTCCTTAGTTCATCTATAAAATGATCTGAAGAATGAAATAGAAAATCACTATAGTATCTTGGTATAGAAAACCCCAAATGGGGTTGGACATGACTGAAATTAATAAATAAGTAAAAAAATCAACTATTACAACAATGAGAAAACTAGGGGACATGGGACATAAGGTATTAGTCTGAGAATTTCAAAGAACATACCAGCTGTGTGACCATAACCAAGTAATTTAGCTTCTCTCAGTCTTAGTTTTCTCATTTGTAAAGCAGGAGTATTAATAGCACTCATTGATTATGAGAATGAAATGAAAAATATATTTAAAGCACCACAAAAATTTTATTATTAATTATTTTTTATATGAGAGTTACAAAGACCTTTTAATAAAAGTTATAAAAACTATGAAAGTCAATTTGTGACATAAATCTATTAATAAGTCAAAGTTCCATTGTTAAAGGAATTTCAGTGCCCCTGAGAACTGAATTAATTCTACCCATGGCAGTTATGAGCAGATAAAAATGAAATATATAGGGGAAAGAGGAACTAATTCATTTTGGGGAAAAATAAGATAACTAAGAACTCTATTAGGTTCAATAGACATTCTTTGGGAGAAGACCCATTAAATCCTGAATGTATGGGTCCAGTGGGGGGGCATACCATCAAAGTCGCCATGAACAGATAACTCCTGTGAACTAACTCTAGTCTATTAGCCTTCATGACCTCTGCTTTTGGATCACCACTATAGTTATTTCTCTCTAAATCTAGCTTTAGATCCCCTGATAACGTGTCAGTTTCTGGTTCTGATCACTTCCATTTCTGATTTCATCTCATGTGTTCTGATGAATGCTTATAAGTTTTTACTAAATCTCTCAAATTGCTTTCCTCATAATACACTGTTTTTTGCTCAAATGAAAAAGAGAATATCATGGTGTAAGATATCTCAGAGTCATCTTATATCTACCAATCTTTGAACAACAATTCCCTCTTCAACATCCCCTGCCTCCCATTTAAGTGAGCAAAACTTCAACTAACATGTATTAAGTACTTGCTATGTACAAGGCTAAGGTCATGACAGTTTACTAGTCTGGGGAATAGATCTGCTCAGAGTTCTAAGATAAAGAGTTACTCTAATTCCTGAGACAATTATTGCTCATTTTAAATGTGACAAGCTAAAGTCTTGCTCAAGAGATATAGATGCCAGAACTATTTTATGATCATAGGACAAAAGCAATTCATCTGATTATAGATCCAGAATGGGAATGTAGTTAGTTAATCTAAACTAAAGTGGGGTCCCTCACAGAGGAGACTCAGAATCTAACACAGAGGGGGTTCAGAGGAGAAAAGGGAGAGAAAGACACACACACACACACACACACAGACAGAGACAGAGAGACAGAGAGGCAGAGAGACAGAGAGGCAGAAAGAGAGAGAGAAAATGAAAATCTATAAACTAAGCTTCAGTTTTGAAGTTATGGATCCTACAGTGACTGTTAAGGAATAAGTCCAGTTGAGCAGAGGAGTGATATAAAAGCAGAGAATCAGAGAAGTTACTTAGATTAACCAGTTTGGCTCAGATGTATTTTTCAAGTACAGTGTAGATCAGCTTGACTTATTAGTGGAAATATTTGTCCATTATAGAAAATTCCTGAGCAATAATTATGACACTAATATTTAAAATTCCACCTTTTGAGTTACCCAAATAGGTTGATTTTCCATAATCATATGCTGCTTTGAAAGATTTATAAAAATGTGTATAGTTCTTACCAAAAGGTACTGAGCATGATAATAGAAGAGTTTTATGTGTGGATTGTGGTATATTTGTTATAAGTTAATTTGCTTTCATGGATAAATAACTGTGAAATTTTAACTTCTCTTTCTTATTATCAAGTTAATGATTATTTAAGATCTAAAAATATCATTATTGTAATTAGCTGATTTTGTATACATGGAAGCACAATGGTAGGAGTTAAAAAACTAATGTAGTAAGTATGTATCCATCATAGCTGGATTAGGACTTGAAGGATTTTAAGTGGAAACTTATGATGGTGATCTTTCTTTGTGAATCCATATTTGTATAAGAGCAGGTTTTGACTGGACAAGCCACCTCAGTCTACATGCCCTACATAGGGTAGGAGTCCATACAGTCTTATTAACCACTGCCTAAATATAAAGGATGCTGTAATAGGTGCTGAGGGTAAAAAATTTTTAAAGTGTTTTTTTAATAGTCCCTGACCTCAAGGAATTTATATTTTCTTGGTAGGTATACCTACCATACAAAGTACATAAGGGTCAGTTCTGGTGTAAAGTGTGTGTTTTTAAAAAGTGATAGATATATTAGGGAAAATTTTCAGCTTTATTTGAATTTCATATTTGTATTATGCTTTATTTCTTGCATAAGATATAATAAGAGTACAGAAAATAGAACTATTTCACAATAACTCAAAAGCTACAGCTCCTCCAACACCCACTTTCACCAGGAAACTTCAAGCCTTTGTCACAGTAAAGTGCCTTGTTTATTGTACATCTTCTGGGGCAGTAGAAGCTATGAACAGAAATGAATATGTCTTAACACCACAATTCTCTCCCAGTAAGACCTCTACCAAAGCAGCAATCTGTATTTCTTACTCATTTGACAAGAATAAAAAGTGCTTTAAAAAACAAAACTGATTCCTTTCTTTGTGAGTGTGGATCATTGTTGAAGTTTTTGAGCACCGGGTCCCTAATTCTACTTTCCCCATAAGCTTTCATTTTTTTACTGCCCTATTTTTGCATGGCCCAACACTTTTAGGAGATGCCTGACTGTTTCTATGAGATTATTGAGAGGTAAGTGGGCACTAAGGTATTTGGGAAATGAAAGAATTCACAATTAAGATATTCAGGAAAGGCTTCATGTGAGATGGCACCTGAATGGAGCCTTAAGGTAAAGCCAAAGATTTTAAGAGGCATTTGTTGTGTCATTTTTTTTTCTTTCTGACTTTGACCCTTTTTGGAATTTTCTTGACAAAGATCCTGGATTGGTTTGAATTGGCTTCGTAAGCTCATTTTACAGATAAAGAACTGGGGCAATGTGAATTTCTGAGGATCATATGACTAGTAAGTGTCGGAATCTGGACTTGAACTCAGAAAGATGAGTCTTCCTGCCTTTAAGTCTGGTACTCTGTCGATTTTGCCACCTAGCTGCCCTCTAAGAGGTATGGAGGTAGTGAATTCTAGGTATGTGGAATAGCCTGTGAGAAAGCATGGAAGAGATAAATTGAAGAGTCTAAGTAATCTAATTGATCTGACATATACCATGTACAAAAGGAACAATGGGAAATAAGTATGAAAAAAGAGACTTTAGTCAAATTATGAAGGGCTTTAAACATTCTAAACTAGGTTAATGGGATGTTAGTTCAAGCCATCCTAAATTCAACTTCCAAAGTGATTTCATAGATATCATCATATTGTTCCGCTATTCAATAAACTTCAATGTCTCCCCATTACTGCAAGGATCAAATATTAAATGCCCATTTTATTATTAAAAATCCTTCATTTTGCACCTTCAAACAGTTCCAGTTTTCTAAACTTTTCCCCCCTATCTTCATCCTCTACTATCCAGTGATTTATGATTTACTTGTTCCTTGAACATAACTCTACCCTCCATCCTTTCAGTTCCTGTCTTCCATATACAGAAGACTTTCTCTCTTCAACTCTGCTTTCTGGCTTTTTTAACATCCTTCAAGGCTCAGATCAAATATTAACTTATTGATATTAATATTAATTAATATTACACTAGCAACCTTATGTACTCTTCCTTATCCCTACTGTTTTCATTCTGTGACTTACTTCAATTTATACTTTTTATATCTTGAATATAAAATAATAGTTGTCTGTTGTCTCTCTAATTAGAATGTGAATTCCTTGAATTTTGGGCTTTGTGTTTCATCTTTTTTATTTTTATTTTTTTTTTTTTGCTTTTCTCTTTTCACCCAATATTTAGAACAGTATTTTATACAAAGGAAGTACTTATTAAATTCTTATTGACTGACTGATGACTGAAGAGTTTTGAGCAAAAGAATAACATAGGATATGTAACGCTAAAAATGTTTATTCCTTAAACATTTAATAAAATTTACTTATATGTTCATCTGGATAAGGGATTATTTTTCCCTCCTTTGAATTTCATTTGTGATTTACTCTTTTTTCTTTCTGAACTTTGACTTTAAATTCTTCACTTTCTCTAGTATTACAGTATTTTATAATTTTTGTATTCTTCCATTTCAAAAGTTTCTTTTTAGTTTTATGGTATATAACTGGGTATCAACTTTTGATAATATTCATTTTCTATGTGTTTTACTTTTTATTTCCAATTTATATAGGCAATTTTCTCCCATATTATTCTGAGTATATGGTTTTCAATCACTTCCATAATTTTTGAGGAGCACAACAATAATTTTTATTTTGTCTCATTGAAATGCACTCAACTATTTTGGTTTGTAGAGGCCTCAAATGTTCTATCAATTGTGTTCTTTTTTTTGCTTCTTGTTTTCTATATTTTTACTTATTATGATTTCCACTATTTTATTTGGATTTCAAAAATCTTTTCAAATCTATGAACTCTTGTTTACTTCTTTTAATTTTTTTCTTTAATGGCTAAAATTTCTTTCCCTATATCTTTTTTTAAATTAATTTATTGAGTTCTCAATCACTTTGAGGATATTTGTGATTTTTTATTCTAATTTTTGTGTCATAAGTTGTTGCTGCATCATTTTTTATTTCTCCAAGAATTTTTCTCTTTAAATTTCTTTTGTCTATATATACATACATATATATTCATTGCAATAGTATCTCTTGTGTTTATTCATCTCTTCTTATTGATTGGTAGCAATTTATTTCAAAGTTTTTGTTGTACAAATTATTTCATTTTCTCCTCGCTTGTTTTTGTTTTCTTTTATTTTCTGCAGTGAATTTTTTCCAGTTCTGAGGTTATGAATGAGAGCTGGAATGGAATATGACTAGTAACAGTGTTGTTGATGTCCTGGAGATTAGCAGTTAAAAAAAACAACAACAACAACAACAAGAATAATTGTTTATCTAGATCTATCCCATCTTGTTAGAAGAATGACAGAAGTAGAAGAGACAGAGACAGAGAAAGAGACAATGAGACAGAGAGAGAAAAAGAGAGAAAGAGAAAGACAGATAGAAGCTCTAGACATCCTACAATAGCAGAACATCAAGCTGGTGGTCATGACTTGTGATAATCAAAAAAACCTAGTAAAAAGGCAAAACCTTTTCTACTTTTCTGATCTATTGTTTGGTCTAGGTAAAAGAAAATAATACATTAAAATAATATTATTATTCATCTACTTACCCAATAATTGGAAGGTTAAGATGCTTCAGTCCCTTATGACATGTCCATACTGAAGTGCAATGCAACCTAATAATAATCCTCTGGTTGTATATTAGACATATAAGAGATTGAGACATCCATTAGGAATGATTGAGATTTCAGATTTTGGGGTTAAAGAAAAGAAAAGGTAATTTTCATTTAGCTGGAAAATTGGAGAAAAATAATATTGAAGCAAAAACAAATACTTTGTCATGTTCTTTAAGAGACAAAAATTGAAAGAAATTTGTCTGCTGTAGATATTAGGTATAGTTGTAATTTAAAAACTGATGTGAAGAATATGTAAAAAAAAACTATTTTAATGTTTGTCAGAAAAAGCCCACAAGAAATTACAATAAATCTTTTTATAACTAAAAATGAAAAAAATAAATTATTGTTCAAGTTCCCTCTTTTCCTTGATATGTAATATTGACTTTCTCTAATATGCCTATGACAAATCTTAGTAATATATTTTATGTATATATGTCATGTCAGAGTAAGAAATTAATTCATGAAGAAAAATAAAGTGATTAAATATTATATCTTAAATGTATTATATTATTTTAAATGCTTTTTAAAATTAAAATGCATAAATATTTAGTCATGGCAATGAAAAATTACATACAGAACACTCCTGAAGGAATTGTCTATCATGGAAAATTTCCTGTGAAAATTATTACAGATGAGTTTGAAGAAGGGAAATGTAGATATCTAGCTATCTATCAACATTTGAAATTATTATCAATTTACTACTGATGACAAGCGATTATTATTGTCTAGGGAAAATATGTCATTTAGGGCTCAAATCTTAATAAGTCACTAGAAAATGTAGATGAATGTCATTTTCTAATTAAAACACTATGTATACTCTTCCATTTTACTTTAGAAATGGATCTACTTCTAATTAGCTTGGATATCTTCTTGCTTTTTAGTTATCATACATTATTATTTTAATTTACTTGAATGTTCTTCAAAAACAGAAAGAAAATGGGAAAATAGGTTGTAATGAAAGATACTGAATGTATCTCATAATATATGTATATTTCTTTATTATTTTATATCCTATTTAAGTAGCAACTTTAGAAAATTTTTTCATAGTATAATTGACCTGTATACTTTAGAAGTCAAAAGACTTGGTAAATAACCTTATCCCATTCAATTCTGCATGGCAAAAGAGCTTTCTGAGAGAGAGAAAGCTACTAGTGTGATCATGGAACTTTTCTGTCATTACTTCCTTAACTGATAAAATGAAGATAATCAGTTAATCAATAAACAAATATTTATTAAGTATCTGCTATATGCTAGGTATTGTAACAATAATTTAATACATAAAAAAAGAAAAAGAGTAACTAAATTTAAGAAGCTATATGCAAACTATATGCAGAAACTATATGCAAACAGTCACAAACAAATTGGGCATATTAAGAGTAAATTGAAAATAATCAGCACAGAGAATGCACTTGAATTAAGGTGGTTAAAAGAGACTTCAGTAGAAGGAATTCTAATTTGAATGAAGTGAGAGAAGCCAGGAGGCAAAGGTAAAGAAAGATATTCCCATGATTGGAAATAGCCAGCAAAAGGCCCAGAGTCTAGAGACTGGATCTCTTGGGAAGATCAGCAAGAAAGCAAGCATCTCTATGTTGTGGGAAATCTTTACAGTAAGAACCCAAGGTTCATATGAGTAAACTTAGCTAAAAAGTAAAAAGAGAAATTTATTAGTTTATTATTATTAATTTGGAAGTCATGTTGAAGTTTGTGACCAAGGGTCTGCACACTGGGAAGAGTGACAGGCTGAAGAGTTGATTGATCATCACCTCGACAGAGATGGGGTTCCAGGAGGTCTGGAATATTGAGAGAAACCAGAAGATTCTCACTGGGATTTCAGTTGAGATCTCTCTCAACCTTGAGAAACCTAGGAGGAGGCCTGGCTGAGCCTTTCTCCTGGGATATAACCATTTTTTCCCTCTTCTGTTGACGAGGCAATCACCCCATCCCACCAATTCCCAACTGAAGGAACATCTAAAAAAGATATTTTGAGCCTCAGTCAAAACTTTACCTCACAGCTCCTGGTGTCCTGTGTCTGAACTGTGGCCAGGGGGCCAAAGAGCAGGGTCAGTCAATCTGACTATTCCTTAGGGGGCTCAGACTGCCAAGGCCCGAGTCCCCCAAAACTCAAGGAGGGAGGAAACGAGGGAGGGCATCCCAAGGAGATATTAGTCAACAGTTCCATGCATCTCACTTTAAACATCAGTATGCCCATGATAACACGCCAGAAGAAAACTTGATTGAAGCCCAAGAATCCATGCAGAGACAGATCCCCTAAGAACAGCCCTTGATAAACAAACAGATAGCCCATGAATCTCACCAAAAGGCATGGGAAGAAATAGACATAATGAATAGAGACAGACTGAATGACAGTGATGACAAAAAAGAATAATGTTCAACACAGATAGTAAACATATGTACAACTCTCCATCTCAGAGCTATATCAAATATCAATAACTTCTACAATTAGCCACATAGGAAAATAATAATTGCCTTACAATCAGACATCAAGAAAAATACCTACATTCATGACAGAAAAATCTCACTTGCACACACCCAATGAAATTCCATTCTTACGCATATGCACATGTTAATCTTACAAATGCATGATCCTGTAGTTTCGGATACCTGAGACATCTTTCAAGGGGAGACAACCATCAAGTATGTATCCTGTAAAGGCAAAGCCACCAGGACCTGTGACAACTTCAAGCAACATCAAAGGAAGGAAGATGCGCTGACATCTGTGACAAATAACTAGGAGATAGTTTGCAAGGATAGACACAGGCTCCTGGAGGAGATGGATCCTGGGCTTTATATACCCTTTAGACCACATAGTCTATATCACTAGAGAAAGGATGATGATGGCATATTATTGGTTCTCTGGAACTTGAGATGGTCATGCGACCATGTTCTATGCCTCAAAGTCAAAAGGGAGTGAACTGGCTAGTTTAGAGGATAATCAGTTATCTGGGATATAAAGTAGATGTTTATCAATAGCAAGCTGGCATGTGCCTCTCTGTGCTCATCAAGAATGAAGGGAGATGTCAGAGGGCCTCAAAATCACCTACCTAACCTTCAGGAAAACAAAGAAAAATGAATCTTTTACATACTCTTCTGCCTGGGACACAGTCTGGGCTGTTGGGGTATCTACAAGGAGCCTACCTACGCCCATATCATCTAGACTGCAAAATGGGTAGAGAGCCTAAAATATAAGAAGGCAAGAAAGGTAGATGGACAAGTTATGAAGTACTTTAAGAGCCAATAGATGATATTCTATTTGATATTAGAGATGCCAGGGAGCCAGTGGATTTTATTGAATAAAGGGTCCTATGGTCAGACTTGTGTTTTAGGATGATAATGTTGAGAATTGAGTACAAGATGAACTTGAGTGGGAAGAGACTTCTGAAAGCAAAACCAATAAGCAGGTTTTAATAATAATCTAAACATGAAGTGTTTAGAGACTGCACAATAGTAATGGCAATGTCAGAGGATAGAAGGGGACTTATTTAAGAGATTAGCATCTCTTTTCCTGGCAACAGATTGGATTTAGAGAATGAGAGAAAGAATCACACCTAGGCTGTAAGTCTGAGTGACTTATTATTCCTTATTGCAATGGGAAAACAGAAAGGGAGAAAGGTTATTAGGAGAGAAAGATAATGAGTTCAATTTTAAGTATTGATATGAAGATACCTATATGATATCCATTTAGAGATATAGACAATAGATGCTTAGAAATGTGAAGTCAAAGATCAGTAGAAAGGTTAGGGCCAGATAAATAGTTTGAATTTTAGATTTACTCCACCCTGCTTAGTCTTTAGAATTTTAGCAACCAGGAATGTATACACCATCACTTAGGGATTAAGTGTGGGGGAAGAAGGTCTATGATCTCTGTGGCTAGCAAGTGACAAGTCAGAAACAACTGACTGACCCCCTGGGCTGTCCAAATCCAAGTTTAAGCCACCATTGGTACATGTAAGACACAGGAATTGACTTAAAGAGATGCCTTTATATTATGTGTCACTTCCTGTGAGAGGGATCCTTGTCGGTGGAACTTAACTTGCAGGAGCTCGAGCATGATACCTCAGATTGCTTCCCTGAGACGACATTTGGTGAGTGTTAAGGCTGAATCCCCTTTCCTTGACTTATGGAGGTACCAGACTCCAAGGAGGCCCCTCATCTTGGAGGTGGCCTCACAGCTGGAAGCCAAGCTAGATTTAATTTTCTGGGAAGGCCCCTTGACTGAGGCCTCTGAACTCCCACTGGGTTCAGACCAGGTCAGGGCAGCTACCCTCCCCTTTTCCCTCTCTCTCTCATTCTTAATTTCTTATTCTATTGTAAATAAACCACCATAAAATTCCATTCTGACTTGAGTATTTCATTGGGATTTAGAATTTAAATCCCTGGTGACCAAATAAAAAAATATATTCAGTCTCAACCCTAAATTTTACCCTTAACAGTAGATAACAGTGATAAGAAACTCAGTAGCGAGTTCATAATTGAATCTATGGGAATTGATGCGATCACTAAATGAAATATTATGGAGAAGGAAGAGAAGTGAGTCAAGAAAGTATTTTAGGACACTCATATATAGTAGATGTGACCTAGATGAAGACCTACTATAGTAGATTGAGGAGTCATATAGATGGGAAGAGAACCAGAAGAGAATAATGTTACAGAAAATGTGGGGTGAAGAGAGTAACAATAAGAAGTTAAGTATTATCAGTATCAAAAATTGTAAAAAAGTTAAAAAGGATAAAGATTGAGTAAAGGTTGATAATAGTTTTCTTACCTAACTCATAGGTTTGTTATAAGCATGAAATGATTTTATATCAAATGCTTTGAAGACTACAGCATTACATTTACAGATTTGACAGTGGAATATTGGTTTGAAGGAAGGAGATTATACATATATATATTATATATTACACATAATATATAACTGCCATTCTAACTAGTATTCTGCAGATTCCCAATTTTTTTCTCTATTTTAAAATTACTAACCTCTAGTGGAAAAAAAGTCATTTAGAACACAAATTATGATTTCACCAAGTTATCAAAAGCTGTACTCCAGTTAAATCAAGAATGAAATAAAGATTTATAAAGAGATAAAAGTAGATGGTGAAGAAAATGCCACAAAGTCAAAATAGAAAATAATTTGTGAGCACAGGCTGCAGCAATAAAGGGAAAAGCTATGATCAATCAGTCTCAAAAGGGAATAATATATTAGACAGAAAAAAACACAACAGCATGCCCTCCAGCTACCCCCTTAGTCACTGGGAGCATGATTTCTTTCCTATGGGGAAAACACAAAGATCATTAAGGAACTATTGGCCAATCCAGGGGAAAATACCAAAATTCCTCCTTTCCTAATTCCCTGAAGCTGGGTTTGGGGTGGGGGTAAAAGGGGTTGCCACTAAAAGTAATCATTGCTCTTTGAGTTGCTAAAGCAGCAAAGTCCTCTAAAAGGGACTGTGAATTATGCATTGTAATAGCACTCCACAGTGCCACGTTTTTTCTCTCCAGATTCTTTGTTGTCAGTAAATGTGCCTTATAGCTAAAGCACTTCATCAGCTAATTACTGCTCCACCTTATGGTGGCTAAACACCTTTGGAGAAGCTGACTGAAAGTTAACCACTGTCAGCTGAGAGGATCAACTCCCCACTAAGGCTAGAGATGATAGAAATTTAAATCCTTGTGCATCCCAGTAATCCATTAAAGCCAGAAAATCTTAACAAACTTGATTTAGGGGAAATGTCCCTACTTATTGAAGGTGTGCATTTAGTTAGCTGCTGACCAACTACAGGCTGCTACAGAGGAAAGAACATTGCTTGAATGGTTAAATGACCCGTTTCAGATCCCTCCTCTTATGCCTACTTTCTGTGTAACCTTGGACAAGGTGCATACATAATCTTCCTGGCTCCAAATTTCTTCATTTTAAAAATGAGGAAGTTACACTAAATGGCCTCAGAGGTACCTTGTAATGCCAGAATTAAAACCTTGGCAATTGTATCTAAAATAATTAACTTAAAAAATTGAAACACATTTGTACCTACAACTCAAGGCAATCATTGACGGAATTATTTTCTCATTAGGCACTTCAGTAATGCAAATTTATGTATGGTCACCTCCATTTAGAAATGAAATATTTTTCCCGAAGGTAATGTCAACACATTTTTGAACCTAGAAAGGGGCTTGGACTGGAAATTTGAACTTCATGTCAGATCAAACTAGATAGCACTGATGCCAAAGGAATTGCGTTATGGTCATCACAAATTAATGATAAGCCAAAAAAAAAATAAAAACAGTTTGTTGCATATGGTTTATACTCGATGCACTCGATTACCTAAAGAATAACATCCATTCAGAAGCTATTTCTGAAAAATCATGTTAAAGAAAAATACTTGTAGGTATGGGTGTAAAGGACAGGACACTGAAGGAACAGACAGGGAATAGTCAGTTTGTGCTTGCTGGCATGGCTCCCTCCCATGGGATAATAGAAACATTGTGAAGTTGGCTCAGTGCCTGGGCCATTGGGAAATAATAATTGAGCCAGAGTCATAGGTTAGAGAGTCATCGAACTCAGATCTGGAAGAGGTTGTAGCCTGTCTAACCCTGCTCTGGGGCTTTGAGTAAAAGTTCAGGTGTCAGGGACTTGGCACTCTGTTCCTCCTGCCAACATACTAACTCATTCAATGACCTTGCGGAACTCATTTAACTCCTCTGCAGATCAGTATTTTGGAAATAATATTTGTTAGCAAAGCATTTCAAAGTTCTTCATTGAAAACTGATATATAAATGCAAATAGTATTTTAGTGGAATTATTACTAGATTGTATTGGAAAAAGGGCAAGGATTTTCTTTTTTTTTTCATCTTCACATACACAAAAAAGCAATTCCTCATTTTCTAAGCTGAAAATTTATATTCATGGAAAATCTCTAGTAAATCATTTTATCTTTATACCATTTGGAACCTTCTGAGGTCACAAGAATTTGCTCCAAGACAGACTTATTTATATGTGATTTAAAAAAATGTAAATGTATGCCATGCATCTGGTCACTACTTTTAGATAGTGTCACTAGATATCTGTCACTAGATTTTTATCCACTAATGGAACCTCCCCCAGGTTATTTCCCTTTATCCTAGGATAAGAGAGATAACATAGAGAATTAGGTAATGTACTGGGTCTGCAATCAGAAAGATTCCAGTTCAATTCTTACCTCTGGTTACTACTTGCAGAATAAATATTGGTTAGTCACTTAGCCCTTCTAATTATATCTTAAAAGGTTGAGGTGAGGTTAAAACAGAATGTGTATAAAGAACAAAACAGTCTTATGTAAATAAGTTATTATAGAATTTATTTCATACCTCATGAATATTTTCAGTGCTTTGTTTATTGTAGAAAAAATAGTTTTAGTTAGCCAACATATTAAAAATGGAAACAAACTCTTATGCTGTTCAATAAGTTACAAATTAGATTCAACTGATTCCTTAGAAACTACAGGCATCCCTTCCACATGGAGACTTTCTCCATTGTGATTTCCATATATCACTGGCTGATATAAGAAATTAAATGGGAATTTTGGGGGAGTTTTGCAGAAACTACAGACAACATGCAAAGACCAGCAAACAAAACATAAAAGGTTTGGAAACTCATAAATGCATAAAATATGTATAGTATTTTATAATTTCAACATATTTTATCTTTAATATAAATATATTCAGTAAACTCCTCATAATAAGAGAAAAAGAAAACAATCAGTCTTTTTTTTCTAATACAATGAGAGGGCCCTAAAGTTTTACACGGATTTTCAGATCACAGGGGTGCTGTACCCTAATTTCCTCAATGCAGAAGAGATGTATGTAGACTCAAAGAATGGGCTTTCAAGTACTTAATAATTAAATCAAGTCAGTCACAAAACATTTATACTTTATACTATGCGCCAGACATTGTGCTAAGTTTTGGAATATAAAGAATTGTAGATAGATTGCTGGTGGTTCAGATGAGGCTAATAGTTAAATATCTAAATTTTAATACCTCACAAACATAAAGTCTTTCCGCGGGCCAAACTATTGTCATTTTCTTGCAATATTGTTTCTCCCCAAGATAGACCGTCAGGATGTTTCTTTTGTGTATGAATTAAGTGCAAGTCTTTCTTGCTGTAATGATATTTCTTTACTCACTATACCATGCTGCCTTTAACTCATATCAACTACAAATATGTGCAAAAAAATGGAATTTTTTCAGCCTTTAAATGACTGAATAAGAAGTAAGATTGCTCTAATATCAAGTAGATTGTAATGATTGTGTAAGAGGGATACGAAGTACTATGCAATTCAGAGGAAAAAAAAATAAAAGATGCCTTCTTTTCTTTTCTTTTATTCTTTTATCTCTGTACAAGAGAGACCACATAAGGGAAGGGACATTTGGAGCCCAACCTTGATGGCTTGGCTGGATTTTAATGTAATATTTTAGTAATACTTTTTAGAGAAGAATATGAACAATGAATTGAAAGAGTGAATAGAAGAAGAAAAGTTTACAGTTAGGTGTTCTCTTATTTTTTTTTTTATCAACCAAAGCACTTACGCAATAATTTAGCATTTATTAAGTGAAGCTCTAATCAATTAGGTAGTTTAGGGGATGGTGCCAGGACTGGAGTCAGGAAGACCAAACTAGCTGTATGACTCTGGACAAGTCGCTCTGTGTGTCTCAATTTCCTCATCTCTAAAATGAGGATAATAATAGCACCTAATTATCAAAGTTATTATGAGGATCAAATGAAATAATAAATGTAAAGCATTTAGCACATTTCCTGGCACATAGTATATGCTAGGTAAATATTGCTATTTTATTATTAAAACACTTCAAATGCAACAAGCAAATATATGTCTTTCAAGGAGCTTAAAGTTTAAAGTCAAAGAGAAAGGTAAGATTATATATAAATATATGCATACACGTACATAAATACCACAAAATACAATAAACTGTGAGGGAGGTCTCATTATTTCTCTCTTACAAATGAAGAAACTAAGTCTGAGAAAGATTGTAAGAGACACACTGAGACACAAAATTCTGAGCACGATTATTTATTAGCAAGATTAACAGTTGGCAATAAGTTTAATCTCAAAGCTCTTCAATGGTCACAGATAGACCTGACAATCAGGGCAGCTTTTTATACAGTGGGTTACCTAAGACCCAATGATGCTAAAGAAACTGTGATTGGTCTATATCTGAGGTAAGGGCAGACTTACATTTGGTGTAATCATGCTGACCTGGAAAAAAAGGGGTTTCCAAATAAGGGAAAAACACACAGTTGGTCAACATTCTGGAAAGTCCTGTGTCTGTGACCCCTTTTTTAGAGTTATCTGGCTTTACACTTATAACAAAACAGAATATTTTATGACTGAGTCAATTTATCTTCCTTCGTCCCATTCAAGGTAAAATGTTGTAACCTAGAGAAATGGGATAGTTAAATTTTTTTATAAAGAAGTCAGACTATTTATTGATTCTAATATTAAGAAGTTAAAGTATCTTTTAAAGACAAATCAACTGTGATATAATTATTATAGTCATTAGATATAATTCTCAATCAAAAATAAATAATAGAGAATAAAGTTGTGTGTCAATTTTCAATTTTACATCCCTCTCTCTTATTCTATAGAGCCATGTCTCTATTGAATTACCATCTATAGACCAAGTTGCTATAATATGCATGATCAGCATCCATTAGAATTAAATGAGTAATACAACAATGGTAAACACTATTTATAGGGTTCAATATTTTATTTAAGGTCAGTGTAACTGGGTTAATTTCTGTTGGTTCTGGCTGAGTGTTACAAATGGTCCATCAAAAAGTGATCATTCCCTTGTACCTTCTTCATTTACATGCTGTGCTCCCTACACAGCAATGGGCTCACATGTTTTGGTGCTTTGGGAAGGCTTTGGTGCTTCCTATGGTTGATGCACTGACAAAACCTGTTGTAACTCACCCTAACATATATCTTTTCTCGCCTTTCATAACATAAGAGAAACTTTTGCATGCCAATATCATGTATTTAAAACATGAAACTTATTACTAATCAGTTGACAGTAGTTCAATAGAATGCATTTTAAATAGAAAATTATTCCTCCTATCTCTTTTGGTATTTTACTAATCCTATCTAATGATATATAAAGCCCAGTATAGAGTTATCCAGTATGGAACAATTAAAGATCATAAAAGAAATAACAATAGCTTACCATATACCAGATTTTTTTTCTAGTTCCTAAAGATTTCATTAAAGAATTTTAAGGAGTAAATAGGTGGCTCATTGGTTATAGTGTCAGGCCTGGAGATGGAAGTTCCTGGGTTCAAATGTGACCTTAGCCCCTTCCTAGGTGTGGGACTCTGGACAAGTCTTTTAATCCCAATTGCCTAGTTGTTACCACTCTTTTGCTTAGAACTGACACTTTGTATTTATTCTAAAACAGAAGGTAATGGTTTAAAAACACAATTTTAGATGTATGTTTTCTGCACTAAGAATATTTAGATATAGATTTCTCAATGATTATCCACTTGTTAATTTACATTACAGGTCAATTATAAATAGTAGAATTGATTGAATTTTTTTTTCCTTTTAGGAGGCAATTTAGAGAAAACATCATCCATTGAATATTTAAAGGTTTTAAAACAATCTTGATTTTTGCTCTCTTAGTTATCCAATTCATAAGACATTAACCTTATTTTAGCCAATGATATCAATTCAGTCAATTTCAAAGTAATAATTCACTGTATGGTTAACTGCTTGCTTTTATTTTTATCTTCAGTTTTTAGTGAATGCCTGATATGTAGTACATGTGATAAATGATTTTCATTTATTCATCCATTCTTTTTCATCTTCAGAAAACCATTAAAAGACAACAGTAGATAAAGACCTAGAATTGAAGAGACTTTGGAGAAGATATTCATGTTGTGCTTAATAATATTAAATTGAGCTTTTTATCCTCTACTGTGATATGTGGTTCTCTGGTTGTTTTACATGTGAAATACTTTTTTTCCTCCTAACAGTATTTCAGTTTCTTGAAGTCAGGGGATATGTCCCATTCACTTTTTTCTTTAGCACCCCAATACCTGGCATATTCAGAGCTGATAGTAAGTGCTCAGTAGGCTTTTAACTTAATTCATTCAAATGTATATGAAAACATTTTTTAATTATAAAGCTTTTTAGATTTTAGTACTTCAGTGGATCTGTGATCCCAATGATGTGATTATTCTTGTCTTTGCTTCAGATCCCAGTCTAGGCACACAATTTCATACTGAGTAATTATTTTTCATAGTTCTTTCATTGATACTAATAAAAATATACTTAATGATGGGATCTTTTATGTAGGTCTTTCTTCATTTTGTGGGATATCACTGAAGCACTTGAACTGCCTATCTGTCATCCTTCACTCTTGAGGTATAACTGGGCCACTTTTTTTTTTAATAATGCATTTCCTTAACTTGCAGGGCTTGGTTATACTAGCCCATGTCCTTATTTTTCAGGATTCTTCATGTTCTAATTCCTTAAAACATTGTAGTTTCATCATAAGCTCTTTCAGGAACTTAAGTTTTCTCTTTGCCACAACTACTATACTAAATAGTCATTTTTATCTATTATTTTTAATATAGACTCCCCCTCACCTAATTGTTTGAACATTTACCCTCTATTGAGAAAATGTAGGCTCCTGAGATGAGAGGCTATTTCATTTCTCTCTTTGTGTCTTTCTCAGTGCTTAGCAAACTACCTAGCACATAATCAATATGTAATAAACAAAGCTAAATAGTGTAGTGGTTCAGTATTAGTTTTGACATCAAGGTGGTCTTATTTTGAATTCTGCCTCTGACACAATAGCCCTGTGACCTTGAACAAATCATTCATTCTCTCTCCTTTAGTTTCCTCATCTGGAAAGTGATTAGGATACCCATAACTAACTCATATGGTGGCTATGAGGATAGAATGAGATAGTCAGTGCAAAGTATTTTTCAAACCTAAAAATACTATTATGATTATTAATTGATTGATTGCCTCCTAAATCATTGCCATGATATTCTAAACCTGACACTAACCATGGCACTGGTAAGAACTTGGTCCATTCAGATAGTATCTACTTCCTGTAACAGTCCACTGCTAGAACATTCTCTAATCATTGTTTCTTGCTATTAAAAAAAATCTTTTTCTTTTTTCTTTTCTCAGTTACATGTAGAAACAATTTTTGAAAATTGTTTTTTGACATTCTAAACTTCACATTTTCTCCCTCTATACCCTTCCTCCCCTCCACCCAGAGGCAATGAATAATCTGAAATCGGCTTTACCCATACATTAGTGCAATACATATAGCATTACTCATGTTATAAGACATACATCACATATAATATGATAAAAATGTCATGAAGGAAATAAGGTAGAAGATGACATGTTCTCATCTGCACTCAGATTCCACTGGTTCCTTCCTTGGCTATGGAAAGCATTTTCTGAATGAGTCCCTCCTGGTTACCTTGGAGAATTGCTCTGCTAATAATGGTTTAATTCCTCACTTGATCATTGTATAATACTTCTGTTACTGTATACATTGCTCTTCTGGCTGTGCTCACTTGACTTTGCATCTTTTCATATAAGTCTCTCCATGTTTTTCTGAACTCATCCTGTTCATTATTACTTTAAAAAAAATTTATTTAATTAGTCAATTTATAACATTTTCCCTTGGTTACAAGAATCATATTCTTTTCCTCACCTCCCCTACCCCTTCCCATAGCTGACACACAGTTCAACTGGTTTTACATGTGTCCTTGACCAGAACCTATTTTCATGTTGTTGATGTTTGTATTAGAATGTTCATTTAGAGTCTATATCCCCAATCATATCCCCATCAACCCATGTGATAATGTTTTTCTTCTGGGTTTCTACTCCCACAGATCTTCCTCTGAATGTGGATAGTGTTCTTTCTCATAAGTCCTTCAGAATTGTCCTGGATCATTGCATTGCCAATAATGGACAAAATTGTACCACCGTGTATTGGTCTCTGTGTACAATATTCTCCTGGTTCTGCTCCTTCCACTCTACATAAGTTCTTGGAGGTCATTCTAGTTCATATGGAATTCCTCCAGTTTATTATTCCTTTGAGCACAATAGTATTCCATCACCAACAGATACCACAATTTGTTCAGCCATTCCCTAATCATAGGGCATCCAGTCATTTTCCAATTTTTTGCCACCACAAAAAGTGAAGGTATGAATATTCTTGTACAAGTCATTTTCCTTATTATCTCTTTGGGCTACAAACCTAGCAGTGCTATGGCTGGATCAACATTTCCCCCCTTTCCTCTCTCTTTCTTATTTACTTTTTCATGGTTCTCTTAATTTTAGTGTTTGGATATCAAACTTTTCACTTATTTCTGGTATTTTCTTTATAAATACTTGGAAATCTTCTATTTCATTGAATGCCCATACTTTCCCTTGGAAGTATATAGTCAGTTTTGTTGGGTAGGTGATCCTTGGTTGAAGACCCAATTCTCTTTCCTTTCTGAATATCACATTACAAGCCTTGTGGTCCTTTAGTGTGGAAGCTGCTTGATCTTGTGTGATCCTGATTGGTGCTCCTTGATATCTGAATTTTCTCCTTTTGGCTACTTGTAACATTTTCTCCTTACCTTGGAAGCTCTTGAATTTGGCAAGATTTCTGTTAATTTCTAGGTTTTTAGGTAGACCAATGATTCTCAAATTGTCTCTTCCTGATCAGTTTTCCTGATCTGTCATCTTGTCAGTAAGATATTATATGTTTTCTTCTATTTTGCCAGTCTGACTTTTCTTTATTAATTCTTATTGTTTTGCAAGATCTTTGGTTTCCATTTGCCCAATTCTGGTCCTTAAGGCCCATTTTCTGTTATAATCTTTTGACTTTCTGCTATAATCTTTTGATTTTTCCTTTTTGGTTTGGTCTGTCCTGCTTTTTGTGGCTTCCAGCTATTTCTCCAATTGGGAATTCTTGTCCTTTAAACTGTTGTTATCTTTTTAAACTATTTCCCACTTTTCTTGCCACAAGGCTTCTATTTTTTGGTAAGCTCCAATTTAAATTCTTCAAGAGCTTGTGGCAAATTTCCATTTTTTGGAAGGTTTTGATGCATTTATTTGTATTTCCTCTTCTGATATTTCCTCTAAAATCTGGATATTTCCTCCATAAAAATTTTCCTGGGCACTGTTTGCCATCACTATGGTGGTTTTTCCTTCCCTTTCCAGGCAGATATCTGAGTGAGGAGGACAGGCTCTCCATTTATGGACCTAAAGAGCAAGGATTTTGCCTGAGGCCAGTTCTCACGTCTCTGCAGCTTCTGCTGTTAGCTACCCTTCCCTTTGCTATCTACCCACAGGCACCCACACTCTATGCTCTTCAGCCTGCTATGGTTTCAGGTTTAGCTGTTCTCAGGGTAGGTTTTTGGTGGTCTTAGTCAGCTGCCAAGGACATAGAGGTGCCCCTCACTCCCTCTAGAGGTGCCCCTCACTCACTCATTGATTCTAGAGTGCTCTGACTTTCTAGGTGAGGGGAGAAGGGTGGATACATTCATGTTTTGGTGGAAGCAATTTCACCCTCTTATATTGTGGAAATACCTGAATCCCACATACCTTCAATTCTGCATCCTACTGTAGAGTTCCTTCACTCATATGAATTTTTTTTCTTGGCCTTTTAAGGTAGTCTATATTAGTAGGAATTAAAGAGAGGAAGAATCCTGGGTCTAGATTGTTGCCATGTTTACCTGGATGTCCTCTCATTATTCCTTATGACACAATAGTATTCCATTACAATTATATGCCACAACGTGTTCAACTAGTTCCCAAAGTGATGGATAACCCCTCAGTTTCCCAACCTTTGCACATCAAAAAGGACTGCTAAAATATTTTGGTATAGGGAGATTATTTTCCCTTGTCTCTGATCTCTTTGGGATATAGACCAAGTAGTAATATTGCTGGGTAAAAGGGTATGCACATTTTTTTTATTTTAGTTTTTAAATATTTTCTCATATTTACATGATTTAATTTCTTTCCCTCCCTTTTTTCTCTTCCCTCCCAGAGCTAACAAGCAATTCCTTGGATTGTACAAATGTTATCACTTGATACCTATTTCCTTATTATTTATTTTTGTTATAGGGAGATCTCCTTCTCTAATCATGTGCATCTACCCAGTGGTTCCTCCAAGTTTTGGCTTATCCTCAGCCATTTAATATCAAGTAACTGAAGCAAAGCAAAGACAATCATGTTGATGTCAAGAAGGGGAAGGATCAAATCACTCAGGTCTGAACTCCTTTCAATAATGCATCCTAAACAGCACCCTGTCCATTTTATATTGTGCCACTTTTTTTCTCATTCTAATACTGTCTTCAATACACATACATTTTCATCTAAAAGTATCATTTTCTTTATCCAAAGAAAGACCCTGTCAACATATTTCTCTGTTGTTTTACTTACCTATTGTGAAGATTAAAATTAACTCTCCCCTGTTTATAACAATGAAAATATTTAAATCTCTCCTGATTGTGAAGATTAAATTTTAACCCCTGACTATTTTTAGAACATGGTAGTTAAAGTTGAGTAGGAGATCTTCCTATTTTTAGATTTAATCACCAATGGTGTAAATACCCCATTTCACATATTGAGTGGGAGAGAGATCTGTGACCTAAGTGTGCAATAGTGGATGACAAATCAGAATCGAATGACTGCCTTCTATGCAGTCCTAAAACAGAGTGTGAACTTTGATTTGTAGACATAAAATTAAGGAAAGACACAGGACATGACTCAAGAGAAAATGTCTTTAAAAGTTGCTGTTACTTCCTGTGAGAGTGAGTTCTTCATTTTTTGGAAGTAGAGACTGGAGGAATTCTTCATTCTTTGATCTGCTGACTGAGACCTGAGACCCTGTTCCTTTTAACTGACATGTGGTGAGTGAAAAGATGACTCTTAACTGCTGGATTCTTTGAAAAAAAAACTATCTTCAGGAGAGACCTACTCTTGAGAGACACTTTCCAGGTTCTTGGCTTTGCTGAGGTCGGCTGAAACTAACTCTCCCTTCCTGGAGGGGCTGGTAGTAAATTACTTATTGCCCAGGCTAGATATCTTACCTCATCCTCTCTTTGATTACTTGCTTCACTCTTTCTACATTTTGTAAATAAACTGTAAATAAAATCTCTTTGGAACTAATTAAATTCCTGGTGACCACAATTTTAAATAATAAAGTCCAACCTTTTAAAAATTAACCCTTTTTAACCCTTACACTATACAATGACTTTCTAGAATATCTAAACAACCCTCTTTGGCCAAAATTCCTCAGCTTGTTGTCTTTATACACCTTCCCCATTTTAAATCAGGAGATTTAATTTTCTATTAAAATATTATGAAAATTATTTAAAATTTCCTATTATTTCCCTTAGTATAATATTTAGCATAAAACAACTCATTTAACATATTATTTTTTCATAAATCCATAATAAACTTTATCCACTGAGGCACTGGCTTGTAAAAAGGAACATCCAGATATAGACTCAGAAGACATAGATATATATATAAAGAAGGAGACGTAGAGATGCAAGGAGATGGATGTAAACAGATACTAAGATGCATGGGGATCTGGAATAAGGTCAAAACACTCATGAAACATCTATAATAAAATATAACCAGTTCCTGGCATCAGATGAAGGCAAAAGAGGGACAAGGAAGCCTAGACAAAATGACCTAGGAGTAAAAAGAAAAATATAAATCCAGCCCTTCTTTGTTGGGGATAGTCCTGTAATTGACATAACATGGAAGCCCCAGAGATAAAATATATCATCATATTAGGGAAATGTAAATTGAGGAACAATTCAAATTTTTATTTCATTAAGTACCATTAGCCATCAAGACTATATAATTTCAAATGGAAAGGAGAACTTACCAGAGGAGAGATGTTTTCTTCCAAAAAAAGAGTCTAATAAAGGTTTACTGAGAGAGTACTCTAAAATGAATCAGGTCCACTTTGTCAGAAAAAAAGTCTTAATGCCCAAATGGCATCAATGAATATTATTATATAACAGAGAAGTAATTTGATGCTATCAATTTATACAAAATCTAATTTAGCATTAAAATTAATTTGACGTTTGACTCATGAGAATTTAAAGAATGAAAAATACTAAAGATCTCCATTATTTTAGTTATTATCTTAATGAATAATTAATCTTATACCAAAAATATATTTAGGGAGTGAAAAGTTAAATTAATTGCTTTAACTCATTCAATATTTCTTGACAGAAAAAAGATTAGAACTTCTCAAGATTTCTTTTACCAAGTCCATACTATGACATTAATCAGACCAAAAATTAAGAAATCTGAGTTGATTATTTTCCCTCCAGTGTTGCTCTTATCAGAGAACTAGATTTTTAGTAGATATCTAATATCCAAATATTGTTCTTCATCACATATTCATAAAATAAACAACCATTACATTGTAATTTAAGATTTTATGTTGTGCAAGAAAATAGCATCAGGATCAATGAAGAGTGAGTGATTTAAGTGCAATAACTTTTTTCTAAACCAGTGCACCAAGGTCAAATTTTAAGAAACCCAGGACAGTCATCATTTGTGTCAAGTAGCTATATTTTCTTTATTCTACTTCAAAATTGGCCAATAGCACATTTCTAAGACTTTGCCTTGGTTCAGTAGTTATTTAGTGGAAAATTCAGTGTTGTAGAGACGACACTCATTAACTTGGTAAAGATTTTCAACACTTCATTCTGATCATTACATCTAAGATAAACTTTCTACTCCATGCAGAACTCATAATTCAATTATCTACGCTTGATCAATGGAACATTCACACACACACATAAACTCTCCAGAGCCTCAAGAAAGAGTTTTATAGTTTAAACTCTCCTGAACTCCATGACACTTAGCAATTTAAAGTTTGTTTCATGCCCTTCTGCCAGAAACTCACACAGAATTGATTATTTTTCTCAAAATTATTTTGGGTGCTTGATTTCATTTAACATTTATATTATATAAATAATCTTCCTGAGTTTCCTTGTCACCTGATGAAATCATCACTGAGTACATAAAAACATCAAATTAAAACACACACACACACACACATACACACACACACACACACATACATATATATATATGTATATGTAGAGGTCTCCATATATGCATATATGTGTATATCTTTATTTTTTATTTATTTATTTATTTTGGTTACAATGATCACTTTATTTCCCTCCCTCCCCTCCACCCACACATTCTGCAGCTGACTCACAATTTCATTTGGTAATACTTGTGTCCTTGATCAGATCCTATTTCCATGCTGTTGATGTTTACACAAGGATGTTCATTTAGGGTCTACATCCCCAATCATATCCCTTTGACCCATGTATTCAAGCAGGTGTTTTTTCTTCTGGTTTTTTACTCCCACAGTGTTTCCTCTGAATGTGGATAGTGGTTTTTCTCATAGATTCCTCCAAGTTGTTGAGGATCACTGCATTTTCACTAATAGAGAAGTCCATAACATTTGATTGTACCACAGCGTATCAGTTTCTGTGTACAATGTTTTCCTGGTTCTGCTCCTCTCACTCTGCATCAATTCCTGGAGGTTATTCCAGTCCCCATGGAATTCCTCAACTTTGTTATTCCTTTGAGCACAATAGTATTCCATCACCAACATATACCACAATTTGATCAGCCATTTCCCAATTGAAGGGCATCCCCTCATTTTCCAATTTTTTGCCACCAAAAAGAACGCAGCTATGAATATTTTTGTACATGTCTTTTTCCTTATTACCTCTTTGAGGTACAAACCCAGCAGTGCTATGGCTAGATGAAAGGGCAGACAGTCTTTTAGCGCCCTTTGGGCATAGATAAAAATTGCCCTCCAGAATTGTTGTATCAATTCACAACTCCACCAGCAATACATTCATGTCCCAATTTTTCTTGTAGACAGCATATGGTAGGGTTTTGGATTCTAATCCATTCTGCTATTCACTTGCATTTTATGGGTGAGTTAACTCCCCATATTTGTCTGTGCTCTTGCTCTTCCCATTTTTTTGGTTTTGGGGTTTTCTGTCAGTCTCCCCTCTTGGAGCTTTGACAGAAGATCCTACTGTGCAATCTGTGGGGGAGAGTGTTGGAGTTTGTGCTTCCCTGCCCTCTGGAGGCTTTTGTTTGGATTAAAGTCCAGCAGCCTGTGGGGGAGGGGTGTTGAAGTTTGTTTGGGCTTCTCTAACCTCTCAAGGCTTTTGATGGGATTAAGTTCAGCTGTGTTGGGCTGAATGTACACTGAGGCCAAAATCTCCTGGAAGGCTGGAGCAATATGGAGGGTCTCTGCCTCTGTGACCAGGCTGCCTGGTCTTCACTCCCTTTCCAGGTCCTTCCCCAACACCTGTGTTCAAGGCTCTGGGCCTGGCACAGCCCTGCCCATAAGGTACACCCTCCAGACAAGTGCCTTTGCCCGCCCAGAGGTTCCTGCTGCCGCTGGAGGCTTAGTTCTCTAGGTGTGGCAGGGGGAGGGGTCCTGAGACCTTCCTTCTGTCTTCCCTTTAAACCCGAGTGTTCTGGAATTATGGCTTTAGGGGGAATAACTTTTGGATTAAGTCCAGCAGGAGGGTTCATTGGCTCTGTTTTGTTGTTAGGTTTGATTTTCAGTCCCCTAGGAGCATTCAGTTTTTGATCAGTAAGGAAGGGTTTTCAGAGGTCTGAACTTTTGCTGCTTCTACACCACCATCTTGACTCTGCCTCTCTGTATATCTATTGATATCTGTCTAGACTTTTCTCTTTCCTATTTAGCAAAAAAAAATCAAAACATATTATTTTTTCACATTATTTCTTTATCCCATTTTGTTTTTTAGTACTATTGAAAAAGGTAAAGTTATAGGATAGGAGATGTTTTAATGAAATAATATATGTTAACTGACTAATATTTACTTATAATTCTGTAAGGCAATGGAGAGGGATGCATATATTATATTAAGCATTGGGCCTGCCTTTTGCTTAAGGAATATTGCTCATCAAATAAACCAAATAAATGTCCATCATACTAGTCCACAACAAAACTTTGTAGGTATTGAGGAAAATCATGTTATTATATCTCTTCCAGTTTCTTTTACTAAGGTTTTTTATACTGGACTACTAAAAGCCTATGACAAAATTGAATTTTCTTGAGTAAGAATGTGGGTAATAAATAGTAATTTCAGAAAAATAATGTTTCCTATAAGATTACTTTCCTCTCCCTGTGACTACTTCCTTCTTTAACCCCATGGATAAGGAGTTGTGATAAGTATTTCTTAGTCTTCATTATCTGCTATATTTTTACTTCTTATTCTCTTTCTCCAGGTGCTAACCAAAGTTGCAATATTTCACTATATTTTGCTGAAAAACACCCACTTTTCTGTATATTGTTCTTAAAAACAAAACTTTAATTCTGATAATATACATTACTAACATAAAATACAGTACACAATATAAAATTGGTAACATGCAAAACATTTATTTTCATTAGTAATTCCCTAAAATTCTGTGACATATACTTCATAATATTTCAATTAAAAAAGCATAGATTTAACACAGAATTCAAATATCATACCACATGAAATCTACAGTAGCATATCTTCTTACTTTTTGTGGATATAAAAAATCATTGATTTGTTAACACCAAACTCAGGCCAACCGTTGATTTATAAGTTCCACAACAAACTTTATCTAACATCTTTATTTTTTCACTAACTACACAATGACTTTGATCATTGGGCTTTAAGCTCAAAGGACTTCCATTACAATTTGAAGGGATAATTGCAATATAAAATTAACTTCAAAGTGAAACAATGATGAAAAAGAAATGAATACACAGGAAGGTCTTTACAACCATAGGTGAAAAGGACCACTTAAGTTCCTAGTTGTATACCAGGTGTTCCACAAATCTGCATATATCAGGCCTCTCATTCTTTTCTCTACTGAACATAGTTGTGAATGTATGTGGTAGGGGGCAGCTGGGTAGCTCAGTGGATTGAGAGTCAGGCCTAGAAAGGAGGTCCTAGGTTCAAATCTGACCTCAGATACTTCCCAGCTGTGTCACCTGGGCAATTCACTTGACCCTCATTGCCTAGCCCTTACCACTCTTCTGCCTTGGAACACATATATAGTACTGATTCCAAGAAGGAAGATAAGGGTTTAAAAAAAATGAATGTATGTGGTTGCTAGCCTGAAGCTGTGAAACTTAAATGTGCATATATTAAGAACTGATGTCTGACCTCAGACATTTCCTAGCTGTGTGACCCTGGGCAAGTCACGTATCCCCCATTGCCTAGCCCTTACCACATTTCTACCTTGGAACCAATATGCAATATTGATTATAAGATGGAAGGTAGAGATTTTAAAAAATTGATAATAGTTATATAATTTTCCCTTTTAAGAAACTTGTTTCTCTTCTATCTACTTTATGTATTACTAAAAGTCATCCAACAACAAACATCTTTTCTCACTGCTTCCAGCATTATTTATTATCACTCACCTACTCAAATCCTCTGTACTCATAAAGAAATTTGCTCATCTCCTTATCATAATTTCTTTATTCTTTTCTTTTAGAACATTGTCTAGCTGCCTTGGCTCCTAAATTCCTGCCATTCTGTGATACTCATCATCTTCAGAATCTGCCTTTCAGTCATTTCTTTCAGAATCTTTTCAAGAATAACATCACCCAAGTATTCCTCTCCTTGACAGAGCTATGACTTCAATTCTTCCATATGTATGCAATTATTTTTTCTTATTTTCATTCTTTCAATAATTCTGAAATTAACTGCATCTTATGCATATTATATGTATATAAATTTTATTTATGTTTGTATATATAAATATACATATGTGATACATTTGTATATGTGTTTGTGTATGTATTCCATTTATGCAGAACATGCTATATTGCTTTTGCTT